>NC_056744.1:1205279982-1205534180 GCF_019279795.1 Protopterus annectens | reverse complement strand
CACCTACCTACACATAGCAACACATCATCCACAAGGATGGACATCCCTGCATGAACACTGTATGCAGTATGTCTGTATGACCACTGCATGCACCACTGGTAGCCACCAGCATGGCTGCCAACAGCGGCAGTGTGTATCCTGTGTGAACATGGGTTACACCATTCACAACACACCTGTGTCAGATGTCCCTGTTGTGTCACAGTGCAGTTCCACACATCATGTAACAGTATGCATCATGCACCGGTATGTTGCAGACATGTGAACGGCTGTGCAAGTCAACATATGCACACATGACACATCACCTGGCACAACATGTCTGTCTTACCACATGCTATTGTGACCACCCTGTGATGACATTGTACAGGCTACGTGGAATGGGACATCGGATGGCTCAATGGTGTATTCACCCTCTGGGTGTGTGTCTAGCCGTGTGTACATTAGGCAGTGGTCTGCACACAGAGATACTGTACATTTGCCTACTCTGTCACTGCAACTGTTGACTATGATCATACTGTACTTGTGCAGGCATGTGTTATTGATCCAGTATGACAGTCATGGTCGACCACAGTACTGTGGCACACATGACCTGCAGACATCTGCCTAGGGTGTGGGGCCCACATGACCATCTTCACATGCTATGCTGCCTCTGCAGCAGTGTCACATGTCTGTCGCCAGCAGGGCTGTCACAGGCAGGCACGGCATGCAGTGATGTGTGACAATGCTTGCACCCCCCACTGTGCTGTACACATGCACTGCACACACAGTAAGGCATGCCTGACATTAATCTGCAGTGCCTGGGACCTGCCTCCATGCTCTACAGAGCACACCTGCTGGTCCAGATTGTACACAGATCATACCTCCCAGGCACATACCTGGCCTGCAACACACTCAGGTGAGTGGATCCCACATCACACAGTGATTTACACACATACTGTATGTTTTTCTAAGGCAAATGCATCATAGGTACTCCATGTTCGGATACCCATGTTTGTGACCGCTAGACACATTGTGACACGCGGACGGTGAGTACACTGTACACCACAGGTTACAAGCTGGCTGTGTTATCATACTGTACATTGCACCTCGGACAGTTGCTACTGCCATGTGCTGACAGCAACACGCACTTCCCTAGTATGGACTCCCATGTACCCACACATGCTTGGCCATGCACTACACATAGCTGGGTGACACTTTAAACAAGACATACCATACCTACACTACCCTTGGCATGCACCATACCTCCATGTGTCTGTGTGCTATACCTACAGACATCCCCCCTCTGGTTGATGGACATATATGCTTTGGGGCCCTGCTAGCCACACCCTGGACACACACCCATTGCAGCATACATGGTACATGTGCTCAACAGCCGGTACTACCAACATCTGCTGACGGGGGTTGTTAATGGCATGGCACCCGGCAGACGGACAGTATACATGACTATGCTGACACATATCACAATGCACTTCCGCTACATGTACGCACTGGTAGGGACCATGCTATTCCACGCAGAGGCATGGTGGTGCTGGCCTTTTCACAGATGCCATGGTGGTATGCATGTTCCATGCACATGTGCTGTATGGGCGCATGTGCAGGCTGTTGCACGGTGAGTATGTTCAAATGTGTGTGGTGCATCACTTGACAGTCATGGTTTGTCCTCGTGGTCCATCACATACTCCACAGCTAGCTACCTACACATGACCACCATACTTTGCAGTGTGGGCCCTCACGCAGTGTGGTGGTATGTCTGTGTTGTTTGGCTACATCCACATTCAATGTAGCATATGACAGTCACCCAGGCATTGCCGACAGAGATGTTGTTTGCAACATGCCGGACAATGGGATACCTACCTATAATATACACTCTCACTCACTACAGGGCTCCAATCCATACATGGACATCACATTGTCCCTGTGGACACATACATGGTACTGCCATGCACACATTATGTCCTCGGACACTGTCCCGATGTCACCTCCAATCTCCATAGCTGTTCTATCCCGCCAAACTGGTTGTTATGTGTCTCTGCAGCAGCCCACTGAATTAACTGCTAGCCCATTCATGGACGTTGTGTACCTTGACCACCACACCACCGCATCTATCACACTACACATGGGTGGTTGTGCATTGCACGTGTGGGACTGCATTCATACATACATGACTGCACCATTCGGTATGGCACTGGGGCACATCCTGACATACATGCTTCACACACTCATTGACGACTTCCATGCCTTTACTGGCACCCTTGTTGGGTGTCTGTGTGCCACAGCACACCACATCCACATGATGGCCACTTGTCATACCATTGCATGGGTGGTTGGTGTAGTACAGAGGGTAACAGATCAGACATTATCCCCACATTGCCCTTCAGCGCCATTCCACATTCTGGTATTGGCAATGTACACATCCACCATCACATCATACCCTGTGTCTCAGGATGTTAGGCTATGTGACTCCTGGACATGTCACACAGTGGTACAAGCATATCATGCTACCTACGACATGTAAGGTACATGTGGCATTACACAGTCCTCAGTCATGTGTCCCCTCATGTTCACTATTTGCTTACATACACAACATGCTGTCACTGAGTAATGTCCATGTCTACATGTCCCACATCTACATACCTGGCAGCATTCTAGCTCCACCAGCTCATACTGCTAACAACCATACAGGTGTCGGTGTGGCAGATATATCGTGTAGATGTCATTGTGTCAGATACATCACAGATGGTGCATACACATCACCTTTGCATAGCAACAGTCCTCCACTGGGTATCACGTGGATACTGTTCCTATACATGCATATCACATTGCACATGGTTGCTGTACACACACATGCCCTACATGGTGCTGTGGTTGCCATATTCCACTGTGGCGTGGGTACACATCTGCAGGGCCACACATATCTGGACTATGTGTGTTGCTGGGACATTGGTAGCCTTTGTACTTGTGCCATACACACATCTACACATGGGCAGGGTTACTATAACACATTCGTGGTGTGCCTTCCACAATGGCTACAACTTTCCATGTCACAGTATAGTCATGCCGCGATGTATACCAGTCTCAGACAGTTTACATATGCAGATGGCAGACGGGGAACACATCTGTACTCATCTGCATACCACTTACACAGTGGTGTCATGTACTCTGCCATGGGCCATGTCCTCCGCATTACTGATGCATGTAGTACTCCTACATGGCGTTTGCAGTGGGCAGGGTGAATGAAGCAGTCATGCATATGTGCACACAAGCCACATTGCTTAGCCTGGGCTTCTGTTTACCTACACAGACTGGACACACACCATGCTGTAGAACATAGGTCCTGTGCACATCCCACAGGGACACACTGTGGCACTGGTCATGTGATAGCTCCCTTGCTGATAGGGTGACACATACACATGGGACCACCATGACAGCAGTACTGTGTAGACATGCAGTTGACATCCACCTTTGCTGTCCAGTGGACAGTACCATGGGGGGGTGGCACGACTGTGTACATTGCACATGTGTTTACACATGGACCTGCCAGACATCATTGATGCACACATTGCACCTGCTACAGATAGCTTGGACGTGGTTACTTGATGTTCCTTCCATTTTGGGTGGCTATTCTGCTACTGCTCTGTCCCATATCTGCAGGCCATACATATCCTGTTAATGTACATAACACTAGGCCATACGTCCATCATGCATGCTATGCCTGTGATACTGTGTATAATGTCTGAACGTATCCATCATGATAGCTTTACATTATACATACTTGACATGGTCACCCCTACTGCGAGGCATACGTGCACGTCGTGCACATTACGTATGACATCGACAATATCTGCCCATACACATGTGTGCTGTGACACTATACATGCATGTCCTATCCCCTGCTGTGGCACTTCATTGTTGGACATCCACTGCCAGCATCAGCGTTGGTGGTGGCATTGTCCTGTGTTTTAAATCACGATGGCACCCCTTGGCCTATCCCAGCTGTGTACATGATGTCCCACTGCTGTGCACACGGTGTCCACAGTGGTTGGTATACTCAGCAGGTTAACACTACATAACCACCTTTCACCACTCTCTCCTTTATGGACAGGTATCTTTACTGACAAACACCGTTCACATACAGTGCCGATTCGTCATACATATCATGCGTTACACACCAGTACATCTCGTGGGTTCTACATACCTTTCCTGTATTGCTTTCCGTATTCCGTTTGTGTCTCGCTACTGACAAGTGATCGGCTCTTGTAGGAATAACGTCTTTGTTCGGTATGAACATACAGTTTGACTATCCTGGGAGTCTTCCTTATATCCGTCGTCACCTGCGGCATGTGGGTTCATCACACCAATAGCTGCTCCTCGGTGTGTACTTATGCGCATATCACCTGTGCATCTCCTCCATTCGTACGGTACTCGTCGGAACTAGGCCATGGTTCATTCATCGTCTGGGCGTTGGTTATCTGCACTACCTTCATGGGGATGGTATGTATTGTGTTATATTATGTGTGACTACAACCGCTATGTGTCGCGTCATGTACATTTGGCTGTGGTGTTTGCCTTGGATTGTGTGTGTTGGGTATGGTATTATGTTCCACATGTGGGTGTCCTTGTCCTGCCGGCGTCTGTCGATGGCGTATTGCATTCTGATGTGTAACATAGCTCTTGTATTCCTGTACACAATGGATGCAGGTATGCATCCGCTGCTGATAGTGTTTCCCACGCGGGATGTTGCGGGTATGCCGCTGTCATTAACTGCCTGTATGTTTTTGCTGCTATTTCGGATTGTATCCCTTTGATATGTGCGATGGGGTATATCGGCGGCTGTGGGTGATGGGTACGGGGTGTGGGCCTTGCATTTGTACATACACGGTATGCTTCTGTGTGTGCTCCATCCCTGCCTGGGGAGTTACAAGTTACCTGTCTGTTGTTCTAGGAGTGTAGGTTTTGTTGATGTCGTCTGCTGTCGGTACCGCTTGCTTGTGTGCTTCCTGCATGTATTCCTCCATCACATCGGTAGTATATCTGCAGCTGTTCGTAGGTGCCGACTATCCCTTGGCATTTTGTCACGGATATTTACGGTCATTGTGGTCCTGTAGTTGGGACGGCCTGTATGCTACCGGTTGCCACCTATTCGGGTGGCGATTGCTTGTTTAACACTCGTGAGAACACACAGCGGTGTTTACGGGACGATACGTGTCCACGATCGGTGCCGGGGTAGCACATGCGTATTTCCGCGGTACATAACTATTGCTGCGTAACGTTGCCGATATATCGTATTGGAATTAACATGTCGGCGCCATACATCCGGTGATGGTTTGTACATGCGTCCTTTGCATGTCATGTTGGCTATACTCCTGTGGTACATTCTGGGACATTTTCCATTTGCATCCTTTTACGTCGCCACGCGCCTAGCCAGTGAGGAGCTCTCAGTACTACTTTGTGGGTACTGCTATCCATACGCCTGTGGTTCGTATACTGTATGCCTACACATGTTATTCCACTCCGCCTGTCACATGTCACCTACATACACATTTTACAGTGTCACACACATTACAGTGGCACAGCGGAACACACGACACCCTCACCTCACACATACACATACTTCCACTTTCGCAGGGATGGTTGCACACAGTACCTACGTTGACCACATCGCTGGCGGCGGTGTCTACCTCCGTCCTCATATCCTAAGAATATTACACGCACATGTCCTGTTTCTGTATCGTGGCCTGGCGATCATCCCGAATGGCGAATATGCATTTAGGTGGGTTGACCTTTCCATGGGTGGCGTTCCCTGCTCTGTCCACCCTCCCGGATAGTCGGGTTGTCATTCAGTATGTTTACTATGTTGAGAGTTTGCATCTTACTGCATCTGTGACCTTGCATCCCTGTGATTCCCTGTTGAACTTGTTGTACTTTATCTCTGTGTATGTGTACATATATTTCTACGTGTGTAATGATATCTATATCCATATTTGTGTATGCACATATGTACATATGTAGACACCTTGCGCCGAACGTGGCAGCATACGGCTACGCCGTCTGCTGTCGGACCCGCGGCGTTGAGGTGTTGCCGTTCCATGCTCCGCTGGCTGTTGGTTGTGCAGTGTTTGGGTGCTACCTATGTTGGAGTCACACATGGGACCACCCATACAGTACACATTATGGGCGGACATGTTTGTGTGCCATCCATTTCACTGTGTGTGCAGGTAGGGAGGTGTCAGTCCATGGGGCCTATGCTGTCAGAGTATGTGCTATACGTTCCCTCTTTGCCAAGGCATAGGCATATTGGGTACGCCTCCGTCTGCCTACTGGGGCTGGCACAGTGTGTTCATGGTGCTGAATGCCCTGTGCCTGTGCTTGCCTTGCCAGCTGTGGCGGGCTTGGTGGCCCTACACCATTATGTCCCTAAGGCAGCTGTTTCCGCAGGATCATATTATGTAGCATAGCACATACTATGAATATGTGGGCACATGTGCCTGGAGAGTACTGCAAGGCTCCACCAGATGTATCCAAGCACCGGAACCGTGATTTCAACATCCCAAACACACGCTCTATGATTATTCTGGTTTGTGCGTGTGCCTCATTATGGCGTTCTTGCATGTGTGTGTGCATTTCTGATGGGTGTGATCATCCACGGCTCCAATGCGTAGCCAGCATCCCCACAAGGTGACCTTGTGTGATGTCCCCTGGCGAATACCTGATACAGCTGTGAGGCATGCCAGATAGGGGAGTCGTGGTAGCTTCCGGGGCTGCCAGCACACACATCCATGATAATGCCCTGCGCATTGCACACGACCTGGCAATTGATGGAGGGGAATCCCTTGCGGTTTATGTAGCATCTACCCTGCTCACCGGGTGGTGACTTGATTTCTATGTGCATACAGTCTATCGCACCCAGTACCTCCGGGTATTGTGCCACACGGTGGAAGTGGCGCATATTGCTAGCCAACTCCTCCTGAGATCTGGGGAAGTATATATACTCATGGGCATGTCGTAACATGGCATCCAGAAACTGGTGTAGTACCCTGGATGCTGATGCCTGTGAGATGCCCATTATATCCCGGTTGGCCTTTGAAAGGTACCTGTTGCCAGTATTCGCAAGCTTACACATACCTTTGTGTCCACTGGGATGGGCTCCCCTCTGTTGTCGCTTGTTCTCAGGCTTGGCCGGCACAGCTCCACTATTTGCTGTAACGTGTCCCTGTCCACCCTGTAACGCTCTACTATCTCCAGGTCTTGCAGCCCCTGGTAGGTCACCCTTGGTCTGAACACTCTCCTTCTCCTCTGAGGCCTCCGGTAGTTGTCGGCACCCTCCTCCGCAACTCCGTCTGTCTCTAACACATGCTGATGCATCACGGCCACGGCAGCACCCAACATATACATTTTAAAAGTTCCCCGTGTGTTTACGCCGTAAGGCGCAGCGTTTGGGAATTCGCGCTGTGTGTTGTGTGCATTCCCACTTTATAGTGTTCCGCTGTACACCCGGTGATGTCATTGGGTGAGTCTCTGCTGCCGTATCTGTGGGCTATCTACCATGATTTACCGTTGGCACTGCAACGCTGTTGCCTTTGGTGTTACATTACACTTGCCTGCATTGGTTTAGCTTTACACCTTACTTTACTGTTTCTGCACGTTGCACCTACTATTTACGGGAGTGCATCCTGCAGGCACATGACATGTCATGCACTTTGTTTGCCGCCACCGTTATGCTAACTCTCTCCTTGGCTGTGCTGTATCGGTTCTTCGCTCTTTGCATTTCTGCAACATCCACTACTTTCTTTGCATTCATATTCCTCCCCTTTCCCGTTTTGCAGATTTCTGCATGCAGAGTTGTCAGCTGCCGCCGATTGCCCTCCGCCGGTTGATTGGTGTTAATTGCTCATTACGACTCCAATTACACTGCTTCCGCATTTCCTCATATTCTCCGCATCACCTTCCTGTATCCATGGTTGTTGACGGGCCGTCACATGACTGGTTTGGGGAACGTAGTCATCCTCGTGCACATGCATCTGTGCGCGCATTGTATACTCTCACCGCATCTATTTCCTCACACGCCGGTCCTGATGCTGTGATGTACATTGTACAGCCCAGGTTTGCTGGGCTCCAATGTGCTTCCTCCTACAGCGGCACACCCCTCTGCGATTGACAGGTGTTCCCCACGCCACTCCTCGGTGTTTTACCGCTGCGCCGTTTGGTGCAGCCTTACGCCGGCGGGGGTTTTGCGATTCAGTATTATCTGCCTCATTTGCATGGCATTGACTACTAATACATGGTTACGGCGCCAGACACCGACGCCACTCCTTGGCAACCCTTGGGCTGTGGTTGTGGCTTTCCATTCATACTATGGTGTATTGTGGCTGTGATGCTGATTTGTCTTATACTGCTCTTTTATGGCATTGTCATATTACTTCATTGTTCCTCACCTTCCGCGGACATGTCCTGGGGTTCTGATGTGGTTTCTGCGTACATGACATTTATGTCATTATTTACATTTTCTGCAGGTTTTCCTTTGACATTCTCGATTTCTTTCCACATTGCCATGTTGCACCACTATGACACATGACGTTGGCAGCCTTCTGTTACTCCTATGTCATGTTTGGATATATGTAAACCGTTTTTTTTGGTTTACATTGCCGTGCTGTTATGCTACGCCCGCGCCACTTCGTGAATCGCTACTTACCTTCATTTGCATGGTGCAACACCGCACATGGGGTATTTAACATACCTACGCCGGAGGCGGCGCAACTCCGGCATACGTCGCTGATGCACGTGGGTTTGGATCGTACCTGAATCGCTCGGCGGCCATGTCTGGCATTGTGGCGCCTACGCCATGCGTGCGCCTGGTGCAAGGTTCATGAATCCCAGGGAACATCAATGTTAAATAGAGCAAATATATGCTTAAAAGATGTGCACATATATTCTATGCCAACACCTTGATCAAATATATGGAAAGAATCATGTAATATGATCTAAAAAGCAACCTTATTGAAAAATATTTAATTCAAAATAGGCTGTTAAAAGTGTACCATAAAATGTAAATATAAATATAAATATAAATATATATAGATTAAATATGTGTATATAAAAACAATAAAATGACGTAAAAATGAAATAATGTTATAATTTAGCTGCCCTTAATTTTAAAACTGGGGCAAGGGAGATACTATCGTTTAACCCAGGGAATTTATTTGCCTCCAAAATAATTTGCCAAAATAATTCCCTATATTCTATCTGGGTCTCCCAGAGGCCACCTCTTTCATCTTTCGCTACTTCTTCTAAAATGAAAAATTTGTATTTTGCCAAGGGACAAATGTTCAAGTGTTTGTATAGTGCATTGTGTTCTTTCTTCTTTTTGATATTATTCAAATGTTCATAAATCCTTCTTTTGATCTTTCTCTCGGTCTTACCTACATAGAAGGCCAAGCAGATATCACATAAGGCAATGTATACAACTCCGAAAGAATTACAATTGCTGTATGTTTTACCAACAATATCTTTTTCTCTTCCTTATACAAAATTTTTTGTGAATTTGTCATAAATGTACATTGTGAACACATTCCACAAGAATAGGTACCCTTAATTTTAGTGCTTTTTCTTATTTTCCCTATGTTGAGCTATCAACCAATCTTTAATGTTGCGTCCCTTTCTAAAGATGATGTTAAAAGAATCAGTCGACTTGTTAAAATTCAGGTCTGTAATATTAAGGAATTTGTCCCATTCCTTAAAAAACACTTGTTTTACAATGCCTGCATCACCACTATATTGGGTGACAAATGAATAAATATACGTTGTATCTTTTTTCTTGTTTTCTAATGAACCAGATGCTCGAATGTTAACACCAATAGGGGGATTGTGGTAGCTCAATATAGGTGCAAATCTATCTTTTCTCCCTTCTATAACTTCTATTTTAATGTGGTTGCAAAAGTCTATAGGGTAACCTCTGTCCAAAAACATACTAACTAAGAAATCCATTTCATCACAGAAATCTTGATTGTTAGAAGTAATTCTTGAAATCCTAACCATTTGGCCTTTTACAATGCTCTTCTTCTGGTGTAAAGGGTGTGCACTTTTATAGTGTAAATAGGAATTAGAAAAAGTTTTTTTCCTATACACCCATGACTTCAAATTGTCTCCTTCTTTTTCTAACGTGATATCTAAATAATTGGTGCCATTTACATTAATATCAGGGGTGAATTTTAAAAAAGTGGTGGTCTGGTTGATATACTGGATGAAATCGTTTAACCTGTCAATACTGTCTTTCCAAAATATAATGATGTCATCCAGAAAGCGTTTATATAAAACCCAGCAATCTTTATAACTACCGTTATAGATGTATTTATCTTCCCATGTGTTTAAAACCATATTGGCGTATATTGGAGCACACCTTGCTCCCATAGCCACCCCACTTAGTTGATGAAAATATTCACCTTGAAAAAATAAATAATTGTTTCAAAACGAATTCCATAAGGTTTACACACACAAGAATTTCATCATCTTTTAATGATTTGAAAGACCTAATAGCTTCTTCAAACCATTCCATTCCTGTGTTGTGAGGTATTGAACCAAACAAGTCTGGAACATCTATGGTCACAAAAATGATATCCTTCGTGGTGGTGATATTTTTCATTTTACCCAAAAAATCCCATGAGTCCTTTAAATATGAAATACCCCTAAACCTTAAATCCTTTAACTTGGTGTCTATATATTTAGCTAAAGGGGAAATAACTGAACCTTCTGCAGCCACTATAGGTCGCAAGGGGGGATCCACACAGTTTTTGTGTACTTTGGGGATCCCAAAAATTGAAGGAATTTTTGGCTTGCTATTGTATAAGAATTCAAACATACTGTAGTCAATAAGTCCCTCCAAGAATAGATCATATAGTGTTGTATAAATCCTTTTGTACCCAATATTGATCTCATTAATGGAGATATTATCATATTTAGACTCATCTAGTAATAAATTGAACATTTTGCCTTCATACGTGATAGAACTCATAAGAACCAATCCTCCCCCTTTATCTGGTTTCATGATTCTTAGATTAGAATTTTCTTTTAACCTCTTAAGTAGTGAAAACTCATTTTCTGTGAGGTTTGGAGCAAAATGGTTAATTTTGACTGCTTTTCTTAATTCATTCTCTATAATTTTTTCAAAATTTTTTAGTTGTGGGTGTATGGGGGGTTCCATGTACTTTTTTTCTTTAATTCTTCAGAATAATCTACTTCTCCTGGAATACCGCCACAAATTAACTTTTTTCCTCAAAAACATTTTCATATCAATAATCATTCTAGTGATGTCACACTTAGTTTTTGGTACAAAGTTGAGTCCCTTAGAAAACAGCTCAAAATAGATCTCATCAATTTCAAGTTCTGTGTAGTTAAAAATGTTGAAGTTCTTATATTTAGCACATGTACAAATGACCGAGGTGTCCCCAGTGTATTGAACGTTGGTGTCAATAATATTATTGTTGAAACTCATAATGCTCTCATTGATTGATATTTCTATAGGGACTGTAACTAATATCTCCTCCCTCTTCCTCTCCCCCTTCCCCTCCATCCTTTCTTCTGATAATTCTCTTCTCTTTGATTTCTGATCCTTTCTGACCTCCGAAGGGGGGGAAATTCTAAAGGGTCAAAAATGTCATGTGCAAAATCAGCCTGTCCCTCTTCATTGTCATCATTAATATCATGCCTGTATGTATCATTGTGTAAAAATCTCTCATTTTTATAATTAAAAATAATTCTTGGTTTTGGGTATTGAATACCCTTTTCATATTCAAACGTGTCCCTTAAAATGTTTCTTTTTTTCTTTTCTAAAATTCTCTCACATTTCACATCTATATCTTTTCTCAAATCTAAATATTTCTTTCTCTCTAAATCAACAGTAAATAAAAGGTCATTTGTAATCTTTCCATTCACAACATCAATTTGTTTCATTAAACAATCAATATCATCTTCATTGTTCTTAATAATACTTCTCAGGAGCTCAAAGCCCCATCCATCAAACATGTTAAGCAACTTGTCATGGAACTTAGTGCCTTCTTTTACATTGTTAGGGTATTTGTATATGCGTAAACCCTTTGGAACTATTTTTTCCTGCAGGCATTCTTTTAAATACGCATTATCAATATTTAAAATCCTGTATTTAAATAGTAAATCGTTAAGTTGATGCAAATGGTCAGCGTAGGTAAAAACATTGTCATTGTCCATACACGAAATGTCTTTAAATGCTACTTTCCATTTAAGCCACTCACTAAGAGTAACATCATTATTTTGTAAACAATCACCTTGATTTCCAGGCAGCCTACGAGTGTTACCATAGTTGTTCTGTTCCAAAACAGGACTGCTGTCATGGTTCACGATGTTGGGAAAGTTGTTGGCTCCACTAGGACCAGTATTCACAAATTCCACGCTGTTCCGGTTAGCCCCATTGCTCGTTGTCCCTCCATTGCTCTCTCCATGCGTACGTAGAGCGTTTTGATTACCCGGAGGAGTCCCGTTGCTTTTCTGACTAACCAGCGTGTTGCAAACAGGAGTCAGCAGAGCAACTAACTGACTCAGTTGCCCAATAAGTGCCATAAGTTGATCCCTTTGAGATGTAACAGGGCCCAAACGGGTCGGGGAAGAACTGTCCTCACTCTCCATGGAAAAACTAGTAAACAATGTACGAAGCGCAGTGCAACAAGAGACCAATAAACGAAAAATGCACTGTGAGAGGACGAACTGCACCGGACAACTAGAAATCCAAAACCAGCTTTATTATACGTTAAACGTTAAACAAACAACATGTTTCTCGTCACTTAGATCAGACTTCATCAGACAATAAGTACAATGACAAACAACCATATATATATGCTGACCCTTTGTTTGAAATAGCCAATGAAAATCCAACAATGCTCATAAATATGAATGAATATGCCTAAAATACAAATACATAACATTGAAAAAGTCAGAATAAAATGCTGTAATTCACAAAAATAAAAATATATGTACCTCGTTTGAAATAAAGAATAATGTCATAGAATGAATTAAAAACTTCATAACTGCACCTGATTTATAGTAACAACTGGTTTGTATTAAAAATTGGTCATTTATACTCATTAAATTTTTTTTTATCAATGAAATGGTGTGATGTAAGATTTCACCAACAATGCTCCCATCTAGTGGTCAAGATTTGTATACACTGAATAGCCATCATGAATTTTGTACTCCGTTCATAAATAATGAATGTTGGATAATTAATGGTAACTGAATGATAAATATATTAAGATCTATGAAGTATAATATATATATATATATATATATATATATATATATATATATATATATATGAAATGGGTAGTGATAATGTATTATATATAATAATGATATGATGAATGTTGTAATTTTATGCATACATATGTTATTCCACTACAGTATCTTGCTCATTACTTTATGTGGTTCTCAGTTATCTGAACCCTGTTCATACCTTCCCAGCTACAGGTACAAGATATTTGTTCAATGGAGAGACAGATTACAAAACAATAGGCACAGGTTAAAAATTGCTCCTATACACTTAAGAGATGGCAATTTTAAATATGAAGTAGTAGCATGCATTTTCTGAAGGATATGAAGTCTGACACGTAGATGCATGTTATCCTTTGTTGACTGCAGTACTCATTGATGAGATAAACAAAAAAACAATTGCATAAGAAGCACTACAACATGCCTTATATATGTGCACAGTCAGCAATTATGAGGGCAGCATAAGCCTGACCCTGTAATATCCATATTAATGAATACTTTACAGCACTGATCATGACACATGTGAATGATGGCACAGTAAAAGTTAACACAACATACATATGTCCTGAAATGGCTCATAAAAGTGTACATGTCTGTTCTTATTTGTGTGAAGCTTGGCATGGAGTACCATAGACCATGGCTAATTCCCTTCCAAAGTTCAAAACAAATGTTTTTATATTATTACTAATTTGTTATAATTATTTAAATTGCATATATTTTTGTTTTATTTTTAAAGATTATAAAATTAATGTTCTTAAAATGTTTTGTAATAATTTAGAACTTTTCTCCCCTGGCCTCCTCTAAAATTGGACTGCTACCCAGTCAGAATATCTTGGTAATGAAATGTCAGTAAATAAATAAATAAATATAAATTCAAAAAATAATTATGTGTGTGCTCATATTTTGTCATTAGTAGTGCAAATGAGCTTAACAGTGATGCACTTCATTAAGCGATTTTGACAAAAATGAAGTAATGCCAATGGCTTGTATCATTTGAGCATGTTTTAATGGCTTGTTGTAGTTAAGATATGAGTTCACTGTGATGCTCTGTACTGAGCAAATACTATAAATTATGTTTGCATTCCATAACACATATTTACAATGGTGTGGGACCCCATTGAGTATTATAAAGCATAGCAGTTTAACATGATTTATATGTATGTCTTGTATTTACTTTGCACATTGTACACAAATTAGAAAATCTTCACAATGATACACCAACAAATTAATCTATGCATACAATGAAAAGTCAGGAATGCTAGGGCGGCACTCCATTGTATGATAACTGTGATTCTCATCATTATATAAATGGTCCATACACCATAATGTGAAACACCTAGATATCATTCATGCTAGCAAAATGACCAGGACTGAAAATATATATGGCTTAATTCTATAGTATGCAATGCATTGTGATCAATGAATTACTATTTGGAGTACTTGTCAAGACACACTGCTATTCATCCAAACATGTGTTGTACATGAATTCTCCTGCAGTGTAGCAGTTCATGCAATGTACTCTAGCTTGTATACTTATTTATTTTTATTTATTGACATGTGTTAACTGGGTTAGTTTAACTGAACCAAGGCCCATTTCCAGTGGAGACCCAAGGAGAAAAGCTCCAGAAGTATTGCATAGTTTTATAATAAAAATCAAATCAAAAATAAAAATAAGAGTAAAAAATTAAAAACATCATGAAACATAATTAGAAAATAGTATGTTAAATAATAATTGACAGGTCTAGAGAATATGACACATGAAGTACATACAAATAGATGAACCACAAACTTAGGTAGGTGTTCAAATCCAGCAAAGAGAGAGAGAGAGAGAGAGAGAGAGAGAGAGAGAGAGATACTCCTGTACTGGCTTATCCAACACATCTGGTGTGCACACTTCCACTCAGGATAAACATTTCTACCTGGAAAGGAGCCCCCATCAATTTCAGTCCCTTCAAGCCCAAACATCTGCTTTGCAATACGGTGTAGAGGTCAGCCCTTCAAATCTTCTCCATCTCACACTTGTACTAAGACTTCTGCAGTGGCACCAGCAGTTGATACAGTGTCCTCTAGCTTGTGGACTTGGATACACAGCTGTTCAAATCCAACAATGTATAATAATGTATGTGACATGAAACACTGACTTAAACAATGTTTTCCCAAATCTTTTCATCCTTTAAGGTCATATGTAGACTTATCCATACATTGATGAAGTCAGTCTATTCAAATATGTGTAGTATGACACCTGTGGTAAGACTTATTGTGTAGCACATGCAGTTAAGCTATAGTTCTATAGCATGTGGACTTAGATAGACATGAACTTAGATCTAGTAACCTGTAGGTGCAAAGCAATTGTGACAGTAAGGAGTGACATCTAACAAATGGTGAAATGACTGATACACTCTTGCATGAACAGTAATAAAGCTAAAGGATTTTGATTGCTCAAAAGGCATTTTAAAGGATACATGACCATTCAAAAACACTGCTTAAGTCAGACCTTGAAGCCTGTCCTTTCTGGCATCTGCACCTTAATATCTCTTGTGGCACAAGCAGTTAATAAGCAGCTCTCTGGATTTTGAACCTAGATAGGCAGGAGGTTGTCTCTAGTAATGCATGCCTATATAACAATATTGATGGTCAGGAGTGGCTTACCCAACTCATGCTGATATGGCACACTTACAGTTGTGTGAATAACAGGGCAACATTTTTGAGGCCTCTGACTACATTTTAGGGGAGCCATAAGCATTCAAACACACAACTTTTGTAATCCTTGCAAATCTGAGCTTCATGACACATCAGGTATGATTACTTCTGTGGTATCAGTGGTAGATACACTGCTCTGTGAAATATGATCTCAGGCAAGTGTTAAGAGTCTGACATAATATAACTACTGAATGCATGAGAAAATGATGACAGGCAGAATTTGCTACACCAGAAGGAATTATATTTACAATAAGACTTATGGGAAGCATTTACAGTTGCCAATTTAAGTTTCATCTTTTATACTGCCTTAAATGGAAGGTTATGCATTGCAGCACAATGTTCAGCCTATCCCTTCAAGGGTGTTTTCTGTGACAATGGTCATGTGAATTTCCAGTGCACAGAGCAAGAAGAAATTAACATGCATTGCATATGTTTAATTATTTTGTTCACAGTTTGGTAGTTACGTACAAAAATTACTTACTCAACAGATATTGATGTGACTCATGCTGCAAAGTGGTCACAAAGTGTCACGGGGCCTGTATCATTATAATTTGCTATGGTTTTATGGTGGATAGGTGATGTTAATTGATTCCTTCCTGTAGTTCCTTATGAGCATGCTCAGTATAATGATATATTCCACTGCGCACCATTTAGCACAAAGCACATTAAGGAATCAATAGTGTGAAATAGTTGCCAGTTTTTTTTTTTTTTTTTTGAAAAAACATCTGAGAATTTGCCTCCCCAGCTTGGGTCTGCTGACATCCATGCAATGGAGGTAGTGCCCTCTTGGAGATGACAGCATGGTTACAGGCCAGTGTGCCAACATTGCAAGTGAAATGTTACATTTTCAACAGTTCGCTTTTTACATGATGTTAATGTTGCACAAGTTTGTGAGTTATGTTGAGTTCACTGATGCAGGTATTAAAAATACATGCTACGAGGCTCAGTTCAGAACAAATTGTAATTTGCAACTTGATGCCACACTGCTTTCAGAGGTGCACTTTGCCACATTGTATTTAAAAGTGTCTGTGTGGCAGCTGTAGCACAAAATACACATGATACAATGTTTACACTTCCAAAGATGCTTTATATTCCATTAAAAGTGAAATCATTCTTATAGCAGATGTCATGATCCAATATTGCCAGCAGGAAAACATTTTTGGCTTAAATCTTCTATGGACTAACTATCCATGTGCAGACTTACATTAACACATAAGTAGATAATGTCCATAGGCATATATTGTAAATCATATGCGCATAACCCAGATGTAAATGAACTGCCTCCACATGACTTTTGCCTTGAAGAACTTGCATCGTAACATATGTCACAAGACCATGCCCCTCAGGTCCCAGCTACGTGCATCCATCTATTATAGTTAGACATCTGTGACAATGCATTGCAGTATACTCTTCTAGTAATATCCTGTTGAAACAGTGGCAAGTTCTTCGTATTAACAGTCTCATTTCCTTCCAATCCTAAAATATATGTTGCTGCCACACTAAGCTTTCCAGTATGACTACTTCAATGGCAGGAATTGTAGAGGTGTTCACTATATGTAAGCAAAAAAAAAGGTTAAATTGTTCATTCCATGTGTCTATTCAGACATTAGCTCATTTCTATAGAAAATACTGCCTTTATTTAATTTGGAAATATTCATGTTAATGCTGGAGAATGTCCCTAACTGTGAACTACTTGCAATATATACAATGCCTCCCAGTGGTTCAACTTCCCCTGCAAAATGATTTCATATATCACATCTGTCCCTATTAGTCATAAACATCCATGATATTGATACACTGTTTGCTCTGTTCCTCTTAAGGTTTTGTAAAATGTGATGACCTTGAGGAAAAGATGGTGCCTTCTTTACATGTATGAATAATATAGCAATAACCCACGCCTGGGTGTGGGTAATGCTGGATTTACCCACGGTTGGCGTGGTTTGGTCCCGAGGGCGAAGCCCGAGGGACCAAACAAAGCCAACCGTGGGTAAATACAGCATTACCCACACCCAGAAGTGGGTTATTGCTATTATACCATGACATTATTTAAGAAAAGAAACTATTACTTTTCTTAAATAATGGCATAGTATAATGCCTGTTTACTGCCCTTCCGCAGATGTCTGGCATCGCGGCAGTTCTGATGTACTGCGCGCCGCGCAGTACATCAGAACTGTGAGCAAAAACGGAGAAAGCAAGATCTCCGTTGCTTTTTATTTTTTAGCTATGTTAAATGGGTTTAACATAGCGAGACAGTTTAAAATAAGCAACGGAGATGTCCGTTGCTTATTTTAAAACTGTCTCGCTATGTTAAACCCATTTAACATAGCGAAACAGTAATAAAAGCAACGGAGATCTTGCTTTCTCTGTTGCTTTTAAAACCTGTCTCGCTATGTTAAATGGGTTTAGCATAGCGAGACAGCTTTAAAATAAGCAACGGAGATCTCCATTGCTTATTTTAAAGCTGTCTCGCTATGTTAAACCCATTTAACATAGCGAGACAGTGTTTTAAAAGTAGAGTTATACTAATGGAAAAAAGTCCGGGCGACCGGACCTTTTTCCATTAGTATAACTCGATTTACAAAGTGCACGCTGGCCAATCAGCGTGCACGTTTTGGGGGGGTCATGGTATAATTAATGATAAATTCACACTCATCTAATTCTGCCATTATTTCAGTTTTACACTCATATAAAAGTTTCCCCGATTGACCCAGATTTTTTTCCTCAATTCTCCTTTCTGATAAGGGGGGGGGGGTTACATAATTTATTTATACACAACACTTTCTTATGAAGCTCCCCTGCATTTTATTTCCTAAATTCCAGTTTACCTTATCTGTTATTTTGCCAGTCTCACATGCTTGCTTACTCTGATTAACAATTGCTTGGTATTCTGTGTTTATATTATATTCACAAGCACTGCTGCACTTAACCGTGGCTGCTAGCAAGTGTTTTGGCTGCAATCATTTGCTATTCAGTTTGGATTGTTGCTTAACATTCTGCTTATACAATTAGCAGTGCTGCGCATCACACCAACACAGGTAATCATGTAGGCTTCAATCTGATGTGCACATGCACACACACACACACACACACACACACACACACACACACACACACACACAAAAACGTCCTGGGGTATACCTACAGTAGTACTTTTGTCAGGATTTGGAAGATGTGGTAAATGTTATAGATTTTTTTGTAAACGAAAAAGGGTATTTCACATCAGTACAGGTACAATTATTCAGTAATATCTCATGGCAGATAATTGATCAGTGCTCAAAATAACTGATAACTATGGTAAATACGAAAGCACTAAGAGTTATAGCACAGAAAGACTGTAATGGCACAATGACTGACACACTGACAAAGTATATATATATATATATATATATATATATATATATATATATATATATATATATATATATATATATATATATATATATATACATATACATACATCATTATTTTTGTATTAACAATAATGTATATAAGCCTATGGAAAAATACCATGCTGTTATTATGCTTCATGTGCTACACTAATGCAGAATCACTTTAGGCAACCCTGACTGGGTGCTTAACATTTTTTACTTATGTCCTATTTACTGTTGTTGTGATGAGTAATTCTAAATTTGATTTAAACTGTAGCAGAAATTAATGTGTTTATGTATATGCAGGGTCAGGATACATGGAGCTATAACAATGACAAAAATATTGAATATAATCTGAGCGTGGTGAAAAAAAAAGAAATGAAGTAAATATTGTCAAATGATCATACCTGTTTACTCTTTTTATGCCATAAAAAAGAAGAAAAGGTGGTATGAACAAATAGCATATGGCTTTTCTACTGGAACAAAACTAAGAGGATTGTTTTTATACAGCAGATGGACCCCTGCAGATATGTGTGATGAAGCATCATTTGCAAAGAGCTTAACTGTACAAGTCTATACATTAATACCAAGAATCTCATTCAGAGCACTATAATAAATCTCAAGCTAGAATCAGAAAACAATTTTCTTCATACAGAAAATATTTTTCTAAAGCTTTGCATTAACTGCAAAACCAGTAAAAAATAATCATCACATTGATAGTAAGTATATTATTTTTAGTGATTTAGCAGCAATATTGTATTCTGAAAATGCAATTTTCATATACATTAAGAAGCAAACTTAGCGAGAATAATTAATATGTACAGCTGAAACAAAAAGCTACTGTTATTAACTCTGTTATAGATATTCAGTGAAAACAAAGAGATTACAACTCCTTGAAAAAGAGGCCATAGATGCCAAACCCTATCCTACTGTGTGGTTTACAGTACCCTATCAGAATTTTGAATCACTACAAACTGAGTCCTTAAACCCTGAAAAATTAAACGTGATTGTACAGCTGTAACAGCAAAGTACAAAATCACTGTTACATGATAAAAGCATTTTTGCAAGGGGTGAAGCCTTCCTTTACTCCCAAATGTGGAGGGGGGAATCCTCCCCCTTTCTGGCTACTTTTATGTACTGACTCCAGGACTGTTGTACATCTGAAGAAATTCTCCAAGATGCAGCAATATCAGCCTTAGTTTACACAACTGCACTTAATTTTGCACTGTTTCACTGGCACTAATGGGTCTCATGCATACAATAGCAAATAATGGCTGACTGTACTATATTACAATATTGCTCACCTGCCCAAACAGTACAGTTCCTCTTGTGCAGCTTGATTTTGTGTGCTCAGAACTGTATCAGTTCAGACAAATGCTTCATTATCTTCTGGTTCTCCCTGCGCTATAAAGGTTACAGTACTGACTTGTTTCAAGCAAACTTCTGCTTCTATAGGTACAGCAGGTTTACCCTGCTGAGAACTTCTTTTATTTTCTAATGAACTCTTGTTTCTCATATTCTTTACTCAACCATCAGGGCTATAGTAATCTTGTGTTTTCCTGCACTTTATTGCAGAGGGAAGGTGTTTACAGCAATAGCCAGTGTCTGCGTGTCTCCATCAACTTACACAACAATGCAGAAGTGCCACTTGACTTTGGATTTAAATGTTTTGCACAATGCTTCATATTCTAATTGACTTAGGTCTTTCCTTACTCTTCCCAAACTGGATGTGTTAAGGCTCTGGAAAAAGAATGCTAGGGTGTAGGAGATACGACTTACAGGGAATGAGATTTTTAAGAAGATGGATATGATTAACCCTACCTATATGAAGACTGAAAGGATAATAACAGATTGAAGACCCTCATGGTGGCTTGGGTAGTAACACAGTGCAGCAGATTCTGCTATGATGGCTGGAGATGAAGGCCTCTGTGATGTGGTGTATTGCCGCAGCTCTGGCAATGAGCATGGAATGAACATAGGCGCACTCCTTAAATTGTGAGAAATAAAGGTGAGCTGACTGTGCCAACCTTAGTTCTCTTCAGTGAAGTGAGTCACACAGCTCTAAGTAATGGCAGGACAATACAGACTCTGAGTGGGAGCAGGTCAGCAACCTTCATCTTCTAAAATTGCACAACAGTAGGCAGGATTGTATCTAACTAGCTAGCTATGTATCTATCTAACAAGCTATTTATCTATCTATCTATCTATCTATCTATCTATCTATCTATCTATCTATCTATCTATCTATCTATCTATCTATCTATCTATCTATCTATCTATCTTTTTACTGTGTTTATTAACTGAGAAGGTAGCCTGATCCTGGGACATTTTGTAGCCATTACCCAGGTGCAGAAGCACACCAAATTACAAAGGTAATATGATTAACTAACCAGCAGGAGGGCAGCACAGTTTATTGTATGCACATACAGGGTATATTTATACAGAACTTTCACTGTATGCACACACAGAGTTTATTCATAGAGAACTGTGACAGAGTTAAAAATAGACGTCTTACATGAAGTGAAATTAGCAAGACATGACAGGTATTGGCAGTGACTGTCTTATTTGTAAATATGACATGCAACTATATATCTAAATCAACGTATAGAAGTTACATTAAATACAAGCTAATTTCTATTAATGAATGACAGATAGATGCATTTTGTTCATTTTCTGACTTTAAATTATATGTGTATGAAACAGTATAATTCCTATAACAGCAACCAAACAGAAAAAAATATTCTAGGCTACATTAAACAATAATGTATCTGCAGTCTCTTGACCCAGCAACAATGTATGATATTGCTCAGAGATGAACTCTAAGAATAGGAGGACATGGACAGTCTTATGCATAGTTGAAGTGGATGGCTAACTAGGCACCATATGGCCATCAGTGTTTCTCTAGTGCCTTTATCTAGTGAGACAAACTACAAGAAAAGGAAGAAAAACATTATTTGCATGGTGTTGAAAGCCAGAACTGAGGGTAAATGAGGGGGGGGGGGGCAGGTGATGTGCATGGGAGGCAGTGGCCAGCAGAGGGAGGGGTACACTGGAGTGCTTTGCCTAGAGTGCCAGTTATTCTAAGTCAGGGTGGGGAAGAGGTGTAAGACAGAGAGAGAGAGAGAGAGAGAGAGAGAGAGAGAGAGAAAGCCACCACCCGTCTCATACTTTATAATGATCTCACATTCTTAACAGTGTGAAACCCTCTTCAGAAATGGTACTGTAAATATCTCAGATAAACTTTATCATTCTATCAAAAACATCATTAATACTACTGCATTAAAAAAAGAATAAAAGCAACAAAGTCTAGGCCGGGATTCAGAGCAATTCTCTTTGCCAGTGCTGATTGTCCAATTCAGGTTCATCAGTTAGTGTGACAGAGATAATTTTCTGATTCAGAAACATGTTAAAGTGACAGAGAGACAGCCTCATTAACAATAAATTATCATGGCACTGCGGTGCCAGACCTGACCACACAAGTGTTCTCCCTAACAGCTCATGGATTGTTGTAGCATAAGCACCCCCTAAACAAATGCATGTGCACCTACAAGCAAACACACAAAAACACTTAAATGCAGGCAAGTAGACATTCACACACACACACACACACACACACACACACACACACACACACACACACACACACACACACACACACACAAAAACACACAGACACATCTGGTCTTATACATACAAGCTCCCACACACACACACACAGACTCGGCATCCCATGTCTAACTCCCATAGTGCAAACACACACACACACTCACACACACACACACACACACACACAGACTTGGCATCCCATGTCTAACTCCCATAGTGCAAACACACACACACACACACACACACACACACACATACACACACACACACACACACACACAGACTCAGCATCCCTATCTAACTCCCATAGTGCAAACACCAAGACACACACGCGCACACACACACACACACACACACACACACACACACACACACACATGCACGCACACACACACACACACACACACACACACACACACACACACACACACACACACACACACACACACACACACACACACACACACACACACACACATACAAACTCACAAACACACTTTCTACTTCCCTGAACTTCAAGTACTCCCATAGTAGTGAGTGGGTAAACACTATCAAAAGAGGGCATTTCCTTTTTTTTCTTCTAGTATAAAAATGTGGAGACCTCATGATTAATTAACGCTAATCATTCCCTCAGACACTTAACCTATGGGTCTTTGTGATGGCCTGTTTGAGGGGAGGACCATAGTGACAGAGCAGTCTATTAATAAAAAATACTTACCAAAATGCAGAATCCTTTCTAGATAATGCTTTCACATCATATTAAGCCTTTCTGAATTCCAGGGTTTTTGTATAAAAACAGAAAAAAATAGACCCTGTGCAAAACAGTCAATAGATTTTCCCTACCTGTTTTTTTTCACATATTCTACTGTGTGCTATTTCAAGTTGTCATTGTCATCATCAACCTCATTTTCCAATTTTTAAATGGCATTAGGGTGTCACATCAACATTACTCAATGTGAGCAAGATACAAAGAGCCAATGGTTACACCAAGTGCCTGTTAGAAATTTATAAAAGGGTTGTCGATCATTCATCTCTAACACAAATAATAATAAGACTTGGCATTTCAAGAAACACATCAGGATGAACAGCAGCATCTTTAGATATGAACGAACTAACTAGCAGACAGAGCTTACATACATACATGTTCACATCTCAACAGCTAACTACAAAATGGCAGTCAGGCTCGCACATGCTCAGTATTTATACTCTAGTGCAAGCCCTTGGATAGCTTCTTAAAGGTATATACACACTCATTGATCTACATCCTCCCTCTTAAAAAGATTGCCCTTTATGCAAAACAATAGCAGAGCTAGGCATGCATTACAATGTACAATGTTCATGTCCAAGTTGCTTCATATCTGCTACAGGGTTTAGAGATTCGACCATATCTTGTAACATAATAGTTGTAACTAAATTTAGCAACAGGGACAGTCTGTGGTGCGCAACACATGTCAGGAACTTCTGGATTCATCATAGGAAAAGGAATGTCCTCTGGAAATTCCTTTGAAACTGGAACATTAGACAACTCAGTCTGACATAAAGAGTCTCTCTCACAGGTTATTTGCTGTGGTATAGGCTCAGATACTGGTAGTAAATGCCCCATTTTCGCCTAAAGATTTCTTCTGTTTTCACAATGTATGATCTTGGCTCTGGACAAACATTCACCACAACACCAATCCGATCATAACCTTTGGACGTTTGCATCCTTACCACTTCTCCCCTTTCATAATGGATTGAGCAGTCTGCTGGTCTTATCATAGTAGGACCTCTGAGTTAGGTGTTTTTTCACGTTTATATCACATTATCGAAAGATGAAAAATAGTTAACACTATTTCATCGGCCCCAAAACAACTAAACATAAAAATATCGAACATTCAGAACAACAAATTTTTTCCCATGGAAAGAATTTGCTGCTCCAAAACACATACACACAACACAAGCACATCAAACAAACAGCAACCACACACATACACTTAAATTCCTACATCTAACGCTACACTAAACTAAACATGCACTACTCTCTACCGACTTACCTTAACCCAAACCCTAACCCTAAGGTCCGTCACTATCGCACACTCACCTAATCCGCACCCTAACCCTAACTCACTTAACCTGCCCCTAACCCTAACGTACAAACAATTGCACACTTACCTGAACCCAACCCGTAACTTTCCACCACAGTGCTAAGAATAGCGAAGCCACAGAAACGCCCAACCAAATTCTTTCTGAGGAAAGAATTTGATGTTCTGCAGCTTCACTATTCTTAGCTTTCGCTGAATAGTGTTCGATATCAGAACATTCGAAGTTTTAATACTTCAGTGTTCTGATATAGACCTGTTTTTTTCAACAGATTGGTTTTCACTGATCTGGTGTCCTTGACACATGGAACCAACAATTGACTACTGAGTGGTAATATGGTTCTGGTTTGTCTCAATAGAAGTCTCTGAGCAGGTGAACCAAGATGTTTATCTTGAGGAATATTTCTGATATTGAAGAGATTCAGGAAAACATTACTATTATCTTGCTTTGACTTTTCAGGTAACTATTTTGCACTTTGTACTGCACATTCGGCCAAATCATTTGATTGAGGGTACTCTGGACTACTTGTGACATGAGTAAAGTCCCATTCTTCAGCAAACCTCTTGAACTGTTGGCTTGTAAACCATGTGCCATTGTCAGAAATAACTTTGTGCAGGCTATCATGTCCTGCAAAATGATGCTTCATCTTAGTAGTGGCTATACTGGATGCTAGGTTAGGAAGCAAGTCACTCTTGAACTAATTGGAATAAGAATCTACTAACACCAAATAATGTTGACCATTTCACTCAAAGATATCAGTGGCTACTGTCAATCACAGTAGTTCTGGAATCTGGTTAAGCTGAAGTGGTTCTTTCTGTTGATAAGGCTTTGTACTATTACATACAGAACAAGAAGAAAGTGCTGTCTCACTGTCTTCTGACTTAGAATGCCAAAATACTATCTCTTTTTATTGATTCAGTTCCTGGGTGACCATGATGCAAGATATTAATGTACTCTGTTTGCAAGGACTTTGGAACAATTACTTTTGGACCTTTCATTATGATGCTTTGTCAGACAAAATCTCTTCTCTGTATGGAAAATAATGTTGCAGTTCTTGAGGTAAACTAGATTGTTTTGATGCCCATCCTTGACTGATAAAGTGGTTGAGCCTCTGTAAAACTGGATCTGTGACTGTGTGATCTCTCACCCTATAAAGGCGTGTGAAAGAAAAATTTCTCACTTTCATGACTTCAAAATCATCAATTGAGTGAGAACCTTGCTTTTCACTCTGTTCAATGGTATCTCTAGGTGTTCTGGATAATGTATTAGCAAGATAAAGAAGTTTTCCTTTCTTGTTGACAAGATTGATATTGTACTTTTGCAATCCCGGCATCCTCAATTGCAGTCTGGCTGGAAATTAATGCATTGGCTTTCTCAGAATAATGACTAATGGCTGGTGGTTTGTTTTGATCTGGATAGGTCTCCCATAAACATAATCGTGATACTTGGAACATGCAAACACAATTGCCAAAAGCTCTTTCTCAATGTGGGTGTACTGCTGTTCAGTTTGGGTAAGAGGCCAAATTTTGAAGCATCACAGGAAAGTGTAACTGGTTTGTGAACATCATAGTACCTGAGCACTGGTGGACTACCAATTATCTGTTTCAGGACATCAAATGCTCTTTGGTGTTTTTCAAATCAAGACAAGGATACATCTTTACATGTCAGCTCTCTGAGTGCTGCTGAAAGTTGGCTCAAGTCTGGAATGAACTTGTCTAGGTAGTGGACCATGCCAAGAAAATGTTGCAGGGCTTGAACATTGTCTGGAGCTGGCGTCTCGAGAATGGTTGTTTGCTTTGAAGGATCTGGTCATAGGCCTGTACTTGTAAATAAATGACCAACATAAGTAACTTCTTGTAGCCTGAATTTGCATTTGTGTGGGTTAAGCTTAAGATTCACTTGATGTGCTCTTTCTAGAACTTTTCTGAGGTTTCTGTCATGCTCAGATTCATCACGACCTCCTACTAGTATGTCATCTACTAAGATAGCACAAGGATACCTAGAACAAAATTGCTCCAATGCATGTTGAAAGACTTCACTTGCAGAAATTATCCCAAATGGCATCCTCAAAAATCTGTGCCTGCCAAACGGAGTACTGAACATAGTGAGAAAAGAGGATTTTCTGTCAAGCTGAATTTGACAAAATGAACTATTTGCATCAAAGACAGAAAAATACTGGCATTTGGCATCAAGGCTGCTACTTCTTTCTGCGCATTGGATGATGACGTGTTTTTAGTGCTTTGTTCAAATCTCATGGGTCAATACATATTCTGATGTCATCTGAACATTTCTTGTGAGTTACTACTATAGAAAATATCCATTCAGTTGGGGTTTCCACTGGCCAAATCACACCTTGTTGTACCATTTTATCTAACTCAGCTTCCACTCTGTCCTGCTTGGCTATTGAAACTTTATATGCTGGCCTGATAACCAGACTGACCTCTGGATCTAACTTCATGGAGTATACTACTGGAAGTTTGACTAGTTTATTTTGGAAAAGATCAGCATAGGTAGAACAAATGTGCTGGGCACAATTAGAGTAGTGGTCTTTTAAGCTAACACGGTGAAATTCCTTATTAAATGAAAGCAGTACCATTTTCAAAGAGTCTCTGAGCCATAATAATGACTGGAAATGTCTGTTGACCACATAAAATAACAAGTTGTCGCTTCTTCCAACAGAGTAACATGAAAGCACTACTGAATCCTCAACAGGAAACAGGTTTTGCACACCTTGCCAAATCAAGCCTTTCACCTTTACACAGATAACATAACATTGCACTTGGAACCTGTATCAGCTTTGAGCTCTATGGGATTGCCATTTATCTGAACAGTACAAAATACCTCACTCTTTGCCCTTAAATATACCGCACTGACTGTTTCATGAAGCACTGACACACCATCAACATAAAGAGTAGAACTGCCACAGTCTAACTGATCAACTCATTTCTTAAAATGTTCCCTTTTAGTAAAAGAATTTGGGACTTTGGATTCACAAAATGCTTTTTATAAATGATTCCATGTATTGCATTTGTGGCATTACTGACTAAAAGCAAAACACTTTTCCCTTATAGATTCATGACTACCACCACAATTATGAGAGTTGGCAATGAATCTAAGTTGGGGTCCATGCTTTAAGTTTGCTGACTCACTCTTATGCCTCATTGAGACACATAGCTGTCCTTGTTCTAAATAAAGCTGAATCATACCCCATTATTCTATCTTAGCTCTACTACTACACTGCCTACTTACTTACCACCTTCCCCCTTTTTCCTTTGTCCTTACCTAATAAACAACTACCTCCCTAACTGCCTTCATCCACCCACTCCTTTCCTAGATTCCTCATTAGTAGCATCTTAACTTCTCTACCTCCCTCTGCTCTATCATCCTTTACCTACCTTATCCTTTTATCCTTTTTCAAAATCCCCCATCTGTTGTCTTCTGACATCTATTATCTATATCTACCACCAGCAATAGTGCATTACCATCCCCCTCACTAAGCACTCTTCCCACCATGTTCATTCAATCTTCCTATGTATAAGGTTATGTTTGTAAATATAATTGTTTAAGCTGTCTAAAAAACATCATGCATGTTTTTGCTCTGAAATACTTTTTCCCACATAACTGTATGTATACATCTTTTCGACTCTATGTATAACTTTATGTATGTTTTGCTCAGCTGTAATTATAATGTAAAATGTATGTATATGTCTTTTGATTCCTCTGTATTTTAACTGTCCTACCCTGTCATAATCTTGTGATATATTATGTAATAGTTGAAATTTCTTTTTCTGCTATTTTGTATTGGAGCTTTTCTCCACGGGCCTCCGCTAAAAATGGGTTGTTCACCCACTCGGACTTTTCTGGTAACCAAATGTCAAAAAAAACAAATAAAAAATAAATAAACAAACAAAGAAAAGATAAAAATACTGCATCAATGGGTTCTAACAACATCTCAGGATGCAGTCCCAATAACACCCTTACACATAGTCATAGTAGATCTTGCTTAGTCACATCTCAGTCAGGTAAGACTGTATCAGGTTTACGTGTCTCTATCAAGGAGAGGACTTCTTCCTAAGAGTTATTAGTCCATTTTTAGGAGATATTCTCAGTTCCTTTACTTTTGTTTCCATCAACGTAGTATCTTTCAACAGGATTAGAAACTCATTAAATGACGGTTCAAAGGAGGATTTCCATTTTCTTGTGACACACCTCGCTACTGTTAGTATAGTCCAAAGAAGATAAAGGTCTTTACTATTCTTTACAATACTATCATTAACATTTAAAATAATTATTGACTTTGATAAGATAAACGAGTCTGTAAAAAATGGCTTGAAGAAAATTTCCAATCTCTTCCCAGTATTTCTTAATGTAAATACAATCATAGAAAATATGTGACCAATCAGCTGCACATTTTTGTGAACATCTCCAACATGTAACATCCTTGGAAGAGTTAAATTTAGCAATCTTGCTGGGGGTGTAAAAAGCTCTATGCAGAAATGTCCATGTGAAAATCTTCCAGACTTGTAAATTAGAGTTCAATTTGATAGAATTTAGGCGGTCATATTTATTTCCAATTGTTAAATTAATCGAATGTTCTTTAGTAATACAATTCCAAAAAAATTGTTTGGGATTAATGTTATAATTAATTAGTATTTTATATAATCTTGATATTAAATTTGTCCAATTAAACCCATTGTATAATATTTCATGTAAAAGGAATATAAATTTAGCATAGAATTAAAAGAGGAATTACTAATTATTCTGCATAGATCTTGTGCATAGGATTGTATGCTGTTAAGACTAACCAATCTAAGTTTAATAAATCATATGTATTTTTTAGCTGTTGTATATCTAGGACCCTCAAATTATTTATACAATGATGCCAACATATAAAGTTTTTGTTTCTCATGTATGGAGGATATTTATATGAATTTTATTAAATACTTTTATTTGTGTATCTAAAGGGCAACAATAATTCCAACCATAATTTTATATCAGAATTTTATTGATAAAGCTTCTAAATGTGCTGTAGATGGAATTTGTAAAATTTAGATTAGTAGGTTTGGGTGTATTATATTGAAGATTAACACATATAACATGCCATAGTTTGTTATTTTGCTCATTTAGTGATAGATTTTTAGCTAATTTATTTTCATTCCGAAAGATGATAGTATGCAAAGTCTTCCATACAGAAGAAAAATTTGGATCTATCCAGTTTATGATTGCTTTGAAAATGAAAACTTTAATGTAGGACTCTAAATCAGGGAAGTTAATCCCTTCTAATTCCCAGGGTCTTATATGATTAGAGAAAGCTATTCTGTTTTTTTTTTTTGGGAACCAGAGAACATTTATACGAATTTTATTTATTTCCTTTAGAGTGTTTTTGATGGGAATCTTAGGAATAGCTTGTGCAATGTAATTTATTTTAGGAAGTAGAACCATCTTAATTAACTGCAGTCTATCCTCAAATTTTAAGAATAATTGATTCCATTTTTTGATGTGGGCTTCTATAGTGTTCACAATATGTTTATAATTTGTATTTAAGGTTAAGTTCATGTTTTCACATAGGACAATCCCTAAATAGTTTATAGAGGAAACCTGTTTCCCAATTATTTGATTTATATTTAAATGTGTATCATTTTTCTTGTTTAATAGCATAAAATATGACTTAGATTTGCTAACCCGTAAACCAGAGATATGATAAAAGTTTACAATTTGTAAGTTTAATTCTTGTAAGAAATCATCTGAAATAGTTAGAGTTAGAGTTAAAAAAGCATTATTTTAGAATTATATTGATTATAGATGTCAATACCTTTGATTTTTGTATCATGATCTATTATTAAAGAAAAAAGTTCTATTGCTAATGCAAACAAAATAGGAGACACAGGACAGCCCTGTTTTGTACCTTTAGTAATTTCAATGGCTTCTGAGGTAAATGGACCCAATTTCACATAGGCAAGGTTATTTTTATAAATATTTTTAATAAAGTGATACATTCAGGGGGAAATTCAAAAATTTCTAGAACTTTAAATATATGTTCTCATTTTAGTGAATCAAAGACTTTTTCAATGTCTACACCAAGTATGTGGGCTCCTTGATTATCTCTATTTAAAATGTCTAGGGTAGTTAAAATTATTTGGATGTTGTCATGAGTATGTCTATTATGTATAAATCCTGTTTGGGCTTCACTAATGATGTTAACCACATATTTTTAATTATATTAACTAAAATAGACATTGGAGGATATGAATGTATCACAAAATACCATCATACTGGGAGACTTCAACTACCCAAACATAGATTGGGTACATTATTCTAGCCCTAATAGCCTAGCCCAAAGGTTCCTGGAATTCATAAATTCAAATGCACTGGAACAACTAATCACCTCTCCCACTAGGGGATATAATATACTAGACCTGATCATCACAAACATGGGGACAAAATGCTCCACACAGGAGGTATACCCCTCACTAGTGAGATCTGACCACAAACTAATCACCCTGGATATACATATCCCACCTCCACCCCAAACACAAAAGACCACAGTGAAAAACTTCTCAAAAGCAGACTTCACTCTTCTTAAGACTGAGATGGTATCCTTTAAGCCCACTGAGCCAGTGGATACCACATCCCACAATGCCGAATCCTTCACAAATGCTTTCTATGGACATCTCCAAGAATGCATGGATCATGCAATCCCAAATAAATCCAAGCCCCTCTCCACCAAAGGCAAGCGTCCTGTCTGGTGGACCTCAGCCATTAACAAATTGTATAATAAAAGAAGGAAGCTACTGCACGTCAGAGCAAAATCCCATAAAGGGAAGACATCTCTGATCAACATTAGCAGAAAACTACATTCTCTCATAAAAACATCCAAGGCCAACTTTGAGAGAAAAATCGCTAAGGACACTAAAGATAACCACAAAGCCTTCTTCAGCTATGTTAGAAACCTGGGCGGAAACCCTCAGATATGCTCAGAGTTAGTTCACAACAACAAAAAATACACTGAACCCACAGATATTGCCAACATTCTGGCTGACAGGTTCAGTGCAAATTTCTCCCCTCCCTCACCCCCAAAAGAAGAAATACTTATCCCAGCTGAATGTAATCTCCCTGTCATCTCAGATGTCCAAGTGAGAACCGCCCTAAACAAAGCTAAAAACACAGCATCAATGGGACCTGACGGTATCCTGGGTTGCGTGCTACGTGAACTCCAAGAGGAGCTAAACCCGCACATAAAAATGCTATTTAACCTTAGCCTTACTACAGGATATGTAACTGAACACTGGCATACAGTAACAGTGGTCCCACTCCACAAAGGGGGTACCTCTACAGACCATGGGAACTACCGCCCCATAAGCTTAACCAGCCTGGTCTGCAAAGCTATGGAAAGAATCATTATGGAACTCATAAACAGAGACATAGGGGACCTACAGACACTTGACCCCACCCAGTTCGGCTTTGTAAAGGTCAGATCCTGCCTTTTGAAGCTGGTTGACTTTTTCAAAACAGTCACTAGAGCCATTGATGAGGGCAAAGCAGTCCATACAGCCTACCTGGACTTGGCTAAGGCCTTTGACACAATACCCCACTCAGGCATCATAGATAAGCTCAACAGCTTAAAAGTAAACCCTTATGTCACTAGATGGGTTGCAAACTGGCTAAAGGACAGAACCCATAAAGTTAAAATCACTGGAGCAATGTCAGACTCAAAGCCAGTCACAAGTGGTGTCCCACAGGGATCTGTCCTGGGACCACTCTTGTTCAGCATTTATTTCTCAGATGTTAAAGCAAACATGGGAGGGTTGTGGCTGACAAAGTTCGCAGATGACTGCAAACTAGGTGTCATAGTCGATACACCAGCAGACACATACATCCTACAAAAAGGCCTCACAGAAATGGACAACTGGTGCCGGAGTCACGGCCTTAAACTAAATGCCAAAAAATGTATAGTCATCCCCTTTGGGAAAAACAAAGTACCCACAAATTATCACATAGACAGCAACCCACTGAGTATGGAAAAAGTAATCAGAGACCTAGGGACCCAAGTCGACAGCGACCTCTCATTTGACACCCACGTTGCCAAAGTGGTTAGAAAAACATTCTACCTTGCACACCTCATCATGAAGGGATTCACATACAGATCCAAGGATGTCATTGTACCCCTATACTCCTCTCTCATCAGACCCATGATTGAGTACAATGCCCCATTTGGTATGTACCTCACCCAGCATTTGCAACAGTTGGAGAGACCACAAAAGTAACTCACCAAGAGGATCAAGGGTCTCCAACATATGTCTTATTCTGCCATACTAAAGAAACTTCAGCTCTATTCAGTAGCATACCGCCTGCTCAGAGGTGATCTCTGCCTGACGTACAAGGCCATGTCCAATCAGGATCTGATGGACATGCTCCACCTCAAAAAATCCAAATCCATCAGGACCACGAGAGCTAAAGACTTAAACCTCAGCACAAGTATGAATAGGACATGCTGGAGGGTAGATTCATAACCCAGAGGCTTCCCATGCTTTGGAACAAGATCCCAGTTCGTATTAGGCAGAGCCCCTCACTGACTCTCTTCAAGAGAAATCTTGATGAGTGGATGGGAGATCATAAGTTTACCCCAGGGGTCACATCTGTGTCACTGCTAGACAGGGGCACAATAAACTAATTCTATTATGTAAGGGGACCTTCATTGTGTCACTACTAGACAGAGGCACAGTATTCTAAATTTATTCTGTACATTTTTGTACCATTTCATGGGGTTGCAAAAGCCACATCACTATGGCTAGGCTTACAAATGCCCCAGGGCAGATAGCCTAGTACTAAACTATGAAACTATGAAACTATGAATAATGTAATTGCTCTATATGAGCTACATTGTTTAGGGTCTTTATTATCTTTTATAATAGGAGTGACTGCAGAATATCTCCATGAAGGTGGAATTATATTTTGAAAGTGTATTTCATTTAAGGTTTTCATAACATTGATACTGCTGAGCTTGGGAATAATTTACATATTTAAATAATAATTCCATTGATTCCTGGTGCTTTATTATTCTTTCATTTTTTGATTTTTTTTTTGGTCATTTCTTTGAGAGAAATTTGTTTTTGGATATCTATTTTTTAATTTTCCGGAATATTTTTATTTTGTATAAATCCGAACCAAAATCTGAAATATTATGAAGTGGATTGTTGCATCTATAATGTTCTGCATAGTGATGTTTAAAGGCATCAAGAATATCACTTATGTCTGAAACTCTTTTGTTGTTTTTTCCTTCATGAATAACATGTGTAATGTTATTTTCAGAGTTTTGTCTTTTAATTCTCATTGCAAGATTATGCATATGTTTTGGTGTGACAGAAAATGAATTAAGTTTTAATTTTTCTAACACCATATTAGTTTTATAGGTTAAGATGTCATTATATTTTTGTTTAATTCCCCAATTTTTTTAAATATCTGAATTTTTTGAATAATTAATATTAATTTCCATAATTTGTTTTTTGGATATTAACCAATTCAAACTCCAATTCTTTTGTTTTGTTATTAAGCCATGTTATAATTTTGCCACATAAAAATGCATTAACAGAATCCCATAGGATAGTTATATTTATATCTTCAGTATAGTTAGTACCTAAGAAATATTGTATTTCTGAATCTAGCCAAGTCTTGCATTATTTTAATTTTGTGATATAAGCTAGAATTCTTTTTGCAAAAGATAACCTCTTAAAATTTATTTGAAATTTAAGAATGAGAGAATTATAGTCTGAAAAGGGGCAAGGAATTATGGAAAAAATTACTATTTTCATATTTAAGTCTTTAGATATAAAGATTTTGTCAATTCAAGTTTGGATGATCACTATGAATAATAGATAATTATCCTCTTTAAATCTAAATGTATCGATTAGATTTAAATTATCAGTCTATTTCTTAAGAACATTTCCTATAGGGGATAGTTAAAGAAGTATTTTATTAGTGGTTTTTTGTATGATCCAGAATACAATTAAAGTCTCTTCCTATTAATATGTTACCTTCAGATACTTTGTTAATATAGTTTATATGTTTATTGACTGTCCCTACACCAATGCCTGGAAACCAGTATACGTTTACCAGTGTCCAGATTCTATTGTTAAATATAATTATTACAATTGCCATGAGTCCATCTTTGTCTTCATAATTATAAATAACTTGAGGATTAGTGATATTTTTCCCCCCAAAGTATTAACACTCCTCTAGTTTGTTTGTTATAAGAGGATTTAGATAGTATTAAATATTCATTAGGATTCCAAAGTTATCATTACTTTAAAATGGGTTTCTTGTAAGAATACTACTTGTACTTTATTTAATTTTAGATATCTTAGTAAATTATATATTTTCCTTGGATTATTTAAACCAGTGATGTTTAAAGAAAAAAGAGTTAGGTCCATCATAAAAAATATGTTTTGTGGAGTATTTGTATTTGATACAAGCTGAAAATTCTCTTCTAGCTCAAATCTTATGTAGCTTTCTTGCAAGATCTATACATTAAAGACAGAATGATCCTTCTTGTTAGGTAATATAACATATCTAAGTTGAGACCAATGAAGAAAAAATATGTGTATAAAGTAAAAAGTCCAATGAAAACAAGTAAACAAATACTTTGAGTGACCTCTAACAAACATGGAGTGAAAGACACGCCTAATATGATGAAACAAAACTTTTCAATCAGATTAACTCTCATACCTAAAGTCAAATTACAGAAAGATGTAAGTCACAGAGCTCCACATTATCACATTCTGGAGATTTATTAATTACAAATTAGAAAATAAAATACTAATGTATATATATATATATATATATATATATATATATATAAAGAAATTAAAAAGTAAGAAAGAAAAGCACCTAATAGTAAACTTGGCTATAAGTTGTAATATTTAGTGTGGGAGATAATTAGCATTATTTCTTAAAAGTATTTTGAATATTTATGGCTAATGAAAGAACATATTTTAACTTAATCATAAAAAAAACATATATTACAATATAAGTAATTCTGTTTGGAAATGACAAGAAATTAAAAGAACTTATGCCAGATGATATTAAACTAAATTCAAGGGTAAGCATCATGACTAAATAATTAAGTTAAATTGCTCATGTGAAAATATGTAGTATTAAAGACACTATAACTCTATAAACAGCTATAATCCAACTAGGTTATATTACATGAACTGCATAACATTAAATATAAGAATTATACTATAAAGACAGAATTCTTAAAATGCAACAAACATGTTATTTGTACATATTTCGAGAACATGGTAATAATAAGTCTTGGTTTTAGTAATACAACTTGACAACCAAATTAAAACTACCAAAGAATAATAATAATAAATAATATGAGCTCTTATAGGATATACAAAAGTATCAGCCATATTTCATTTCATTGGTTTCATGACTGTATCTTGCACACTATATCGGGTGATAGACATCAATTAGAAAAAAGGTGAATATTGTTTGACAAATTAGCTCTGCCCTTTCTTTTTTTTTTTAAACAATAACTGTGCTTGCCTTCAAGGATATCAGTTTTTGTCACCACACTCTATTAATATTAGATCAAGATAGAGAAGCATAACAATCTGTGTTGTCTTTAAATTTGGTATGTATTATAGTGACCAGAATATAATTACTGAACAAAGGTCATATTTATAACATATAACTATAATATCTCATTTTGACATACCAAAAGTAACTGATTCCTTGTAAGTATTTGTTCACAACTTTAATAAGTAGTGGCTTTCAAAACTTAACTAATGAAACCAGGGATAACATCTGCTAAAAGCATTAGAATTAGGCTTACCAATGGGCAATTAACATTCAACATAATATTTTTTTAAATCAATATTGTTTATAAAATACTTCAACTAATTTGTGTTTCATGTAACTGTTCTCGTATGTTTATGTTTTGGTTATAAAATTCTAATATATGGAGTACAATAAATGAAAAGAGAGGTAAATTTATACAAGGCTGCCCTTAAAGTACCTCAAATTCTTGGGAACGCATACACAAACTCACAAAGTTCTCGAATTCAGGATGGTGCTGGTAAGTTGACACACACTGGTGAAGAATGGTAAATCCCGCTATGCAGCTCTGGAATAAATAAGTCCTTTCTTGTTCAAAGGTTATCCAAACAATTGAACAGGAACAAACAAAAGCCAGCAAACAGTCCCCAAGGCTTTATTGAATTAAATAAAGTGTCAAGGACACTAAATCACACTCTCATCACCATGAATATGAAAAATACATGCCTCAAACTAGTTTCGGTAAAGTACCTTCTTCAGTGAGGAAAAATAACTATCATGACTCCATTCAACAGACTCCATATTTATATAATTGCTTAGCCAATAGACAAATGGCTAGCACTAAACTGCTAACTTAAAGTATACAGAACATTCATTAAAAGAAATGCACTTCCAAAAAACATATGTTGTTAATTGCAAAAATACACAAACTGTGCATAAATGGTACTAAATCAACATAATGATATAGCCAAGATATAGTGTTTGATACCATATAAACATATATAGTAATTTATAGATGGTCATTTAATCCAGGTGGAAAAAGGGCTCCCAAGTGTATAATCCAGTATTTTTCTTTCTTGCTAAGAATACTCTGCCAACCTAACTGATTTTGTCTATTTCCCTGCACTTTGTCAATAACAGTGAATATAAATTTAGCAGATGAATGCTTAATAGTATGTTGATATAGGGCATTACTAATTTTGTGATTGCGAATATCACTACGATGTTCTCCTATACGGATTCTAAGAGACCGTGAGGTTTTGCCTACGTAAAAAGCCTGACAATGGCATGTAGCTAAATAAATCACCCAACTAGTTGAACAATTTGCAAATATACGAGTATCAAATATCTTGCTAGTATTAGCACTAGAGAATTCTTTAATTTTATTTATACTTCCACAGGAGGAACAATGACCACAAGGGAAGGTCCCCAAAAGCTCATCCCCAGTGATAGTAAGTTGTCTATATGTTGCACCTCCACTATCCCGATGTTTATAGTGGGAGAATAACATACCCAAAGTTTTGCCCCTCCTGTAGGAAATGGAACATTGTTCAGTCAATATATGACGAAGATGATCATTTGCCATAAGTATGTTCCAATTATTGTTCAACACATTTCTAATAAGTTGGTGATTTTTCCCAAAAGTAGTGATGAATCTAATGGTATCTTCCTTAACACCATCCTTCTTTTGATATTGTAAAAGATCTGATCTCTGCTGTTGATCTGTCCACACCCTGGCTCTAGAAATGTCCCTATATGGATAGCCTCTATCCAAAAATCTCCTATTTAAATCCTGTTTAGCATCTTCATAATCTATCGGAGATGAGTTGATATGTTTAATACGTAGATATTGTGATTTTGGAATGTTGCGGATGGTGTGACGTGGGTGCATACTTGAGGAATGAAGTAACGTGTTAAACTGTGGATATTTCCTGTGTATTTTTGTATTTAGGGTATTGTCCTCATTACGATATACCGTAACATCCAAAAAGTCAATAGTTAACTTATGATATGTTACTGAGAATTCAATACCCCAAATATTGCTGTTCAAATGTTCCACAAATTCCATCAGATAATATGCATCCGCACGCCACACCATCTAGCAATCATCAAGATAGCGTCTCCAAATATCCATCTCCTCTAAATAGATATTATGCAGGGGATCATATATAAGACATTCCTCCAGGTATGCCATAAAGAGGTCGGCATATATAGGGGCAAAAGAAGCCCCCATAGCTGTACCTCTTAGTTGCCAATAGCAATCACCCTGAAAGAAAAAAACATTCTTATTGAGGACATGTTCGGACATACATACTAATAGGGTGTTAAATCCAGGTGGATAGAGATCAGATCTTTGAAGCCAATAATCTAACGCCTGTAGACCAGCCCAATGGGGGATACTCGTATACAAAGATTTCACATCTAAAGTACACATTATCCATTCTGGATCTAATTGTGTGTCAACAATAATGTTGAGAAATTCTGTTGTATCCTGTATACGAGCCCTGACCATGGGCAGTAATGGCTTAAGGTATGATGTTAGAAAAACCGATAAAGGTTCTGTAAGGGATCCATGTCCAGACACAATGGGTCTCCCAGGGGGAGCAGTAATAGATTTATGGATTTTAGGCAACAAATACAGAATCTGTTTTTGTGGATCACTGACTTGAAGATGTTGAGCAGTCTTTTGTGAGATGATTCCTTCTTGTACAGCCTCTTGAATAAATGAATCAATGTCTTGTTTAAACCTAGGAGTCGGATCTATCCCCATGTGCATGTAGCACTGGGTATCTGACAATTGTCTCAATCCTTCCTGTACATAATAGTCAGTGTTCAAAACAACCACTGCACCCCCTTTGTCCGCTTGAATAATAACAATTTTATGATTTTGTCTCAATTCTAACAAAGCTTGTCTCTCCAAAGAGGTGATATTATCATGAGCTATATTGGTATTAAAATGTGGGAAATGCAAGTCCCTCAATACAGCTTGTTGGAAGATCCCTACGTTCTTATTCATAGGAGGTTGGAATGTTGATTTTTTAAAAATAAAATCAGTAGATCTTTGAGTAGAAGAGTTGTTCTGGTCATTAAAGAAAATTTTCAAATTCAACTTTCTACAAAATTCCAACACATCAACTGATACCAAATAATGATCAGAGAAAAAACTGGGGACAAATCCCAATCCTTTATTAAGAATGCAATGTTGTTCTTTCGTAAGTGTATGATCTGACAGATTTAAGACATTGTCAAATGGTTCAGCTATTTGTTCAGCAATGCCTGAACTAGCCCTGTCATTGAATCTGTATTCATGTCTGCTCTTATGTTTCCTCCCCCCTCGGGATTTCCCAACATATCTAAAGGGAACTTTGATTGAGTTTTCTTTTTAAAGGTGATTGGACACTGGTACCTCCCTCACTGTCAGTGTAGGATGACTCCTCTCCTGATGTACTAGTATAGCTCAAATCATGTTGTTTCAAAATAGACCTAGGTCTTTTCTTAGATCTTCCTCCATTCACCCCAGATCCCAGATCCTTGAATCGTACACTTCTTTGAACCTGAAAGGGTTGACCTCTCTCATACTCATGTGTATCCCTAGAAAATTTTTTGAGTTTTCTATCTTTCACCATATTGTCATAGATCGTCAGTTCCTTGGACAACCGCTCAACACAACTAGGATATTTAGTACTATCTTTATATTTTTGGCATTCCATACTTAGATCCTGTACCTCCTTGAGCAGAACGTCCACTGTTCTCTCATAGTAATCCAATAAAATTTTGACAAATACCATTGAACCCTTCCTCAGGGCATCATCCCATTCCTCTGTAAGTCTCTGTTCAGATCTACCTACAAGAGGACGTAACTTAATACGAAGACCTCTGGGTGCCAAACCTTTGTAGAAATAGGCCTTGAACAACCTTAAGTGCCAAATATTGGCTCTAAGGCCCCTGAGGCCCTTATCCAACCTACGGAATGCCAAATCACAACCCCCTTCACTATTAGGGCTGTTTATACTTGGGTTGTTGCTTGGGACATCTTCCAAGCCAAAAATGGCTATATCCTCCCTATCAGCACACAACCCCTGTAGTATTTGATCTAAATCCATATTAAGATGCTATGTGTTAAGCAGTAATCCAAGGAAGTAGCCCAATGTAGGGATCAAATAGATTCAAGGATCAAGGAATAAGTGATGATGGTCTGTTGCTAAATTTAGATATAAATAATGTCATCCAATCATAAACCCAATTCCATATGTCATTCAATTGTACTGTATAGCAAACAACAAATGGAAGGAGTCACCCACCATACACTGATATGATACTCTTGTATGTCACTTAAGATATTCTAGAAACATCAAGCTACTATAGGGTTAACATTTAGCAATGCCAAACAGTGTAATTATAACAAAATCCCATAAAATTGTGACTTGAACTAAAGATGTGGTTCACTAATCACTAATATTAATAAATTGCAAAAATACAAATCACAATATTCAATAGACTATAAACATAGTGCAATGATTATTTGCACTAAAGTACAACAGATAAATTCAGAGAATTACACACACAAAAAACAGATCATACTATATGGACATTGCAATCCCATAGCTATATATTCAAATAACTATTCAATAACATAGTCCATTAATTGCCAGTTGTACATATGTAAGTAATTTCAAAGTAAAAATAGACAATCTGTGTACTTTCTTGACTCTAATAGAGTCTGTAAGTAAAGAATATATGATGGTAAGCAAACTTTAATATGTGATTAGTCCTCACTCAAAAACATTCAAAAAATGATGGTCAATATTAAAAGTGTCTGTATATATGGCTCCAATGACCACAATAAAAATAAATGTAGTCCGATGACAAATTACAACACCAGATCATAAGAGTTAAGCATTCATATACAAACAATATGTATAATGACAGTCCAATAGTGTCCAATAGCCCTTATGTGTTTAATAAACTGTTATCAGGCATGAATGCAATAATAAGTTTTATAAATCTACTACTTGCCATATACATATGTTCCATGAACCCATATAGAATCCGAGTTCACTAACCATTTCAATATAGAAAGAAATAAATCTCCCTATACAAATATACATATATCCTGACCATAAAGTGTGTAACATGCTTATGAAGACCATACCAATGCACTTAGTTACCAACCAAGACCTCATTACATATAATCATGAATGTATGTTGAAAGAACATATCACATAAGCCCTAAGCATAAGTCACAAAAAAGGGACTTAATTGGTACCAAAAAAGGCTTAACATGTAACTATATTTCAACTCCTATAGCCAAGATATAATAAAGAATCTAAATGTCTCAAAAATTGAAATGGTTATGAATGATAATCTGTTCTGATAACATGTCGTAATGTACACTCACATTAAAACATGGTTCCACATAAACATGACATCTTCATATAAAATTATAGTTCAAGTCGAGATAATTTAAGTAGTACAACTAATGGAGGTGACACGTTAAGTGAACCACTTAATAGGGAGGAACATGCTGACATTAATAGTTTTTGCTTTATTACAACATTTAGTCTGGATGCTTGCAAAATTTCAGACATTATTAACAAGAATTGGAAATTATTATTAGACGAAGAGAGACTCCCAAGTGCACTACCAAATAGAGTTAAAATAGTATACAGGAAGGGAGCAAATATAAAGAGCATCTTGCAAACAAGCAAAATGAATAACTGTAGGCCATCTATGTTAGGCATGAATAAATGCAATATGTGTAGGTATTGTACTCACATGGACATAGGCAAACATTTTACACTGAGAAACAGGAAATACATCAGCCAAGGTAAATTCAACTGTAATTCAAAGAATGTGGTATATGTAGCTATTTGTAAAGCATGCCCCTCATTCTATATTGGTAAAACTGAGAGGAGACTGAGGGAAAGGGTGTATAAACACCTATATAGTATGCGAACTGGAAACATGACCAATGCTTTAGCTAGACACACAGCGACATTTTTGAATCATACCTTTGGCTTTAGAGTAATAGGTGAATGTGTCCACAATGATAGAGGGGGACCGATGCCCCTGCTTCTAGAGAGACTAGAATTGTTGTGGCAACTTCGTACAAGAGCCTGCTCAGTACCAGGGCTTAATGAACAATATTCTATTTCTAGTATTTTGAAATTGAAAGCATTGAATAGATAGGCTATTTTATCTCTGACATTCATTGTGCCACATGCAGAAATGGTAGAGCATATAATGTTTAAATACGCACTTCATTTTCAATGTTCAATATATATACATAATATATATTTGTGACATTTATATTATTATTATTTCATCATTTTATTTTTAGCATATTTTGTCACAAAATGTTCATTTTAAGTTTTACTTTTTATTGTTTCATGATCGACTGGTTCTCATACATTATAGTATTAAATTCTGTTAGAAGTTAACAGAAAGCAGAGTTGTTTATCATTATGTCATTATTATGTCGCAAACATTTCCCCCCCCCTTACCTTTATTATATAATGACATAATGGTTAAATGCTTAAATGTGTATGTTTGGACTTGTTATTCTTGTAGTTCATAATACTCATATTTGTTTAGTGATTTTATACTTGAAATGGGGATTTACTTTTGTGTATTTTACCCATTGTACTCTTATTCATTTCATTTTAATGTTTTAACCTTATTCTTGTTCTTGCAAGTGAATTGTGTATATTACTGAATGGGTGTATAACTAGGAAGAGGAAATGACAAATGCTTTGTGATCAGGAAATGAGGTCATTTGGATTGTAGCAGGGGAGGGGCACAATTTGAATTTGAAATTGCCTTTATAACACAGGCTGGTTTCTTGTGTAGAATCATTTGTCCGAAGAAGTCTTTGTATGGTGAAAGGACGAAAAGCAGTATTTTTGTACCATGTTGCTTAATGTTTTAATAAACTTCTAGCCCTGTTTGGTCCAGTTTGGTTTTAGTTCTACCTTTTGTCCACTATTTATATTTGGATGCTTGAACATTGCAATTGTTTGGATAACCTTTGAACACGAAAGGACTTATTTATTCCAGAGCTGCATAGCGGGATTTACCATTCTTCACCAGTGTGTGTCAACTTACCAGCACCATCCTGAATTGGAGAACTTTGTGAGTTTGTGTATGCGTTCCCAAGTTTGCTGTTTGTCATGGATTCAGAAGTGGTGCAGGGAAGTCAACCGAATAATGACAACTCTAACAACTTACAGGTACTGTTTACTTTGATGGAGAAATTAACTAAAAAGGTAGAACTATTAACTGAGAGGGTCGATACTTTATCTGACAAGGGGTTAAGAGGGCTTTCTACTACTAATAATGGCCCTCGTATTACTAGTGAAATTTTAAACCCCCCAAATCCCCTTATCCAAAATATAGACCTGTCAATGAATGACCCTAACCTGGACATGTCTATTCACTCGACCCCATTGGAGGGGTCTGGGATGCAACATTTAGACGGAAATAATATCCAAAGAACTGGTGATGAACAGCACCACGTGAGGCAACCTATTGCATTAAACCTTGATGAGTGGTTAGGAACTGTAGTGTCCTTTACTAATGACACCAATGACCAACGCCTTCAAATTAATGAACCCGAGGGGCAACTAGTAACTAACTTATTGAAAGAATTTGATGTCAATCTTTACAAATATAAGAAACTACAAGTTGAACTTGCTTACTTTAAGGAATGTCTAAGTGAGAGAATTATCCCAAAAGGACTGAGATCATGGCAGTATCCAACTGGCCTTGTGGGGGGAACTGACTTTCACAAGGACCTTATCTCTTTGTTTGATAAACATGGCTTTGAGCTAATGACTTTAATATCTAAGCATTATCAGTCATGGGCTGATTCATTAGTGCAAGAACTCAATGCATTAGACTCAAAGCTAAAGTCAAGTCTGGATTTTTCTAGATATAAATTCGGTTATGAACACAGTTTTACTAGCATTGAACAGCATCTTGTCAAACTTAAATCTATCAAAATTAAGAAACTAAACAGAGACAAAGAAGCTTACCATTTGAATGCAGCTTATCCCCCCACATCTCAATCGTGCAATGACAATTCTATGGAGAACCGACATGATAACACCGAAGGGGATGACGTGAACCTTAATGAGAACAACGAGGTAGCGGGTGAGCATACTCAGGGCAACCAGGCAATTCCTTCATCGGATACCAGGAACTGGAATAGAGGGACTAAGGAGAAGGGGCAAAATTTTCCAATGCCTGCCTCGAACTACAATTTGAGGCGGGGTCAACAGGTGAAGTATGCGAACTCATGGAAGAAATAATTTTTCCATCTTCAACAGATGCCCATGACGTTGACCCTGATCCAGGACTGGTTCCAGTACCTGAAATTGTCAAGAATTCAGAAGGTGACCTTTGTATTTATAATTTTTCCACCATTCAGGTTGACAAAATAATGGCTGATTTTCTTGCGAAGGGTCAAACATTTATACCTGCTACAAGAGCTAGTATTGCACACACTATGGTGGACTTAAAGTTATTCATGAGAAGACTCAACTTGCATTTCTTATTTGGTCCTAGTAAAACTTCACAAGGAGCACCTGATCCACTTTATGTGTCTAGTTCCTTTTGTCCACCAATGCACACATCATTAGCTTTGTTTGAGAAAATATGCGAATGGGATATTTTTAACTGTTTGAATAATGTACAACCTAGTAACAATTTAATTACTAATAACATTACAAATGAAGAGAAACAATGTATAGAGTTGATCCAGACCACCAATGTTAGGGTTGTTCAACCAGATAAGGGAGGCGGTCTTGTTATATTTGATGTACCAGACTACAATAATAGGATTAAGCGGATCCTTAACACTAATACATATCAAAGTGTTTCTAAAAATGAATTGAACGTAGCATACAACAGGATAAGAGCACTGATTGAGGAACTTTTTGTAGAGGCTAGAATAGACAAAGATACTTACATTTTTCTGTTTATGGCATTTCCAAAGATCCCGACTGTTTTCGGGATCCCTAAGATTCACAAATCTATTTCGGACCCCCCATTGAGAGCCTTGATAGATGCTAGAGGTAGTATAACTTACCCAATAGCTAAATTTATAGACTATCATTTAAAGAAATTTGTATGTCAGCTCCCACAGATATGTAAGGACTCCTGCTTTTTGCGATCTATTAGCTCCATTCCATTCGACCAAGAGTTAAATTTCTTAACTATAGACGTTAAGGACTTATACTCATCGATACCACAAAGCACGGGGGTCGAATGGGTGAGGGAGTTATTACTCGAAATGGGGGCCACAACTGCGTTGGCTTCATTATTATGTGAACTACTTGAGGTTGTGTTGGATAACAACTACTTTACATTTGGTGGGGAATATTTTGTGCAGAAAATAGGTGTAGCTATGGGCTCTCCCTGTGGGGCCAGTTTCGCCAATTTGGTGATGGCACACTGGGAGAGAACTTATGTACTTCACCACTTATAGGTGGCCAGCAACATCAGGTATTACACTCGATTTTTGGATGACATTTTTATATTGCTTAAGGGCAACTCTGAAGTTGCAGATGAATTACTCATCCATTTCAATGATAGGTTCATAGGTTCATAGGTTCGTACTAGGCTATCTGCCCGAGGGCATTTACAAGCCTAGCCCATCGTTTTGTGGCTTACGCCACCCCTTTAGTATGGGGAACTATACCCATTATTTTGCTGTGCCTCTGTCGAGCAGTGACACTGAGGTAATCCCTGGGGTATATCTACGATCTCCCATCCATTGGTCAAGATTTCTCTTGAACAAGGCCAGCGAGGTGCTCTGCCTCACATGTACCGGGATTTTGTTCCACAGCATAGGGAGTCTTTGGGTGATGAATCTATCCCTCCAGCACGTCCTATTAATAGCCGTGTCGAGGTTTAAGTCTCCGCCCTTGTGGCTCTGATGGATCTAGATTTTTGAGGTGAAGCATATTCATCAAATCTGGGTTTGACATGGCCTTGTATGTTAGGCAAAGGTCACCTCTGAGCAAGCTGTGGCGACTGAATAGAGCTGGATTTCTTTCAGTCGGGCAGCATAGGACAGATTTTGAGACCCTTTATCCTTTTGGTGAGGAACTTTGTGGCCTCTCCAGCTGCTGCAAGTGTCGGGTCAGATACATCCCGAATGGGGCATTGTACTCAATCATTGGTCTGATGAGTGATGAGTAAAGGGAGACTATGACCTCCCTTGATCTAGATGAGAATCCCTTCATGATAAGGTGGGCAATGTAGAAGGTCTTCCTAACTACTTTAGCTACATGGGTGTCGAATGACAGACTACTATCAACCTGGGTCCCCAGGTCCCTGATAACTTCTTCTGTGCTCAGTGGATTGCCACCTATTTGGTAGCTAGGGTAACCTTGTTTTTCCCGAAGGGTATGACTATGCATTTTTGGCATTTAACTTCAGGCCGTGGCTCTGGCACCAGTTATCCGTTTCTGTGAGACCCTTCTGAAGGATATCTGTGTCAGATGTGTTTTCTACTATGGCCCAGTTTGCAGTCATCTGCAAACTTTGTCAGCCATAACCCTCCTGTGTTTGCTTGTACTGAAAAGTAGATGCCAAACAAGAGTGGGCCCAGGACTGAGCCCTGTGGGACACCACTTGTGACAGGCTTTGAGTCTGACATGGCACCAGCAACTCTGACCCTGTGGGTTCTGTCACTCAGCCAGTTTGCAACCCATCTTGTGATGTATGGGTTAACATTTAAGCTGATGAGTTTTTCAATGATACCCGAGTGGGGTATTGTATCGAAGGCCTTAGCCAGATCGAGGTAGGCTGTATGGACTGCCTTTCCCTCGTCAATGGCTTTGGTGACTGTATCAAGAAGTCAACCAAGTTTAAAAGGCATGATCTGCCTTTGACAAAGCCAAACTGGGTTGGATCCAAAGTCTGCAAATTCCCTATGTCTTTATTTATGAGGTCCATTATGATCCTCTCCATGGCTTTGCAGATAAGGCTTGTCAAGCTAATGGGCCGGTAATTTCCAGGGTCGGTGGAGGCACCGCCTTTGTGAAGTGGGACCACAGTTGCAGTGCGCCACTCCTGGAGTACGATCCAGAGGTAAGACTTTGATTAAACAGCTGTCCTAGCTGTGGGTTTAATTCCTCATTGAGTTCGTGGAGCACACAGCCGGGGACACCATCAGGTCCCATGGATGCTGTGTTTTTGCTTTGGAGAGAGCAGTTCTCACTTGGGCCCTGGAGTTGTTTGGGGGGCTGCAATCGTTTGGTATAGATATCTCTCCTTTTGGGGGGGAGAAGTTTGCACTGAACCTGTCAGCCAGTATGTTGGCAATGTCTGTAGGATCAGTAATCTTCACATCATTTTGAACTAGTTCTGAGCATATCTGGGAGTTTCCTCCTAGGTTTTTTCCTTTTAACATTTTTGCCCCCAAAAAGAAAGGCCCTTTATGAAAAATTTTTTTTTTTCTTTTTGAGTTTTTTTTTTTTTTAGGGTTAAATTTTTTTCTCTTTTTTTTTTTTAAAATTTGGGTTTTTGGAATTGGATTTTTATTTTGGGGAAAAACTTTTTTTTTTAAAATTTTTACCTTTTTTTTTAGGGGGGGGGGGATCCCAAAGGGTTTTTCAATACCTTTTGAAATTGCCACTTTTATTTAATTTGTATGGTGAAAGGACGAAAAGCAGTATTTTTGTACCATGTTGCTTAATGTTTTAATAAACTTCTAGCCCTGTTTGGTCCAGTTTGGTTTTAGTTCTACCTTTTGTCCACTATTTATATTTGGATGCTTGAACGTTGCAATTGTTTGGATAACCTTTGAACACGAAAGGACTTATTTATTCCAGAGCTGCATAGCGGGATTTACCATTCTTCACCAGTGTGTGTCAACTTACCAGCACCATCCTGAATTGGAGAACTTTGTGAGTTTGTGTATGCGTTCCCAAGTTTGCTGTTTGTCATGGATTCAGAAGTGGTGCAGGGAAGTCAACCGAATAATGACAACTCTAACAACTTACAGGTACTGTTTACTTTGATGGAGAAATTAACTAAAAAGGTAGAACTATTAACTGAGAGGGTCGATACTTTATCTGACAAGGGGTTAAGAGGGCTTTCTACTACTAATAATGGCCCTCGTATTACTAGTGAAATTTTAAACCCCCCAAATCCCCTTATCCAAAATATAGACCTGTCAATGAATGACCCTAACCTGGACATGTCTATTCACTCGACCCCATTGGAGGGGTCTGGGATGCAACATTTAGACGGAAATAATATCCAAAGAACTGGTGATGAACAGCACCACGTGAGGCAACCTATTGCATTAAACCTTGATGAGTGGTTAGGAACTGTAGTGTCCTTTACTAATGACACCAATGACCAACGCCTTCAAATTAATGAACCCGAGGGGCAACTAGTAACTAACTTATTGAAAGAATTTGATGTCAATCTTTACAAATATAAGAAACTACAAGTTGAACTTGCTTACTTTAAGGAATGTCTAAGTGAGAGAATTATCCCAAAAGGACTGAGATCATGGCAGTATCCAACTGGCCTTGTGGGGAACTGAGTTTCACAAGGACCTTATCTCTTTGTTTGATAAACATGGCTTTGAGCTAATGACTTTAATATCTAAGCATTATCAGTCATGGGCTGATTCATTAGTGCAAGAACTCAATGCATTAGACTCAAAGCTAAAGTCAAGTCTGGATTTTTCTAGATATAAATTCGGTTATGAACACAGTTTTACTAGCATTGAACAGCATCTTGTCAAACTTAAATCTATCAAAATTAAGAAACTAAACAGAGACAAAGAAGCTTACCATTTGAATGCAGCTTATCCCCCCACATCTCAATCGTGCAATGACAATTCTATGGAGAACCGACATGATAACACCGAAGGGGATGACGTGAACCTTAATGAGAACAACGAGGTAGCGGGTGAGCATACTCAGGGCAACCAGGCAATTCCTTCATCGGATACCAGGAACCAGAATAGAGGGACTAAGGAGAAGGGGCAAAATTTTCAATGCCTGCCTCGAACTACAATTTGAGGCTGGGTCAACAGGTGAAGTATGCGAACTCATGGAAGAAATAATTTTTCCACCTTCAACAGATGCCCATGACGTTGACCCTGATCCAGGACTGGTTCCAGTACCTGAAATTGTCAAGAATTCAGAAGGTGACCTTTGTATTTATAATTTTTCCACCATTCAGGTTGACAAAATAATGGCTGATTTTCTTGCGAAGGGTCAAACATTTATACCTGCTACAAGAGCTAGTATTGCACACACTATGGTGGACTTAAAGTTATTCATGAGAAGACTCAACTTGCATTTCTTATTTGGTCCTAGTAAAACTTCACAAGGAGCACCTGATCCACTTTATGTGTCTAGTTCCTTTTGTCCACCAATGCACACATCATTAGCTTTGTTTGAGAAAATATGAATGGGATATTTTTAACTGTTTGAATAATGTACAACCTAGTAACAATTTAATTACTAATAACATTACAAATGAAGAGAAACAATGTATAGAGTTGATCCAGACCACCAATGTTAGGGTTGTTCAACCAGATAAGGGAGGCGGTCTTGTTATATTTGATGTACCAGACTACAGTAATAGGATTAAGCGGATCCTTAACACTAATACATATCAAAGTGTTTCTAAAAATGAATTGAACGTAGCATACAACAGGATAAGAGCACTGATTGAGGAACTTTTTGTAGAGGCTATAATAGACAAAGATACTTACATTTTTCTGTTTATGGCATTTCCAAAGATCCCGACTGTTTTCGGGATCCCTAAGATTCACAAATCTATTTCGGACCCCCCATTGAGAGCCTTGATAGATGCTAGAGGTAGTATAACTTACCCAATAGCTAAATTTATAGACTATCATTTAAAGAAATTTGCATGTCAGCTCCCACAGATATGTAAGGACTCCTGGGCGTTTTTGCGATCTATTAGCTCCATTCCATTCGACCAAGAGTTAAATTTCTTAACTATAGACGTTAAGGACTTATACTCATTGATACCACAAAGCACGGGGGTCGAATGGGTGAGGGAGTTATTACTCGAAATGGGGGCCACAACTGCATTGGTTTCATTATTATGTGAACTACTTGAGGTCGTGTTGGATAACAACTACTTTACGTTTGGTGGGGAATATTTTGTGCAGAAAATAGGTGTAGCTATAGGCTCTCCCTGTGGGGCCAGTTTCGCCAATTTGGTGATGGCACACTGGGAGAGAACTTATGTACTTCACCACTTAGAGGTGGCCAGCAACATCAGGTATTACACTCGATTTTTGGATGACATTTTTATATTGCTTAAGGGCAACTCTGAAGTTGCAGATGAATTATTCACCCATTTCAATGATAGCACGGCCTTTTTATCCTTCACACACAGCTTTCATACAAGTAGAATTGCATACCTTGATGTATACTTGGAAAAGGACTTGGAAACCAGTACCTTTGTATCAAGGATCTACAGGAAACCAACATACTCAAACTCCTTTTTACACTATTCTAGCTGCCATCCCATGACTCAGAAGAGAGCTGTTGTCAAAGGCCAGCTGGTGAGGGCAGCTAGAATGGTGTCTAGGGAAACTGACTTTGACCTCGAGTGTGAATTGTTGCGAGGCATGTTCCTGAGGAGGAAATATCCTCCTTATTTGGTGGATGCACTTATAAGGGAAGTATCATTGAAACGCATGAAAAATATATACATACCACTTTTGGGAGAAAATTTAAGTAGTACAACTAATGGAGGTGACACGTTAAGTGAACCACTTAATAGGGAGGAACATGCTGACATCAATAGTTTTTGCTTTATTACAACATTTAGTCTGGATGCTTACAAAATTTCAGACATTATTAACAAGAAGTGGAAATTCTTATTAGACGAAGAGAGACTCCCAAGTGCACTACCAAATAGAGTTAAAATAGTTTACAGGAAGGGAGCAAATATAAAGAGCATCTTGCAAACAAGCAAAATGAATAATTGTAGGCCATCTATGTTAGGCATGAATAAATGCAATATGTGTAGGTATTGTACTCACATGGACATAGGTAAACATTTTACACTGAGAAATAGGAAATACATCAGCCAAGGTAAATTCAACTGTAATTCAAAGAATGTGGTATATGTAGCTATTTGTAAAGCATGCCCCTCATTCTATATTGGTAAAACTGAGAGGAGACTGAGGGAAAGGGTGTATGAACACCTATATAGTATGCGAACTGGAAACATGACCAATGCTTTAGCTAGACACACAGCGACATTTTCGAATCATACCTTTGGCTTTAGAGTAATAGGTGAATGTGTCCAAAATGATAGAGGAGGGCCGATGCCCCTGCTTCTAGAGAGACTAGAATTGTTGTGGCAACTTTGTACAAGAGCCTGCTCAGTACCAGGGCTTAATGAACAATATTCTATTTCTAGTATTTTGAAATTGAAAGCATTGAATAGATAGGCTATTTTATCTCTGACATTCATTGTGCCACATGCAGAAATGGTAGAGCATATAATGTTTAAATACGCACTTCATTTTCAATGTTCAATATATATACATAATATATATTTGTGACATTTATATTATTATTTCATCATTTTATTTTTAGCATATTTTGTCACAAAATGTTCATTTTAAGTTTTACTTTTTATTGTTTCATGATCGACTGGTTCTCATACATTATAGTATTAAATTCTGTTAGAAGTTAACAGAAAGCAGAGTTGTTTATCATTATGTCATTATTATGTCGCAAACATTTCCCCTCCCTCCCCCCTTACCCCCTTACCTTTATTATATAATGACATAATGGTTAAATGCTTAAATGTGTATGTTTGGACTTGTTATTCTTGTAGTTCATAATACTCATATTTGTTTAGTGATTTTATACTTGAAATGGGGATTTACTTTTGTGTATTTTTACCCATTGTACTCTTATTCATTTCATTTTAATGTTTTAACCTTATTCTTGTTCTTGCAAGTGAATTGTGTATATTATTGAATGGGTGTATAACTAGGAAGAGGAAATGACAAATGCTTTGTGATCAGGAAATGAGGTCATTCGGATTGTAGCAGGGGAGGGGCACAATTTGAATTTGAAATTGCCTTTATAACATAGGCTGGTTTCTTGTGTAGAACCATTTGTCTGAAGAAGTCTTTGTATGGTGAAAGGACAAAAAGCAGTATTTTTGTACCATGTTGCTTAATGTTTTAATAAACTTCTGGCCCTGTTTGGTCCAGTTTGGTTTTAGTTCTACCTTTTGTCCACTATTTATATTTGGATGCTTGAACGTGGCAATTGTTTTGATAACCTTTGAACAAGAAAGGACTTATTTATTCCAGAGCTGCATAGCGGGATTTACCATTCTTTACCAGTGTGTGTCAACTTACCAGCACCATCCTGAATTGGAGTACCTCAAATTCTTGTAAACCTTCATGTTTGACAGAAAGTATAAAAGAATAAGGTATGGGGCAAGGAAATACAAAAACTCTCCACTAGAGGGCAGCAAATCTACATCTCACTTTACTTTTGGCAATGATAACAAAACAGGATGAAAGCGGAAGAAAAAACGTAAACTGAGATGTTAAAATATGCCTGATCATGCAGTGGCTATGTGCAAATAAAATTTTAAATCTCATTTGACTTCCAAGTTGCATAGTCTGTGTGATTTCTAGTCACTCACATGCGCTTGTCCACTCTCAGACAAAATGTGAGAGAATTGACTCATTTTAACTGACAGCACATAAACACACGAGTACTATATCATAGAAATAAATAGGAAAACGAAGTTTAGCCGCTAAAAATCCTTCATTAGGGCTACAAAGAATGAGCGTGTCAGAAGCTGATAGTGAGAAGTTACAAATGCAACATGTGCAGAAACAGTTAGAATTCTATTGGAAAGGATCCCTTTACTTGTTGGTAATTTACATGTTCTGTGACAGTCATGTTAAGTGGGAAACTGTTGGGCTGTGTTTATACTCAGAATGACAACAGTCACTCATATGCGAGGCTAGACGGGATTCAAAAGCTCGAGACTACTCATATACAAAGAGTGACAGAAAACTGTCAAATGGAATGTTAAAATGCTAAGTGAATGAAAATCATTTAGTTAACTGATAAAGGTTTAAGCTTATGTTTTAAGACAAATGTCAATTTAACACTGAATGATTGTGAAAGTAACTTGCTGATTTCATAATAAATAAACTTTTTAACTACAGAAACGCACATAAACAAACGAGGGAAATAAACCAAATTAATAACATGCTATTCCAGGAAAAAAAAAAGGAAATTAAGTTAACTGACATACTATTAAAAGAAAATGTTTAATGTTTTCAGCACCTAAGCCAGCTATAATAAAATGGTGTTAAAACCATATTATTAAAATATTTTAGATTAAACAGAATAAACATTTATAACACATAAATAGCAGTATAAAATTTGCTAAAGTGTGTAAGAATACTCACTTACAGGTGAAATGGGTTGGAAATACATACTTTTTTAAAAGAATAGGTATGTATTCATACCTTAGTTAATACTTTGAGAGAATTTGTGATGCCTGTATTTTTGAGTTCAGTTTTTAGTTTATTTTTTCTCTCATCAGTCCAGTTGTTTTTTTAGGACATCTTTTTAATGTAGAGGATGAAGACCAGTCCATGTCCTCTGGAATTGAGATTATGTTATTATTTTTAATAAAAAAAGATGCTTCCTCGACATTGCTGAAGGTTCTCATGTCATTTGAGTGAAAGATTCTGATTTTAGCAGGATAGACAAGTTGTGCTTTAATTTTACTTTGTTTAAGTAGTCTCACAAGTGGCCAGGATTTCTTTCTAATTTCGAAGACTCTTGAAGAATATGCATTATCAAATCTTATTTGGCTTTGTTTGTAAGTCAAGGGACTTTTCCTCCAGGCAGATTTAAGTATAAGTTCTTTATCCAAGTCAGATAAAAAATTCACAACTATGGATCTTGGAGGTGCATTAGGAGAGGAAAGGATAGGTTTCCCTGTGACTCTGTGTGCTCCCTCTATCCCATTTGATAAGCCTTCTTTTAGATCTAATATATCAGGTAACCATGAATTTAAAAACAAAATGATGTCCTCACCTTCAACTTTTTCTGGAAGACCAAATATTCTCATGTTTGTTCTCCTTTCCCTCTTCTCCAGATCATCTATTTTATTTATTAACCAGTTATTTTGTTGCAGAAGACATTCACAATGAGTCTCCTCTTCTTTGAGTCTTCCATCTATGTCATTAAGTGAGGTCTCCATGTCCAAGACTTTAGTTTGTTGTTGCTGCAACATTTCTTTAAGAACATTGGTCTGTTTTTGGCAATTCTCCTTCAGGTTTTCTAGGCTATCTGTTAACTTGTCCATTTTAAAAGATATTTCATGTAGAGTGGCAGACATCATTTGGATTTCCTTTTTTAGTGTAGTTTCTGAGTGAGAAGATTTTGAGTTGTTCATCTCCACACAGGTAAAGTAACCTCCTGCTTGTTTGACAGGAACATTTTGATGAAAACACTTCAGAGTTGATATTCTTGTAAATTAGAAGGTCCTTAATAGGATTTTACTACTTTTGTTTAAAAAAACAAAGATTATTTTCCTGTATTCTAGTAAGTATTGTGGAGCTCAAAAAGGTTGCTGCTACCAGTTGGCCATCTAAGCTCCACCCCCCATTACAATTGACTTTGCATCCTACACCAGGTACTACAACACAAAACCCAGAGTTTGGAGCTAGTAGGAATGTAAATACTGAACAAGGCATGCATTTTGCTACTGTTCTTTCTTCTCCCACTTTAAGACTGATGACAGGACAAACAACAAGACAAAGCAAGGTAACCATTAGCAATTTTGGACATAGTTTGAATATGGCTAACTTAAATGTACCTTTACTTAGTGACTGGCTCAAAAATGAGTCTCACTTTAGACAGAATGTAGAAACTAGCAACACTACCTTGAATGACTGCCTTAATGACTTAGACCACTACCTACTTAAAATTAAAAAACTACAAATGGACAATCTTTATTTTGAGGTATGCCTCAAACAGAAGGTAGCCCTCAAAGGGCTACAAATGTGGCAATACCTTACAGTGCTGGTCACAGGTTTGGGTTTTCGTAAAGAACTATTACAACTTTTTGACAAGTTCGGGTTTGAATATATGCACATGGTTTTATGGTACAATAAAGACTTAATAGAAAATCTAAACAAAGAAGTTATGGCTCTTGATAGACATATAGTACACGACCATGCATTTAATAACAACAGGTTCAACTATTGTTGAATCGTTCATACTATAGATGAACAAATGCAGGCTATCAAAAACAGGAAAATAAAAAAACTGGCAATAGATGAAAAGGATTATAGAAAAAATACAGCATGACCCCCCCCACCCCCACCCCCAACCTCCCAAGAATGGCAATGCAACAGACTAAGTACTGTTACTAATACTAATTTTAATAACCAGCAGGAGGTGGATAATAATGCTGATGAAGTATCAGAGGATGATTTTTTTTTAGACGAGAAGGAATATCCTCCTGTGAGACATTCGGAACGCATAATGAACCAATGGGTTACTGGCAATCAGCAGGGGAGAATACAAGCCAACTCCTACCAGTGGGACAGGAGCCGCATGAACAGGGGGCCCAACAGGAATGCCTGGAGGGGGAGACAACAAAGAACATGAACCTCGGAAGAAAAATTACTAACCAGGAAATTGTCATAGTTGGAAGCGGATTTCAACTTCTAACACTGAGCATCAAATTAAACAACTCAAAGGACTTTAAAGTCTACAATTTTTCTGATTTGAATATAAATGTGACTATATGTAACTTATTGTCCAAAGGAAACCAAAAGGACAGCTCGAACAGTCACCAGCAACAAACCCAAAAGGATTAAGTGGAAGTATTTTAACGTATCCAAAGTTTATTAAAACCAAGCAAATGTTTTCATCGCTCTACTCGAGCAACTTCATCAGAATAAAATACACAGCACAGGTGTACTCACTTTTAAAATTTCATACAATAGGTACCAAAAGGTACTGACCTATCAGCACAGCATCTTATGAATAATTAATCAAAAAAGACGTCACAGATAAAAACGTTTAAGTACTCTTTTTAAAAACATTTTCTAAATTCTCTTTAAAGGAACACAAAGCACAAGACATATCATATGCAGCACATAATTATAGTTCAGAAGACCCCAAACATTATACAGCTGTATCATTTTTTAATATCTGAGATAAACAACAGTGTATCTTGGTCATAGTATATTTGTGCCTTACTAATACACCTCAGGTAACTGAGATTTTGTTCTTTTCTGTTTTTTTAGTTTTTTAGTTTGTTATGTTTATTATTCACTACATATTATATATACAGACATAGTTTCCACAGAAACCGTGTAAACATCCGGAATATTGTAGTATTACAGCTGTATAATGTTTGAGGTCTATTGAACTATAATTATATGCTGCATATGATATGTCTTGTGCTTTGTGCTCCTTTAAAGAGAATTTAGAAAATGTTTTTAAAAAGAGTACTTAAACGTTTTTATCTGTGACGTCTTTCTTGATTAATTATTCATAAGACGTTGTGCTGATAGGTCAGTACCTTTTGGCGCTTATTGTATGAAATTTTAAAAGTGAGTACACCTGTGCTGTGTATTTTATTCTGATGAAGTTGCTCGAGTAGAGCGACAAAAACGTTTGCTTGGTTTTAATAAACTTTGGATACGTTAAAATACTTCCACGTATTCCTTTTGGGTTTGTTGCTGGTGACTGTTTGAGCTCTCCTTTTGGTTTTCTGCGGTAGTTTCTGTCTTGTTTTTATTGTTCAAAGGCTTTACATTTGTACCTAACAAACCCACCAATTTGGTGCGTACTTTAATAGATCTTAAAGAATATGTGAGAAAATTAAACTTGAACATTATGTTTGAGACTGTAGAACAGATTCGAGACCCACTTAGAATGTCTAGTACATACAACCCCCCCTTTCACCCATTGCTGGCTATGTTTGAAAAAGTTTGCAAATTAGATTGTCGTGAATTAAGTTATGTAAATAGTAGAAAAAAAATTTGATGATAATTTGAACTGTGATGAAAGACTTGAACTTGAGTTTTTGATGTATAATAAAGGTGTTAGAATCATGAAGCCAGATAAGGGGGGAACGGGTTGTTATAATAAATAAGACTGACTATAACCATAAAATGCAAGAAATCTTAGATGCTGAAACTTCTGTTAAAAGTTCCCCTAAATTAACTGAATGGTTCCTATAGTAGAATTAGAGGTTTCTTACAAGATATGTTTATTGATGGATTGATCGCAATAGAAGAACTTAACTATTTATCAGTGGAATTTCCAACAATGCCCGTCATCTTCAGGGTGCCTAAGATACATAAAAATATGTATCAACCCCCACTGAGGCCTATTGTGGATGCAAGGGGTTTGATTACTTATCCTTTGGCAAACTTCTTGGATAAGGAACTTAATAAATATAGTAAGGAAGAACCCTACATCTGTATAGACTCATGGGATTTTCTAAGGAAGATTGATGCATTAGAATATAGTAATCAGTTTGTATTTATAACAATTGATGTAATGAATCTATATAGTGCTATAACCCATGACCTTGGAATAGAATGGTTTTACAACTGCTTACAGGCAAAAAAGATCACCAGAATAAAATTAATATGTATGAACAAATACTTCAACTAGTGTTAAGAAACAACTTTATTATATATGAGGGGGAATACTATCTGCAAAACAAAGGGGTAGCTATAGGCTCTTGTTATAGAGGCCTATATGTGAATGTAATAACGGTCAAATGGAAGACAAGATTTTTAAGAACATCCCCATTCTTCACTTATTGTAATACATATATACGTTTCCTGGACGACATCTTTATTTTATGGAAAGGGCCAAAGGAGCTAATTACTTCTTTTGTGGAATATATTAATGATACAACAGACTTTTTAAAGTTCACCTATACTATTAAGGAAGATAAAATCTCGTATTTGGACACCTTATTTAAAAATGACTGTGAGAATCAGAGATTTTTAGCTGAAATTTTCAGTAAGAAGTCTTATTCTAACAGTTTCCTTCATTTTAAGAGCTGTCATCCTATGTCACAAAAAAGAGCTGTCCTAAAAGGACAGTTTGTGTGAGCAGCATGTATGGTGACATTATGGGAAAATTTTATAAAGGAATGTGATTGTTAAAAGGAATGTTTGTTAAAAAGGGCTACCCTATAGAACTAACAGATAAAATAATGGATGAAGTCAAGACAAAAAGGAAAAATGGGCATCTTGTTCCTATTTTGAATGTTGAAACTAGACCAGGACAAGAACATGTAATTACAGAAGAACTGGTGGATAGAGTAAGACAAAATAACACAGAACAAATCACACATTTAAGTGTAGGGCAACAGAATTTAATAATTAACACTGAACAAATAGTATTGTACCAGTCCATTTTTTTAACAACTTTTTCTACTGATGCGCCTCTAGTTAAAACTATTTTAATGAAAAACTGGAATCTGTTAAGTAAGGAAAACATATTAGGGAACTGTTAGGTGAGAAACCCACTTGTGTATATAGAAAGGGAGCTACAATAAAAAATCTATTAAAACTAAAGGAAAATAATAGGAGATAAGGATGCATGTTTAAATGTGGCACATGTAAGGTGTGCTCTTACATTCTGGAGACTAGTGGTTTAGAAAAAAGTGGGGTCCAAATAAATATCAAGGAAAGATCTAACGGTATTAGTGAAAGGGTGGTCTATCGTGCTATATGCAAAAATTGCCCATGTTTTTATGTGGGCAAAACTGGATGGAAACTGAAGAACAGGATAGGTGAACACCTAAGAAATATAAGGGATGGGTGTGAATTTAACTCCTTAGCTAAGCATAATTCTGGAAATCCTGGACATCAGTTTAAATGTATAGTTCTGGAATCTTTAAAAATACCCAATAGAGGGGGCACTTGGCCATATCTGTTGGAAAAACTAGAGCTTATATGGCAGTTATGTTTAAATGCCTTAAATTGGCCAGGACTAAATGACAGCATGTCCATTAGTAGCCTTCTTAAACTAAAGGCATTAAGAAGATGACATTGCTATTAATTAATAAAGAAATCTTCCTGTTGTCAAAATTGTTAATATTTTAAGTCTTTTAGGGGGGAGAAATATCATTTTATAAGTGTATTATGGAAATGTTTGTACAAGAGTATTTTAGAAGTACTTGATTTGAAAGCTTAATAAGTTTAGGGACTCTAGTTAGTATTAATGTTGGAAATAGTTTGAACTTCAGGTTATACATATGTTTTTAACTGTATTTTAATTTTGTGATTTTGTAATTTTAACATTTATGAAACTTATTGCTGAATGCATGCATATAAGGATGACAGAAAGTTAGTACATAATATTTCCATTAGTTATACTGTTACCCTTTAAGAGCAGTAGGAGGTGATGTCACCACTTTGAAGTGACTTAAACTGAGACAGGAAACGTTGTAAAGTTGATGAAATTCCTAATACATTAAGCTCAGGATGAAAGTACTTATTTGTTTTAATAATAAAAATAGTTGTGCAATCTGGTACTGCATTCGCTTTTCTTGTTTTTTGAGTTGGAACTGTTTATCGTTTGCTTCTGATTGGAGAACAGCTACAGTCATGACCCCTGCATAAAGGTGGATCTTCTACAGAACCAGGAAACTACCTATAAGTTTAACCAGTCTCATATGTAAAGCCATGGATGACGTATCATAGAACTAATCAGTAAAAACTTAGGGGACCTCTACATTCTTGACATGTCTCAGTTTAGATTTGTTAAGGGTAGGTCATGCTTACTCAACCTGGTGGACTTTTTTTAAAATATAACTAAAGCAACAGATGAAGGTAAAATGGTATACACCACATACCACAATCTCCCCAAAGCTTTTAACACAATTCCCCACTGAGGCATAGTAGAAAAGTTAAATAAACTGGAAGTAAACTCCTGTTTCACCCACTGGATTGCCAAATGTCTCAAAGATAGGATGCAAGAGATCAGAATAAGGGAAGCTACATCAACAAAGACACCAGTCATCAGTGGAATCCTCCAGGGGTCATTTCTGGGACATCTCCAGTTTGGCATCTAAATCTCTGAAGAAAAAGTGAATAGCAAAGGGCTCTGGCTAACTACATTTGCAGATAACTGCAAGCTAGGAGTAGTCAGTGAATCCCCAAATGACTTAGCCATTATGTAAGAAGGTTTATCCCAAACAAATAACTACTGCCAGAATCATGGACTGAAACTAAGTCCCAAAAATGTGTTATTGCAACTTTTCGGAAGTCAACTACCCTAGGGAAACTACCATATTGACAATACATCCTTATGATTTGACCAAGTTTCTTGAGATTTAGGAAAATATGTAGACAGTGACCTAACTTTCGATCAACATGTGTCCACTAGCATAAAAAAGTCCTTCTATATTGTGTAGCTTATAAACAAAGGGACTAGGTCTAGATCTAGAGATGTCATTGTACTCCTTTAATCACCCCTCATTAGTCCAGTAAGTGAGCATAATTCCCCCTTTAGCATGTATCTGTCCAGATATATGTAACAATTGGAGTGCCCCGAGAGATAACTTACTAAAAGGATGCAAGGCCTAAACAATGCACTACAGTGACCAACTACAATCTCTGTTCCTATACTTGTTATCCTTCAAACAGCTATCAGGTTACCTGTGTCTGGCATAAAAGGCGTACTCTGATTGAGTATTGATGGGCCTACTGCACTTCAGCAAGTCAGATGGTATCAAAAGTAGTCAGTCCAGGGATCTAAACTTCTGCAACATCAACAGAATGGTTTGGTGTAGCAGATATATCTTGCAGAGTATGCCACTTCTCTGGAACAGACTCTCCAGCTATGTAAAACAAAGCTCATCCATGACTGTATTCAAGTGCAACTTGGATCTATGGATGGGTAATAGAAAATTTATCCTAGGACTGCCATCTGTACTACTTATGGGCAGAGGCAGCTCCTATATGTTTTATCGCATGATGGGCTCCAAAAATCATCTATAGTGTGACCACAGATATTCTCACTAGATGTGATCTATAATTATCAACCATGGGATGACTAAGGCCTGTCTAACTCCAATTAGGATAAGTTAATTCAAACTTGAAAAGGGAAACTGGCTAGGCTTAAAATGGCTTGCAAAGGCAGCTAGCCTAGTACTTATCTATGAACCTATAAACCTATTAATGACAATCTTATTAGCTTAACAGTGGTGGCACAGAAAATTGTGAAGGGACCTCTGAGCAATAACTTGTTGCTTTCCTGGGAGATAATGCAATACACATACTCACAGATATGCCCAGCAATCAGAGACAATCCATTGACTGCATATATCTCAAACATCTGATTCAGATTAAATGAATTCATGAATTTATAAATACATAAACAGTGGCCACAGAAATGTATTTCAGCCTGCTACTGTCAGATGCATACAGCACAGCCCACCACAACTCCACTCCCTCACAAACACAAATGTGCCCACCAATTATAGCCACTTTATTACCCAGGTACACCTTAGATGATGACTGTGATCACATGAATGAATGAATGAATGAATGAATGAATGAATGAATAGATGTGTAATAACCCTAAGTAAGGTACTTCAGCTCACTGCTATCCAATGTGTACACTAAAGCCTATTTGAACCTCCACACACACACATTCTCACCAGTATCCCCCCTCTCATACATACAATCTTGAGCTCATACTGTCTCACCAGTCTATCTCTTTCTTTCTCTGTGTCTCACTCTGTCTCCCACTGTCTCTCTCTGTCTCACACACACAGTCTCACCAATCTCTCTCACACACACTCTCCCTGTCACACACAGTCTCACCAATTGCTCTCTCTCTCTCTTTCTTTTCCTCTCACATACAGACTCATCATTCTCTCCATCTCTCTCTTTCTCTCTCTCTCTGTCTCCCTCATACATACAGTATCACTAATCTTGCCACCTTTCTTATTTTCCCTGTCACTCACAGTCTCACCAATCTCTCCATCTCTCTCTCTATCTTTCCCCCACACACAGTGTCATCAATCTAGCCATCTCTCTCTGTCTGTATCTCTTTCCCTCACACACAGGTGCACCAATCTCTCCATCTCTGTCTCTCTTTCTCTCTTGCTCACAGTCTCACCAGTCCCTCTAGGGGGCAGGTGATTTTTAAGTCTGTTACTTCTATGTCACCCAGTTCTCAGAGTGATAGTTATGCTGACAGAGCTGTTCAAATTTCAAAACAAAATATTTTGTCAGAATGAACATCTACTTGTTCTCATATGTTACTTATCATTTACTTGCAGTATAAGTGAGATTAGTCTGTTAAAGAAAACAGAATTGAAAAAATGATCCAAGTTTGGAAAATACATTTCATCTCAGATGGCCTAAATGAAGGGTATCAAACAGAAGAATTTACCAATTTTTTTATGCATCCTTTTTCTGACCGATTTTGTCCCATTAGGATAGTAGTACCTTTTCAGAGTAGACTAATGATGGTATTTATACTACTAGGGGAAATTTGGCCACAGCACTGGGAAACTTCTCCTATTCATCACTGTTTTGTGTGGCACCCATTTTGGGGAGCACTTCCTGTTTCCATTCCAGGTGCAGAGGTTGTCTGGATAAACAGGGCAGCAGATGTAAAGAGAATGACATGATGGAGTGATGAAAGAGATGAGGGAGAAAGCAAATATCAAGACTGGAGAATGTATGCAGGATTCTGAGGATGCAGGATGATTTACTTAAAGAAATGGTGGTACAGAGTGAGCCAGAATATGAAGGAGATATTTTCTGGGGAGACATTATGGAAAAAATACAAAAGGAAGATGCAGAGACAATCCTGAAGAAAAGTGGTGAGATGGAAATGAAAACATATACTGAGAAAATAAAAGAAGGCAAAAATGGAGTAGCAGAAAAGAATGCAAAAGAAAATTAAAAATGTAAGTACATGGTAAGGATTCAAAGTAAATAAGGCAAATAAATCGGCAGGAATGAAGTTTGAGATAATTTAATAGCTCCTTTGGCTGTAAAAGCACATGAGGTAAGAGCATTTATTCGTATTAACAAATAGACATTTTGTGACATTATATTTGAGACTGTTTTTCCAATGGAAAATTTCTTGGAGAATATGAAAAAAAGAAAGACTGCAAGCCATAGAATCTTTAAGTGATAAAAGCATTTAACAGGGAAACAAAAAAAGATTCATGTGCAATTTTGAACAGAGGAGTAAAGAAAGACTTTGAAAGGACATTTGAAGCTTTATGTAAAGACGTACTGCACACTGCAAAAGTTTATGACAAAAGGAGTTTATAGACTGGTGGCTGGGATTATGTTAAAAATTGAAAGAGAAAAAATATACATATACTAAGCATTATAAATGTGGAGGGGAATAAGAGTGTTGCAAAATAATGAGGACAACCCAAAACATTTTTTTGTTTGTTTTGTTTTGTTTTCTTGAAAAGGACATTTGATAAGTAACTGTGACAAAAGAAAATGCGAAATTGTGGGGAAATAGGACATTATTCACAAAATGCAAATTGAATTGTTATATGTGTAGCAAAATTGGACATTTATGGTTGGATTTTAAAAATGAAAATAAGAGTAAGGAAAAAGAAAGAGAAGAAAATGAACAATGAAAAGAAATTTTAGAATTTGTAGAAATAGTAGAAAATTAGATAAAGAAAAATAATAAAGAAGAAATAGAAGAAGGTTCTGAAATAAATTATGAAGAAGACATAAACCGGTAGGTAAAAAGGACAAATAATTCTGTTGATAAAAAGGTAAAAGACAGAAAAAGAAAATTTAATGGGATAAGAACAAAATATAACATAAAGGAAATGGATGAAAAATAATATATATATATATATATATATATATATATATATATATATATATATATATATAAAGAGTGGGGCTTGGTATAATGGTTAAAATGTTTGACTTACAGACACAAAGTACATTGCTTGATTCCCTTCTTTGGGAAGGGAAATTGGTTAGACATAGAATGGCCTGTTAAGCGAGCTACTCAATAATTAGCTATGAACTTTTGAATCCAGGAATCTAAGGAAAAGGGAAAAAGAAAATTTTAGACTGTTTTTGGAAAGGTGAAAGATATTAAGAAGATAGTAAGAAAAATAGGAATTTTGGAGTATTGTAATGCATGTGATGTAAATGTAATTATATTAGAAGACACACAATTTTTAACAAAGGAAGAAACATTACAGAGAAACTATGGGGAGAAAAGATAATCCAGAATTTGGGAAATGAGAGATTTTCTGGAATAGTCATATTCTGTAGAAATACAGTAAAGATATTAGATGTAACTATAACAAAAATAGGAAGATTAACAATTGAAGATTTAAAATGGAAAGAACACATATATGGAATGATAACATTATATGCTTATACTATTAGTAATAAAGGGAAAGCTTATTTCATAAGATTTTTAGACTATGTAATAATAAATATGAATATTATAATAACAGGAGACTTTAATTGAGATTTAAGAGGCAAGTGTGAAAAGAAGGGAAATGATATAAGAAATAAAATTGATGTTGTAAGATGTGGTAAGTTAAAACTTTTGGACAAAAACTGATAAGCTTACAAAATAGGTATATATATAACTGAAATAGATTGTTTTATAGTATCAAAAGGTTTAGTTATAGGAAAGGGGGAAGTAGATGAAACAGGATTTTCTGATCATTTTGCAATATGGCTAGAGATAAAGGAAAACAAGTAATATATACAATAGATGAATAAAAAGAGTAAATGAGAAAGTTTGGAGTGAAGAACAAAAGAGATTAGTAATGCAGCTATGGAAATATCATACTGTAAGAGCATTTTATAAATTGGTTCAAATGGTGGATGATATTTAAGGAAAAAATATAAAAAATAATTTTGTTTGTTTTTTTTTTTACGGTGGCAATATGATCTGAGAAAAGTAGAAAAATAAAAATATAAAAGAATATATAATTATGTATTGGAAGATTTAGAACATAATGACAGAAAGCACTTTGACAAAGAAAAATAATTATGTGAAAGAAATCAAGAAAAAATACAAGAATTGTTATATAAGCATATATATGTTTACAAGGAAAAAGAGATTTATTGAGTTACTTAAGCAGATTAATAAAAAAGAGGGTAGTGTAAAGACAGAAATAAAAATGTAAAAGGAGAAATAGAACTCAGGAAAAGATTATGAATAGTGAAGTGCAATATGTACAAGAAATGTTTTAAGAAAAAAAAAGTTAGAAAAAAAACATGGAAAGTTAAAAAGTTAACAGAAAAAAGAATACAGAGTTGGAAAAGGAGTTTTTATTTAAATGAGCTAGATAAAGTACTAGGGCAAGTAAATATAGGTTCAGCTGCAAGCTCAGATGACATAGGGTATGAAATGGATACAAATTTAAGGGGTTGGCAAAAAATATATATTTTAAAAGATTTTGAATGAATAGTTAAATTAAGGTTTTATGTATAAATAATTATGTAGTAGAATACTTAAATTCATATGGAAGAAGGAAGAGAGAAAACGATTAAAAAACTTGAGACCAATAGTACTGAATAATAAGGATAATAAGATCTTTATAAAAATAATACAAAAACGATTTGAAACTAAAATGGAAAATATCATGGAAGATATATATAGTAAAGAGTTTTTAAAAATTATTGACTATAGTTAGAGAAAGTGTGGCTGTTATTATGAACAGAAAAGAAGAAGTGAAAATCATGATAGGAGACCTAAATAAGGCATTTGACACAACTGAACATGAAATCTTATGGGTATTAATGAATGAATATAATATAAGTGAGAAAGTTATGCATGTCAGCATATAGTAATCTTCTTCTTCTGCCTTTTTCCCAGTTAGGGGTCACCACAGCGGATCACCTGTCTGCTCATGATTGGCAGTGGAGTTTTATGGTGTTGAGTTGCCAGCCTGGCACCCAACCTTCCACAGAAGGCACACACTCACACCTAGGGCCAATTTAGTGTGTCCAATCCACCTGCAGCATGTCTTTGGGATGTGGGAGGAAACCAGAGCACCCAGAGAAAACCCAAGCAACCACAGGGAGGACATGCAGACTCCACATAGAAGGCACCCCAGCTAAGAATCGAACCAGAGAACCTCTTGCTGTGAGGTGGCAATGCTAACTGCTGCACCATCGTGGCCGCCCATGTCAGCATATAGTAATAATAAAATAAAAATACTTGAATGGCTAGGGAAGCCAAGAGGTACATATGAAGAGTGGTGTAAAACAGGGATGAACAATGAGTTGTTTACTCTTTGCATTAGTAATGAATGTGATAGTATGTTAAATAAATTACAGAATGAAGGAGGCATGGTATATAATACCTGAAGAGTTCTGTTAACATATACAGATGATGTTATAATAATTGTAAAAAACAAAATGTGGATGAAAGAAGTAATAGGTTGCACAAATGAGTGTCTAGAGATGATAGGGATGGCTTTAAATACAGAGAAAAATAAAGGTTTAGATGATGCATTAAAGATCGGGTGTATATATTTTACATTGAATGAAATGTCTGTGTTAGGAATAACATTTGGGAATAAAGTGGTAAGTAGTATTCAATGGGAAAAACAATAATAAAATAAAACAAACCTGTGTTTTCTGGAGAACGTATAAATAATCATTCAGAAAAGAAGGCTTATTTGATAAATGTATTACTACATACCAAGTATATTTATGTTGCCAACAACATTTTCAAAAGAATTAGTGCATATAATGTTTTCATTTATAAGGGCTCAAGATTAAAACTGACAGAAAGAAGAGTTTTGTATGTAAATAAAGAAGAAGGAGGTTTAGGTTTAATTAATCCAGTGGTATAATCTGCTTCATTAAGTTTGTACAAAGTGTTAAAATGAATAAATTGAAAAAGATGAGAGGTTAGTAGTAAAATTGCATAAAGATAAGTATGATAAAAAACAGTAAAAGAGTGCATAAAAAGAATGTATAAGCAAGGAAATAAAATATCACCAAGAAAAAAGATTTTTGTGGAAAATAAAAGTTGATCATGCAGAAAATGACAGAAAAGTATGGTATAAGAATGGAATGAAAAAACATTGCTATGTAAAACCATGGGAAAATCTAACAACTTAAAAAAATTGAAGCCATAAAAATAAGAAGAAAAGGATGTAATCAGAAAGTAGAATGTCAAAAATTTTTGTGGAGACTTGCTATAGATAAATTGACAGTAAAAGGAAATATGCCATATAAAAAGAAAAGTGACAAACTAGGGGCCGGGTTTATGAAGGCTTGCACGGAGTCTAAGAATAAAGTAAGACTCCATGCAGCCAACATGTCTGTCGAGCGATCCAGGAACAGCCGGCAGGAACGTGCAAGAGAGCTCCTAACACGACTCTTGTACCGGACAGGGTTAGTTTATGCAAATTACCTCATTTGCTGCTGAAAGCTATGCAAATGAGGTAAATTTGCGATCCAGGAAACACTAACCCATTCGAGTAAGAGTAGTGTTACTTGCAGAAATGTACTTGGTTGGCAACTGAGTACCGTTCTGCAAATAGCAAAACGGAGCCATGACAGCTCCAAATAAAGGATGCATCCAGTTGAGGAAGCATGCCAATGGCCAAATATAAGGCCATTGGCATTTATATGTGTCGCAAAATAATAAAAAATCATTTTGTTTCACCCCGATCTCCGATGTTTAAGCGTAGCGCAGCGCAAACTTGCGGTGTTCTAAAAACCAGAAAAAAAAAAATTAAATAAAAGCCAAAAATAGGCATTTTATTAAAAATATCCATCTGCCATGCAAGTGAATGGCAGGCTGAAGACAACATGGCTACTGAGTAGTGGTTGCTAAGGGGGGAAGCTCAGTGTGAGAGATGTAACCAAGCATTAGTAGACAATCCTATGCAAATGAGTATAAGGATAGTGAATCCCAATTTTCCCTGCCATGTGAACCATGTCACTAGAGTGTAAGAGTAGGATTAGGGGAGTAACAGAGTAGAAGATAGGTGACATCATGGGGGGATATGTATCAAAGACTGTAAGCTTATTGGAGCAGAGTTGCATGTGTTTGTTGCGAGTTACTCAGTACTAAAAGAGGTGTGTCTACAGTTGTCTAAACTGAAATCCAGAAACTGAAGGTGTACGCTGTGGCAATCACTAAAGTTTCTTGCAAAGCTGCTTACACTGTGTGCGTGCGTGTGCACCTGTCTAAGCCTGTGTGCACGTGTGTGCGCCCGTGTAAGCCTGTGTAAGGCCATCTAAGCTTGTATATACAAATGTGAACCCACCTAAGCCTGTGTAAGCCTGTGTGCATGCGTGTGTGCGTGTGCACTTGTTTGCACTTGTTTGCGTGGCGCTGCCCCCTGTGGAAACAGAAATGGGAAAAGGAAGGAAAAGAAGTAGTAGGAAGTTAACCAAGGAGAACTAGCAGAGCTGCCAGGTGAAATCAATCAGAATCAGGCAATTACACAGGCAGTACACTACCCCAGCCCAGCCTAGCACTTAAAACACTGCAAACAACATTCCCCCATGTTTTTCTCAGAAACACTGCAGTCTACAAAGAGAAGTGAAAACTTAAAAAACTTAAACTAAGACAAAAAATGTTAGGGGCTGCCATTGCTATTATAAGGCAACATGTGCAAGATACTGAGGGTGGTGCCATTGCGAATGTTGCTGAGCAACCCACAGTGAGGAGACGGAGAAGAGTGTACAGACCCAGGGTAACCTACAAGGGGTTACATAAGCTGGAGATAGTGGAGCGCTATAGAATGGACATAGAGCTCCTGCAACAAATTGTTGAGCTGTGCAGGCCACACCTCACCCACAGAACCAACAGAGGGGAACCCATCCCAGTGGAAACCAAGGTATGTGTTGGCCTAAGAATACTAGCAACAGGTACCTTCCAGAGACCAACTGGTGATATCATGAGGATTTCATAGGCATCAGCATCCAGGGTACTGCACCAGTTCCTAAATGCCATGGCAGCACATGTCAGTGATCATGTATATTTCCCCAATTCCCATGAGGTATTGGCCAGCAATATGCATCTCTTCCAGCAAATAGTAGAATACACTGAAGTAGTGGGTGCAATTGACTGCATGCACATACACATCAAAGCACCAGCCGGTGAGTGGGGTAGGGCCTACATCAACCGCAAGGGCTTCCACTCCATCAACTGCCAGGTTGTGTGCGATGCCCAGGGCATAATACTGAATGTGTGTGCTGGCTGCCCTGGAAGCTACCACGACTCCCATATCTGGCATCTGATGCAGCTGTACCAAACATTTGCCAATGGGGACATCCCTGATGGTCACCTAGTGGGGGATGCTGGATACGCACTGGAGCCGTGGCTGATGACACCCATCAGAAATGCACACACACCCGAACAAGAACTCCATAATCAGGCACATGCGCAAACAAGAAACATTATTGAGCATGTGCTTGGGATGCTCAAGTTACGATTCCGGTGCCTGGACACATCTGGTGGAGCCTTGCAGTACTCACCAACTACATGTACCCAAATTGTCATGGTCTGTGCCATGCTACACAATATAATCCTGCAAAAACAGCTGCAGCAGGAACAGCATGGGCCAGGGTCAAACAGCCCCCCACCATTGCCAAGGCCTGCACAGGCACAGCATGACTCGGAGGAGGAACAACCTGAGCCTGCCCCAGTAGGCAGAAGGAGGCGTGCCCAGTATGCCCTGGCCTTGACAAAGAGGCAACACATAGCACATACACTGACTCAGTAGGAACCCTGGAAATTATATATCTCTCTGACTCGCACATACAATAAAAGGGATGCCTAACTTGACACTACCTGTTCAAACATGTATAGGGAGTGTATTATGTGCATCCGACATAGGCAGCCCTGCAGCACCACCTGAGGCGTGATTGCCCTATTTTAAGCAATATAAAGCAGTGTTAAGCACATTTTACCACTATTTAGCATATTTAAGCATATTTAAGCATAATTGCATGGAGCTGTGTGCCACGCAAACTAGCGCAACTTTGGGCAACGTTGGGCAATGTTGGGCAACATTGGGCAATGTTGGGCAACGTTGGGCAATGTTGGGCAAAGTCGAGCAAAGCCGGGTAAACACGCTCACACTTGCGTTACTGTTCCTTAACCAGTCAGGTTTGCCAAGCAGGAAAATAAAAAGCAGTGACAGGGCTCAAACCCAGGACACTGTGCACTATAGTCACAGTACTGAACCACTAAGCCATGACAGCATTTCAGTGGCACAGATACAAAAGGGCAATTGTAGACTAACGCAAACACAAACAAATGCTGTAACATGCCCTCTCAACTTCCCCCCAGGCCTATGCAGACAGATAACAGCAGGCCAGGCAGTGTGATGTGTGTTGGGTAGGCTATGAAGTCACAAAGTAAGATACATGAAATGAGAAGCTAAGTTCTGTAGTACAGTAGTATGCCTCAGGCCAGTAGGATAGGCAACAGTACAGACTGAAACAGAGTACCTGACATAGCAGTGCAGGCCTAGCAAATGTGTATAAGTGTCAGGTGAACCCCTCATCCTATGTACACCCACAGTAACAATCAGGTGTGCCCCCTGGGTATAAATGTACAAATAATAGCTGTCCCCCTGTATGTAGAAATGTTGATAAGTCTATGCAAAGAGACTCATGGAAGCCCTGCAGGCACAGCATGCTTTCTGTTGATGTACAACACAAAGGTGAGCCCTGAAGTAAAAACCAACTTGATTTTTCACACACATATAGTATATAAGTCCATACTGGACATGCTGACACACTTCAACAAATATAGCAAATTTCAGTCAGCAACATACTGAAAGGTCATACTGGGCATGCTCACACACGTAAAAATCAAAGCAAATGTCAGTCAACAACATACTGAAAGGTCATACTGGGTATGCTCACACACTTAAATAAACGAAGCAAATGTCAGTCAACAACGTACTGAAAGGTCATACTGGGCATGCTCACACACTTAGGCCATGTCTGAGTACAGCAGTGGGCCACACATATCTGGCAGTTGCAGTTCATACCCTAGAAACTTGTCACTATTCACCAATCCTGCCTTGCGCACACAGTCATATGAAAACAGACCCACATAATATATTGGACTCCTGTCATAATCAAACTATGTACTACAAGCACTTAAACTGTTCAAAGAAAGTGGAAATTCAAAGAAGATCAATAAATCTCCGATCAGTATCATCAATAAACAATGGGCACTCTTAGCATTATCCAATCCATGTTCTTGAAAAAATATTGTCAAAGAGTCCATAGAGAACCACAAAGCTTTCTTTTGCAATGTCATATATATCAATGTAAACACATATATGTTCCGAGTCAGTGCAAACTGTAAAAGAATACATGTACATGACTGACACTGCCACCATCTTGTCAGACAGGTTCATACATATATACCCCCCTCTCACTGACAAAAGGGCCCATTACCATACTTGGAGATCGGGAAAACCCAGAAATCACATATACAATGGTTAAACAGCACTTTCCAAACCTAAAAACACGGCGTCTATGGGATGACATGGTATCCCTAGCTATGTCATATGTGAACTCCAAAACAAACAGACCCTGCACCTGAACAGTATGTTGAGACTCACCCTCTGTACAGGATATGAAACTGTTGAATGAGTTACAGCAAAATTTGCACAAGTGTTGTTGCACAACAGACCATAGGAACTATTGTCTTATATGCCTATTAAGCCTGATCTGCAAGGCCATGGAGTCCATCATGATGGAACTCATAAACAGAGCTATTGTGAGCCTACAAACACCCAACCCTACCAATTTTGGTTTGGTCAGGGGCAGATCATGGTTCCCAAACTCGATAGACTGTTTTCAAGGCAGTCACCCAGGACATACATCAATGAAATGAGCTACACACATCCCACATAGACCTTGAAAAGCCCTTTTCCAACACCACAGACACATGTTGTATCCACAAAATAAACAACCAGTGCATAAATATGTATGTCATCTGATGGATTGCCAACTGGGGCACAGATAGATCCCACAAGGTAAGAATTGTGGTCTCCTGTTCAAGCTGGTAACAAATGCTGTCCCCCATGGCTCAGTCCTGGGACCCCTCCTGTCTGGTGTATATTTTTCAGAAATACAGTCAAACACACGAGGGCTATGTTTAGCAAAGTTTGTGGATGTCTGCAAAAAGGTTGTCATAATCAATGTTTGGGACAACAGAGACATCCTTAAAAAGGGCCTAAGTCAGACATATGTGGTGTAAAATTTATGGCCTCAAGCTACAGTCATACAATTACCACATAGGTGCCAACACCCTAAATATGTAGGTGATAATAAGGGATCTATGGACACATGTGGATAGTCATCTCCACTTCCAGAAACATATTCACAAACTGGTTAGAAAATAATGCTATGTGTTCCCACAAACTGCCAAAGTCTTTGCATGTAGGTCAAAGGAGGTTCCCTCCACACATCAGTCATCAGACCTGTCAGAGAGTACCACAACACACTTGCGATGAATTGGACTATGCACCCTCAGCAGCTGGAAAGACCAGTGAAGTACCTCAACAAGAGGATTACTGACCTCAAACAGGTGCCCCATGCAACAAGACTGAATTTAACTCAATCTGTACTCTGCATACTGTCTACTCAGGAGATCTCTGCCCAGCAGACAGGTCCATGTCCAATGCAGAACTGATGTACATGCGCTATCTGAAGTAAACCCAAGCTCACTGTACCACATGCTCTATGGATATCATCATCATCACAACATTAAATAGAACATGTTGGAGGGATACATTACTAACTCACAGACCTCTCTTGCTATGGAACAGGCTCCCAACCGACATTAAGCTGAGACCCTCACTGACACACTTCCAGAGGAGCATTGATGAGTGTATGTGAAACTGAACTGTCACACCATGGATCACTTCATCAGCTCTACTACACAGAGGCCTAGGGAACTAACTCCATGGGTGGTGATAGCTGCACACTCTGGTCATATTAATACATGCCTTCAGGCAGATAGCCTATTACCAACCTATGTACCTCTATATATATGTAGGGGGAACACAGTATAATAAGCCAAAGATGGATGGGCAGAGATGTGTGTAAGAGGGTGACCATGACAGGGAGCCATCCAGGACTGTCCCACCCAGCACACATCCCAATGGCATGAAAGACATGAGGTGCACATCTCTCCCACTGTACATAACAGCCACCAGTATCTGTAAGCATTACAGTGTATGTGGTCCTTGTGCCTGCTGTACAACATGATTGTACAATGAAGTACACATCTACTATCTGTAGACATGTACCTGTCACATAGGTTCATAGGTATGTAGTAGATTATCTCCATGAAGGCATATATCAGCCTACGCATGTTGTGCAACTTTCACCACACCATTGGGTAGTCCCCAAGGCCTAGTTCTAATAGTTAGTACCCTAAGCCCCTTTATAGTGGGGCTGCTGATGTGATGCCTGGCATGAATTGTCGGTTTTTCCCATTCACTCATCAACGTTCCAATTGAAGAGTGTTAGCGAGGGGTTCTGTCTGATGTACATTGGGACTCTGTTGCACAGTAAGGCAAGTATCTGGGATGGTACTCTATCCCACCAGCATGTTGTATTCATCGTTCTGATGAGGTTCATATCCTTGTAATGTGTAAGGCGACTCAATGCTGTTATGTGTAGATGGAGCAAGTTCAACAGTTATGTGTTGGACATGGCTCTGTATGTTAGGCAGCGTGTGCCTCTGAGTAGGTGGTACACAACGAAGAACAGATTTAGTTTTACCAGTTGTGTTGCATAACACAACTATTCAAGGCCGGTAATCCTCTTGGTGAGGTACATATGTGGTCTCTACAGCTGCTGGATATGCTAAGTTGAGTACATCCATAATGGTGCACTATACTCAATGATGGGTCTGATGATTTAAGAGTAGAGTGCCAACACTACCTCTTTGGGCCCTGATGCAAACCCTTTGTTAATTATGTGGGCCACATAGGATCTCCCAATCACTTTGGCAACATGGTTGTCAAAGGAAAGATGACTATGTGCATGTGTCCCCAGATCCCTTATCACCTTGTCATTTTCAAGGGGGTAACACCCATGTGGTGGTTTGTGGGTATTTTGTTTTCAACAAAGAGGATCACTATGCATTCCTCCACAGTGAGCTCGAGGCCATGATCCTGACACCACACATCTGTCTCATAGAGTCCCTTCTGGAGAATATGTCTGTGTTCCGGGGAATCTATTATGGCAAACACTTTACAGTTCCCAGCAAACCTAGTCAACCATAACTCTCCTGTGTTGGCATGTACATTTGAGAAGTCTATACCAAACAGGAGGGACCCCAGGACTGAACCCTGGGGGACACCAGTCGTTACCGGTGTAGAGTCTGACATGTAGCCAGCAACTCGTAATGTGTGGGATCTATCTGTAAGCCAGTTTGCAATCCATTTTGTGATGTATGGATTCATGGCCAGGTTGGTGTTTTCATCTATGATACCTGACTGGGAAATGATGTCAAAGGCCTTAGCAATGTATAGGTAGGCTGTGGGGAGCTCATTTCAATCATCTATAGCTTGGGTAACTGTCAAACAAATCCTCCCAGTTCAGGAGGCATGGTCTGCATTTCACAAAGCCAAACTGGGTGTGCTCAACCGTGTGGAGGTTACCAATCTTTGTATTGTTGACTTCAATTATGATTGTCTCCATTGCCTTGCAGAACACACTCATCAGGCTCATAGAGCATGAATGCCAAGGGCTTTTTGTGGCCCCACACCTGTGGAGTGTGTAGAACGTTGTTGTGCAACATTCTATGGGCACATATCCTGTAGAGGGCATGTAGAGAGAGGTGTAGTTTTCCCTGATGAATATGGATACATCCTCACCCTATGTGCTATGATTCAGGTTTTGATGCTGGAAGGTATGGAATGATTAGTATCCTGGTAGTGCTGGTGTGCTATCTGGAGCCTTGAACTAGGTTACTGATACTGCACAGATATCAATATTCTCCATAATGAGAAGTGCCTCTAGTGTGTGCATCTTGAGGCTGATACTTCTGGCAATGAGTAGCATTTATCTCACTTTGTGGTTATTTGTGTTGGTTACGGGGTTTGGTTTGTCCTGTGTGACAAGTGTTCCACACCTGACGTCAGTGCCTCATTGGTCCCATCCGACCATAAGCTAATTATCCTACATATCCACATCCTGGACCCACACCCCCCATTAAGGAAACCATGTTAATAAATGTCTCCAAAGCCAACTTCATGCTTCTTAAGACAGAAGTGCTGAACTGCAGGACACCCATGCAGATGGACAATACAGTTACAACTACTGAATTCTTCACAATTGCACTTTATAAGCACTTACATGACTGCATGCATCGTGCTATCCCAAACAGAATCAAGACGCTATCCTCCAAGAAAAGCAAGCCAATCTGGTGTTCCCCTGCCATAAACAAACTGCACAACAGAAGGAAAATACTGTTGCAAAAGAGGGTATAATCCCATGAGGGGAGGAGCTCCATGGTCAACATCAGTAAGAAGCTGTGATCCATGATGAAATCCTCCAAAGCTGGTTCTGAAAACAAAATCGTCACTGATCATAAAGGCAACCACAAAGCATTCTATAGCTATGTCAAGAATCTCAATGGCAACACTCAGATCTGCTTTTTGAGTTACAGCATAATGGCACTGAATATACAGACCCAACTGATATTGCCAACATCCTGGCAGATAGGATCAGTGCTAACTTTACCCCCCCCTCTCACCCATGAAAGAGCACATCTCTATAACGGAAGACTGCAAAGTTGCTGTCATCACAGCTGCAAAGGTAAAACACACTCTCCAAAGCCATGAACACAGCATCCATGGGACCAGATAACATCCCAGGCTGTGTTCTACACAAACTACAGAATGAACAGGCACCACACCTACGTACCATGTTAAGTCATAGCCTCACCTCAGGCTTTGTGCCTGCTGAATGGTGCACAGCGACAGTTATCCTACTACACAAGTATGTAGCCACCATGGACCCCAGGAACTAGCGCCCCATTAGCCTGATGAGCCTGCTCTGCAAGGCCATGGAATGTATCATCATATAACTTATAAAAAAAGACATTGGTAATCTCCAAACTCTGGGCCACAACCATGTTGGGTTTGTAAAAAGCAGTTCATGTCTCCTAAACCTGATAGACATCATTGAAGCAGTCACCAGAACCATAGACAAGGGTAAGGTGGTTCACACAGTCTATGTAGATCTTGCCACAGCTTTCAACACCATCAACCACTTTGGAATTATAGATAAACTCACTAAACTAGGTATAAATCACTATGTCCCAAGATGTGTCGCCAACTGGCTAACTGACAGAACACACACTGTGAAAGTAGCAGACACCAAGTACGACTTTGGACCAGAGACAAGTGAAGTACCACAGGGTTCAGTCCTGGGTCATGTCCTGTCTGGTATCTACTTCCCTGAAGTAAACTTTAACATGGAAGGTCTGTGGCTAATGAAGTTTCCAGATGACTGCAAACTAGGAGCCATAATCGAAACTACTGAAGATGTGGACATCCTACAAAAGGGCCTCACTGAGACAGATGCCTGTTGTCAAAGCCATGGCCTCAAGCTCAATGCCAAAATGTGCATTGTTATCCCCTTTGGTAAAAACTCTGTAGCCATGAACTACGACATAGGAGGTAGTATACTTAACACTGAAAGTGTAATAAGAGACATTGGGTCACAGGTGGACAGTGGACACACCTGTGATAATCACATCCCCGCAGTAGTCAGGAAATCTTTCTACGTGGCACATCTTATCACAAAAGGTGTATCATGCAGAATAGATGAGGACATTGTTCCCTTCTACTCATCACTCACTAAATCCATAATAGAGTACAACTCCCCTTTTGCTATGTGCCTCACAAGACATCTACAACAACTGGAAAGCCTGAAGAAATACCTCACAAATAGCATTAGTGGCCTGAAATACATGCCATACACAGACCGTCTCAAAATGCTCCAGCTGTACTCTCTCGCATATCGCCTACTCAGAGGTGATCTCTGCCTAACATACAAAGCTATGTCAAACACAGATCTGTTGGACATGCTCCATGTAAAACACTCACAATCCCTCTGATCTTCGGCCCCAAAACCCAGAGTGAAATACAAAAGGAAGTGGTGTATCCAATCCATTTACCTTATGGCTACCCACACCTTCAGGTTAGTGGCACAGCATGAGGCCTTGGAGACCATGCAGGTGCAACTAACATTGGGCAAAGCTGCTTATCAGATTGTAGCCTGCTACAGATCACCTACCTTGTCTCAGGAACCTCACTCAGTATTCCTGAGAACAGTGGAAAATATAAAGGTCCTACCAAACACCATTATATGAGGAGATTACAACTACCAAAACACTGACTGTGAGAATCACTCGTGTACAACATCCTCTGCCCAATGCTTCCTAGAGTTTAAAAACTCAAATGCTCTGGAACCGCTGGCCACCATGCCCACTAGAGGTGACAACATAATGGACCTGATCATCACCAACATGGGGTACCAGTGTTCCACAACAGAGATAAACCCCTCGCTGGTAATATCAGATCATAAAGTAATCACACTGGACATCCGCATCACCCCCCCATAGTCAAGGAAACCACTGTGAAGAAAGTTTCTAAAGCAAACAGCACTCTTCTCAAGACCAAAGTGGAAAGTTCAAAAGCACCCTTGCTATAGGATAATGCTATACAATCTGCAGAATCATTTACAAGTGCATTCTATGCACATCTACAGGGATGCATGGATCGAGACATGCCAAATGAAACCAAGATGCACTTCTCCAAAAATAGGTAACCAATCTGGTGGTTGTCGCACATAAATAAGCTAGACAACTGAAGGAGGGAACAAACACATGATAGAGCAAACTTCACAAAAGGAAAGGCATCACTGATCATCATTAGGAAGAAACAATGATCACTCATAAAATAATCCAAGGCCAGTTTCAAAAGACAAATTGCCAAGGAATGTAAGAACAACAACCACAAAGCCTTTGTTAGCTATACCAAACATTTAGGTGGCAATTGTCAAATATGCTGTCAGCTACTGCACAATGGAAAAAGATACACTGAACCAACTTACATTGCTCACATCCTGGGGGACAAGTTCAGTGCAACCCCCATCACCCCCAAAAGGGCCTGTGTTCATCTCAGAAGAATGCAGAGCACCATACCTCATGGACATGCAGGTCAAAACAGCCCTCTTCAAAGCTAAGAACAAAGCATCAATGGGACTGGATGGTGTCCCAGGCTGCAACTTACACCAGCCCCAAAATGAACTACACCCTCACCTACATTTGCTGTCCAGACTCAACCTTACCACAGGCTATGTACCCAGAGAATGGCATACAGCAACAGTCATTCAGCTCCACAAAGGGGGTGCCACAACAGAACCAGGAAACCATTACCCTATAGTCCTACTCAGCCTGGTCTGCAAAGCTATGGAGCAAATAATCATGGAACCCACAAACAGAGACATTGGGGATCTCTAGACACTGGACTCTACCCAACTTGGCATTGTTAAAGGTAGATCCTGGCTCCTAACCTAGTTGACTTATTTGAAACAGTTACCAAGGACATAGATGGAGGTGAATGTAGTCCACACAGCCCACCAGGACCTCACTAAGGCCTTTCGACACCATTCCCCATTCTGGCATCATGGACAAGCTTATCAGCCTGAATGTTAACAGCTATGTAACAGGATGGGTGTCCAACTGGCTCACAGATCAAACACACATGTTCAGAGCTGTGGGTGCCATGTCCAACTCTAAACCAGTCACAAATGGCATCCCACAGGTATTGGTCCTCGGACCCCGCCTGTTCAGTAGATACTGCTCAGAGGTACAGGCAAGCACGGGAGGAGTATGGCTGAACAAGTTTGCAGATGACTGATAACTGTGGTGCTTAATCAACTCCATGGCTGACACAGACATCCTACAGAAGGTTTTACAGAGACAGATACCTGTTGTCAAAACAATGCCGTCAAGCAGAATGCCAAAGAATGCATAGTTGCCCCCTTTGGATAAAACAAAGTGCACACAAATTACCACATAGGTGGGAATCCAGTATGTACGGAGAATGTAATTATGGCCCTGGGATTCCAGGTAGACAGTAAACTCTCCTTTGATGATCACATTGCCAAAGTGTCTACAAATGCCTTCTATGTAGCCCACCTAATGTAACCCACTTTGTCTATTCTAATGATGTCACCATCCTACAAATATACCAGTGGAAAAGAGAACTCCCAGTAAAGTGTATCGCACGTTGTGTAAATGTGTACTGCTCTAGTATCATTAAGTAGTTAGGTAGGTGTTTGAATCTTGTATTTGATAACTGTGTGTGTGTATCTCCTTGTAGAGGAGCAACCTTTTTGGAGATAACTACAACACCTTAAAAGTGGTATACTCATCTTTGTCAAGTCTGATGATGTCACCATCCTACAAATATACATGTGGAAAGAAAACCCCCAAATAATGTGTATAGTGCATCGTGTAAATGCATGCTGCTCTAATATCATGAGGTAGTTAGGTAGGGATTGGAATCCTGCACTTGGCAACTGTGTTTGTATCTCCTAGTGGAAGAGCAACCTTTTTGGAGACAACTACAACACCTGAAAAGTGGTATACTCATCTTTCTCAAGTCTGATAAAGTCATCATCCTACAAATATACCTGTGGAAAATAGAATTCACAGTAATGTGTATAGCGCAGTGTGTAAATGCGTACCCCTGTAATAACATAAAGCAGTTAGGTAGTGGTTTAAATCCTGCACTTGACAAGTGTTTCACTTTGTGTGTGATCTCCTTGGAGAGGAACAGCCTTTTCGGAGAGTACTCAAACACCTTAAAAGTGTTCTAATCTTTGTCAGGTCTGATGACGTCACCATCCTACAAATATACCTGTGGAAAAGAAAACTTACAGTAATGTCTATAGCACGTTGTGTAAATGCGTACTCCTGTAGTAACATAAAACAGTTAGGTAGGGGTTTGAATCCAGCACTTAATAAGTGTTTGTGTGTGATCTCCTTGGAGATGAACAACCTTTTTGGAGAGTACTCAAGCACCTTAAAAGTGGTATACTAATCTTTGTCAGGTCTGATGATGTCACCATCCTACAAATATACCTGTGGAAAAGAAAGCTCATAGTAATCTGTATAGCGTCGTGTAAATGCGTACTCCTATAGTAACATAAAGCAGTTAGATAGGGGTTGGAATCCTGCACTTGACAAGTGTGTGGCTGTTTGTGTATGATCTCCTTGGAGAGGAACAACCTTTTTGGAGAGTACTCAAACACCTTAAAAGTGGTGTGCTAATCTTTGTCAAGTCTGATGATGTCACCATCCTACAAATATACCTGTGGAAACAGCAGTTTGCAGTAATGTGTATAGTACATTGTGTAAATGTGTACTCCTGTAGTAACATAAAGCAGTTAAGTAAGGGTTCGAATCCTGCATTTGACAACTGTGTGTGTGTGTCTGTTTGTGTGCGATCCCCTTGGAGAAGTGCGACCTTTTTGGGGAATACTCAAACACTTTAAAGTGGTATACTTATCTTGCTCAAGTCTGATGATGTCATCATCCTACAAATATACCTGTGGAAAAGAGAACTCACAGTAATGTATACAGCGTGTCATATAGATGCATACTCCTGTAGTAACATAAAACAATAAAGTGTGGGTTTGAATCCTGTACTTGATAAATTTGTGTGCGCTCTCCTTGGAGAGGAACAACCCTTTTGGATAGTACTCAAACACCTTAAAAGTGGTATACTCATTTTTCTCAAGTCTGATGATGTCATCATCCTACAAACATACCTGTGGAAAATAGAACTCACAGTAATGAATATACTGCGTTGTGTAAATGCGTACTCCTGTAGTAACATAAAGCAGTTAGGTTAGGGGTTTGAGTCCTACACTTGACAAGTGTGTGCCTGTTTGTGTGTGATCTTCTTGGAAAGGACCAACCTTTTTGGAGAGTACTCAAACACCTTAAAAGTGGTATACTAATCGCTGTCAGGTCTGATGATGTCATCATCCTACAAATATACCTGTGGAAAAGTGAAATCTCAGTAATGTGTATAGCATGTCGTGTTAATACATACTCCTCGCGTATCATGAAGTAGTTAGGTAGTGGTTTGAATCCTGCACTTGGTGAGTGTGTGTGTTTGCTCGATGTGTGTGACACTGTTGGTCAATGGGTTGTGGGTTTTGCTTTTACTACTGTATGACATATCAGTATGACACCAGTATGTGCATTGCACATGTGAGTCAGCTGTGTGGCAAATACATATATGTACATGTAACCTCAATTATTGCATGTGTGGGAACCCTGCTTTCTCCAAGAACACATCTGAAATCTTTTCAAGAGTGTGCTGCTGCTTTCCAGACCTTAGGTCACATCTGTATGCTTGTGACAAGGCCAGCCACTGCAGTGATCCCTGGCCTTGGTCAACTGTGTCACACACACTCATTACGGTTTCTATAGAATTGTGTGAGTGAGGGTTTATGGCCGAGGTATATATCAGACCTGTTCAAATGCAGCAGGGTCTATCAATGATGGTTATTCATTATAGGTGTACAACAACCTTTGTGGATATGCATGCAGAACCCTTATTGCTTATGTGAACCACCGAGGGATTCAAACATACCTTTGGAAATGTGATTATCAAAGGACAGATGACGTACCACTTGGTTGCATGTACACATCGGTACCTGTTCTTCATGGTGGTGGCTACTACCTATGTGGTACTGTGGGGATACTATGTTCCGTAAAGGTGGATAACTATGCTTTGGTTGGCTTATAGGTTTACAGCATGGGTTTGACAACAGGGATCTGTCTGTGTGATACCCTTGTGGAGGATGTGTGTGTCATCTAGAGAATGCATAATAGGCCACAGTATGCATTACCACACGTGGACGGACATATCCCTACTGTGATTGCTTGTACCCAAGAGAGCTATATGCCAAACAGGAGTGGTCTCAGTAATGGGTGCAGGTGAATACCACTGGTTACTGGCATAGTATAGTACCTGAAGTGTCCAAATGTTACTGTGTGTCCAACATCTGTGTGTCAGTTGTCAAGACATCATCTAACGATTGGTTATGGTCAGGCTGTTGAAGTTGTGTATACTACCAGAATGCAAAACAATGACAGATAGTAACAGTATCACCCACAGCACAGTGTCAAACTATGTCATACACACATGTGTAGTCAAGTTCCAAAATGTGTGTAGTACAATGCATACTGGCCACCAATCGAGACTATGGAGTGTTACTGTGTAATACAGGGCATGTCACCCTGCCCATGTGTCCACTATGCACATACACGCAGACAGTGCACCTCCACCATGTTCACAAATGTACACCTGCAAATCTGTGCCACACACATCCCACACATACTGTCCACTCTCTAACGCATGCTGCCAATACTACACACATCAGCTGAGTGGCACATGGGCGGACAATACACTATTGGAACTAACCCTGGTGTAAACATTATATCTTGACAATCATAGCTTACATGCATCATGAGCAAAAAAAGGAAGCTAGCAGGTATGGCTGGTGCAAGGCAAGCAAGCTAGTTAGACCAAAATGAAAAAATGCCAGCACCAAGAATAAATTGAGTAATAGTAGCTTTATTTAAGCTGAAATTCTAGACCGGTTTCAGCACATGGCTTTCATCAGTAGATTGTTACACATAGAATGAGAAGGTCCTGTTATAAATACCTTTATAACCAGAAGTAGAAAGACATCATTTCCTGTCTCAAGAAGAAAATGTAATTGTTACAAAAATAAACATAAAAAATAAAAATAAATATTGGTATACATAATGTAATACAATTCAAAATGCATGTGCTTTGAAGATATACATATTCTAACATCAATATTAAAGTCAAAAAGGAACAATGTTTGAATTATGATAATTTATCATTAAGTCCAGGGGAAAACAAACCCCCTAATTTCACTATCCATCTTTTCTCTTTGTTATTCAGAATGTCATGCCATCCAGTTTTGAAAGCACAGTTGCCTGTAATGTTATCAATGATAGTAAATGAAAACTTGGCAGTGGGATGATTCATAGTGTGTCTGTATAAGGCATTTGTAATCCTACCATTTCTGATATCCCCCAGGTGTTCAGATATTCTAATTCTGAACTGTCTGGATGTCTGTCCAACGTAAAAAGCTTGACATGTGCATGTTGCAAGATAGATAATCCAATCTGAACTACAGTTACCAAAAAAAAACAATATCATATACATGACCAGTATTTTTACTAGTAAAAGTTTTTGTTTTAAATATGTAGCCACAAAAGCTGCAATGACCACAAGGGTATATTCCAACTAGTTTCTCACCTGTTAATGTTCTTTGGGATAAAGTTTCATCCCTAAAGTTGATTTTCTTATAATGTGAGAAATGAGATCCCAGCATTTTCCCCTTTCTGTATGAAAATGAGCATTGCTCCCCCAAATAGTCCTCTAAGAGGGAATGAGACTTCAGTATGTTCCAATGTTTATCTATAATATTAAGAAGATGTTTAGTATTTCTTCCATAGGTTGTAACAAATCTGCAAGTTTCTTGATTTGTCTGTTTTTGATGTTCTTTATATTCCAGTAGTGAATCCCTAGATTTGTTTCTGCTCCATTGCATGGTAGAACTGATGAGAAATGATAGTATGTCTAGAATATCCTCTAGTGAGAAACCTATTGGCTAAGTCATCATGATGTTGTTTAAAATCTTGCTCAGAGGAACATATCCTTTTGAGCTGCAAAAACTGTGATTTAGGAATGTTATTAATTGTATGTTTTGGATGTAGACTGTTGGCATGTAGCAAGGTATTAAATTCGGGAAATTTTCGATATACAGAAGTTTTTAATGTATTGTCTGGTTGGCGCTGTAAAAATACATCCAAGAAATGTATTTCATTATGATGATAGTCCACTGTAAATTCTGTACCCCAAATGTTTCCATTAAGATGTTCAACAAATTCTTGAAGATAATCACTGCCACCTTTCCACACTAGCCAACAGTCATCCAAATATCTTCTCCAGATATAAATCTATGGTATGTATATACTGTGCAACTCATCATAGATGATGTGTTCCTCCACATAACCCATATAAAGGTCAGCATAAATGGGTGCAAATGAGGCACCCATTTCCGTACCCTGTATTTGCCAATAGCAATCTTGTTTGAAGTAAAAGACATTCTTGGTAAGGATGTGTTCAGCCATGCAAATAAGTAAGGTATTAAATCCTGGGGAATAAATATTAGCTTTGTTTAACCAAAAATCCAAAGCTGCTAATCCTGCCCAGTGTGGAATACTAGTATATAGAGACTTAACATCTAAGGTTCACATTAGTCAATCTGGCTCCAATTCTGATTCAGAGACAATTTGCAAAAATTCAGTAGTGTCATGAATTCTGGCTCTAATTAAAGATAGAAGGGGTTTCAGTTTTTCAGTTAAAAAAACAGAAAGTGGTTCTGTAAGTGATCCAATCCCAGACACAATAGGTCTGCCTGGCGGTTTATGTAGAGATTTGTGGATTTTCGGTAGTAAATATAGATATTGTTTAGCTGGATCTTTGACCATCAAATGTGATTTAATCTTATCAGAAATAATGCCAGCCTCCACGGCCTCCTATAAAAAGTCATCTATTTCCCTTTTGAAATTAGGTGTAGGGTCGGTACTCATTTTCATGTAATGATGATGGTTAGACAGCTGTCTATTTCCTTCATCCCAATAATAATCAGCATCCATGACTACAACCGCACCCCCCTTATCAGCAGAGAGAATGACTATATCAGTATTATTCTTAAGATGTGTTAGGGCAAGTTGTTCAGATTTGGATAAATTATGCTTGATGTTGTAATCTGATCTCAAATGAAAATGTAAATCTTTGATAACTGCCTGTTGAAAAATAGCCACATGTTTGTCCATTGGAGGATTAAATGTTGATTAATGAAACCAAAATTCAGAAGATCTTTGAGGAGGATCAGAATGATTCTGTTGTCTGAAAAATAAATTCAGGTTAATCTTTCTACAGAATGCAATAGTATCTGATACTAGAAAACTCTCATCAATAAAAAAGCCAGGAATGAATCCAAGACCTTTATTGAGCAATGTATATTCATCTTGTGATAAAACATACTTAGAGATGTTGAGCACATTAGTACAAGGTAAATCTATTTCACTACTGACATGAACAGATCTTCCAAACTTTGTACCCTTGTGTTTTCTGCCTCCCCTATGTTTTCTACCCCTAAAGGGTAATCTGATGTTCGTCCCCTCTTAACATTTGGTGAGTCACCAGTACCAAAGGATTCTGTGTCTGTTGTTGAGGACTCCTCACCAGAAGTAGTGTTACTGAAGCCTGCCTTTTTTAAAATAGACCTAGGCCTCTTTTTACGCACATAAGTCGAATTCTTAGTACCCTGGGCAAACCTTACCCCCCTGTGTGACTCAAACTGTCTTCCTCTATCATAATCCTCCCTGTCTCTTGAGAATTTATGAAGTTTTTTAGTTTTAAGATTATTTTCAAGAGTCAGCAGTTCCTTAGATAATTTGCTCAGGCCACCCTTGAAACTGGCCTGTTCTTCAAATTTTTTAAGATCATTACATGTCTTTTCAACTTCCAAAATATTAGTCTGAACAGTTCTTTCGTAAAAAGATGCCAATATATTCACAAATGACATGGCTGCCTCCTGCTGTGCTAGCTGCCATTCTTTTAGTAACATATCATCTGGTATTCCAACCAATGGTTGAATTTTTTACCTTAACCCCCTAGGGGATATTTTTTGGTTCTGATAAGCCTTGAACAATTTGTGATGCCAAATGTTTGACCTTAATGTTTTGATTTGCTTGCCTAACTGGTTAAACAAGCGGGGGCAACCGTCAACTGGATCTAATGTTGGACCACTAACCGTTTCCATTGACATCATGCCAATGCCAAAAACCTGTATATCATCTTTATCCGCACATAGACCGGATAATAACTTCTGTAGATCCATGACAATAAGTTGCCTGAAAATTATATTAATTGCTTGCAAATCAAAGCCAATCAAAAATGTGGTCTGAGCAAAAAACCAGGAACAGTATCACTATCCCAAAAATAGATATATGTATGTGAATATCTATATCAGTTTGAGTCAGACAGGGACGAAAGCATATAACCCATAGATAACCGAGAATAAAGATAAAGCTAGACCTAGCTATCAAAGTGACCTAAACTTCTAGTTGTAATGTCAATTTAAACAATAATACTGATATGATATTGTCATATAGTATATTTAGGTCAAATTAGTCCTACATGTGGCTAGCGTTTATCAATGTTCCCCCTGAAATAACCCACCCAACAAAAGAGGGAGACTGTTCAGATTTCTGTCAATGATAAGGTATAGAAATAATCATGTAATGTTAATAAATACTAACATAGTATATTCCTACACAAGAGCAAAAAATAAGGAACAATGTAATATGCTTGGTAAGCATGAAATATCATACCCTGCTATAATTGTACCAAAATGTATATTTTAATATTAACATAGCAAGTATCCGTAGTATTGACCTAAATTGTAAGCAATGCCCAAAAATGAGAATTGCATGGGTTATAATCAATCCAGCCACAACATGAATGTCCCTATCTAGATACTGCTAGATATATAAATAGTATACAAAGCCTGACCTACACAGCTTATATAAATAGTCATATAATATTGATGAGTATTGTCATGATATATTCCTGCTGGACAGCAAAGGTGTTGAGCCGTATAATGTGCTTAATAAACACAATATATCATACCCTACTAAAGTTTTTCCAAGATGAATATTTTTGCATAAACATAACTAGTATCTGTAATGTTAACCTAAATTATAAGCAAAACTCAAAAAATGAGAATTGCATAGGTTATAAACAATATAGCCACAACATGAATATCCCTATCTGGATACTGCTAGATGTATGGACAATGTACAAAGCCTGACATAGACAATATATATAAAAATAGTCATATAATATGGTATATTCCTTTATGATAGCAAAAATTGTGAAGCAATGTGCTTTGATAAACACAATATGTCCTGCTGAAATCTTACCAAAATATATATATTTTTTTATTTATTTTTTTTATTTTTTTGCATTTGACAACTGTGTGTGTGTCTGCTTGTGTGCGATCCCCTTGGAGAGGTGCAGCCTTTTTGGAGAATACTCAAACACCTTAAAAGTGGTATACTTATCTTGCTCAAGACTGATGATGTCATCATCCTTCAAATATACCTGTGGAAAAGAGAACTCACAGTAATGTGTACAGCGTGTCATATAGATGCGTACTCCTGTAGTAACATAAAACAATAAAGTGCGGGCTTGAATCCTGTACTTGATAAATTTGTGTGTGATCTCCTTGGAGAGGAACAACCCTTTTGGAGAGTACTCAAACACCTTAAAAGTGGTATGCTCATTTTTCTCAAGTCTGATGATGTCATCATCCTACAAACATACCTGTGGAAAATAGAACTCACAGTAATGAATATACTGCGTTGTGTAAATGCGTACTCCTGTAGTAACATAAAGCAGTTAGGTTAGGGGTTTGAGTCCTACACTTGACAAGTGTGTGCCTGTTTGTGTGTGATTTTCTTGGAGAGGACCAACGTTTTTGGAGAGTACTCAAACACCTTAAAAGTGGTATACTAATCGTTGTCAGGTCTGATGATGTCATCATCCTACAAATATACCTGTGGAAAAGTGAATTCTCAGTAATGTGTATAGCATGTCGTGTTAATACATACTCCTCGCGTATCATGAAGTAGTTAGGTAGTGGTTTGAATCCTGCACTTGGTGAGTGTGTATGTTTGCTCGATGTGTGTGACACTGTTGGTCAATGGGTTGTGGGTTTTGCTTTTACTACTGTATGACATATCAGTATGACACCAGTATGTGCATTGCACATGTGAGTCAGCTGTGTGGCAAATACATATATGTACATGTGACCTCAATTATTGCATGTGTGGGAACCCTGCTTTCTCCAAGAACAGAGCTGAAATCTTTTCAAGAGTGTGCTGCTGCTTTTCAGACCTTAGGTCACATCTGTATGCTTGTGACAAGGCCAGCCACTGCAGTGATCCCTGGCCTTGGTCAACTGTGTCACACACACTCATTACTGTTTCTATAGAATTGTGTGAATGAGGGTTTATGGCCGAGGTATATGTCAGACCTGTTAAAAAGCAGCAGGGTCTATCAATGATGGCTATTCATTATAGGTGTACAACAACCTTTGTGGATATGCATGCAGAACCCTTATTGCTTATGTGAACCACCGAGGGATTCAAACATACCTTTGGAAATGTGATTATCAAAGGACAGATGATGTACCACTTGGTTGCATGTACACATCGGTACATGTTCTTCATGGTGGTGGCTACTACCTATATGGTACTGTGGGGATACTATGTTCCGTAAAGGTGGATGACTATGCTTTGGTTGGCTTATAGGTTTACAGCATGGGTTTGACAACAGGGATCTGTCTGTGTGATACCCTTGTGGAGGATGTGTGTGTCATCTGGAGAATGCATAATAGGCCACAGTATGCATTACCACACGTGGACGGACATATCCCTACTGTGATTGCTTGTACCCAAGAGAGCTATATGCCAAACAGGAGTGGTCTCAGTAATGGGTGCAGGTAAATACCACTGGTTACTGGCATAGTATAGTACCTGAAGTGTCCAAATGTTACTGTGTGTCCTACATCTGTGTGTCAGTTGTCAAGACATCATCTAACGATTGGTTATGGTCAGGCTGTTGAAGTTGTGTATACTACCAGAATGCAAAACAATGACAGATAGTAACAGTATCACCCACAGCACAGTGTCAAACTATGTCATACACACATGTGTAGTCAAGTTCCGAAATGTGTGTAGTACAATGCATACTGGCTACCAATCGAGACTATGGATTATTACTGTGTAATACAGGGCATGTCACCCTGCCCATGTGTCCACTATGCATGTACATGCAGACAGTGCACCTCCACCATGTTCACAAATGTACACCTGCAAATCTGTGCCACACACATCCCACACATACTGTCCACTCTCTAATGCATGCTGCCAATACTACACATATCAGCTGAGTGGCACGTGGGCGGACAATACACTATTGGAACTAACCCTGGTGTGAACATTACTACCTTGACAATCATAGTTTTCATGCATCATGCCTGCTTAGCTACACCTTCAAGCATATCATTACACTCTACTGCTGACAACATGCTAACATTGCTATACTGCTATAAAGTCACCCTGTGCATCAGCACCATGGTAGCTTGTTCCTGCATCGATGTTACAGATGACAGGAGGTGGCACAGGGTGTGTTGTTGGTTTGCCAGAGGCCTACATTGAGCCATACAATTGACATGTGTGTGTGTGTGTGTGTGTGTGTGTGTGTGTGTGTGTGTGTGTGTGTGTGTGTGTGTGTGTGTGTGTGTGTGTGTGTGTGTGTGTGAGGGCCAAGAGTACTGCTATGGGCCAATGTTGATGTAATGTGTGCGTGTATGTGGTAGCTCTAGGTGTCTTGTTTATGTGTGTGTGTGTGTGTGTGTGTGTGTGTGTCTGCATGCACACAGCTCCACCATGTGGCTGCCATATATGGGTATTTGTGGGACAGCCACAGACTGTACCTGCCAGGCTTTACAGATCACCGTCTCTGGGCATGGATATGGTACCTGTGCTTGGCAGCGGTGCTACTGACACTATCAGGTAATAAGCCTGACTGGGTACTATCCCCAAAGGTAGATGGATGTACACTGGACCCAGGTCTCTGCTGGGACTGTCCAGAGCCACGTGCACATGGTCTTCTAGGACGGTCTATGGACAGCCCACCCCCAACATTGCTGGAGCTGGTACTGTCACTATGGGAGCGGCTGTGACTTGAGGGATGTCCGCAGCGACTGCCAGCTGCTGATGTTGCTGGCATATGTCCACGTCGACGTCACACCTGTCCTGCACTGTCCTGACACATGGTCATGACATTGCGGAGGACATCTAATGTCTCACCCTAACATCTATCCATGACCTCAGTGTAATTACGGATGGCACCTGCTAGGTCACGGATACTGTCATTTAAAGCAGTGTTATGTGCCCTCTGTGCCCTTAGTCACTGTCTGGTGTACCGTTCCATACATGTCTAAGTCTCCATGACAGCCTGGAACATGCGTGAGGTTGTAAGACCTGTGGCATGTCTGCCAGTAGCATAATGAGCAGCAGTGCTCCGATGAGAACCCCTGGACATCTGCCTATGTGATACCCTTCTAGACATCTGGGTATGGCTGCTTTGCTAGGATGCATGTGCCATAGATATCACACTGTCCTGGCCAATGCCAGCTGTACGCTTTCCCTCAGCTAAGGGCATTGGTGATGGATGTATTGGCAGTATGACTGTGTGCATGGATGGGGTGGACACTTGTGTACTGTCGATTGTTGGCCCAACGACAGACCCTGGCAAACATGCCTGTGCCTCAACACACCTATCATCATTATCACTATCATGCTCAGTGACATCAGTTTCCCTGCTGCAGTGAACCAGCCCATAATCAGCACCTGTGAGAGGGAGACATGAAACACACTTTATGACCTGTACATGATGTCTGCACACATGCACACATGAACACATGTACACATGCACACACGAACACATGCCCACATGCACACATGAACACATGCACACACGAACACATGCACACATGAACACATGAACACATGTACACATGAACACATGCACACATGAACACATGCACACATGCACACACGTACGCATTCACACATGAACACAAGAACACATGCACACATGCACACAAGCACACATGCAATCAAATACACTCTTCATTACAACAGACACACACACACACACACACACACACACACACACACACACACACACACACACACACACACACACACACACACACACACACACACACACACACACACACACACACACACACACCACCAGCAATCCAGAACATACTCAATAGCATGTGATGGTGGGGTACAATATCACAAGCCAAACATTTATATCAAATGTGACAGCATGCAGGACGTGTGTTGCCCAATAGCATACAGTGTGAGTGTAGACAGTATACATGGCTTTGATGCATGTGTGTTTTGTTCAGTGATTGGCTTCACCCTTGAATGCAATGTGTACATAGACACAACATTGCTGTGCACGTATTAAAAGCTCTTCAATGTCCTGTGCACCATCACTCACAGGTATACATACCATGGCTGGACGTGTATCAGTGTGTCACATAGATATCTATTTCTGATTAGAGAATCTGTGTCTTTAGCAGATAATTGTGGACACAGGTTTAGCACATGCATGCTATGTATACACACAGGATGAGTGGTGCATGTATACTTGATGGAATACCATTGCCAACATAGCCATTGTACAGTAGTTATGGTGAGTGTAGAACATATTGTGGACCTACCAGTGCCAGCCATGACATGGCATGTTACAACACAACTGCAACATTAAGCATTACACATACACAATGTGTGTCATGTGACCTATACACTCAATAGCATTACAAGACATATATGTGTCACTTTGTGCAAATGGTGATTGCTATGCATATTGTGTATAGGTGCATATGTTTGCACACACACAACATTGAGGTGTATAGCAATGAATGTTATGTGTAGTACTGTGGTTACTGTAACTGGATGGCATGTTCTACCATGAGCCATCATCATGCAGCATCATGTGGTCACTCAAGGCTACTTATGTGTGCCAGAATGGCACCTATCATGCTGTACCTGAACCGTAGTACCATGGCTACATTCACCATTTCACAGCCAGTTGTTACATGGGTTTGTAAGGTGCCCAATAGGGAGCATTGCTTGACATGAATGTGTTGTGTGTTGGAGAGTTTCGTACTGCCCCATGATAGGCCTCTACCCCTCAGGTATATTATGTGTGCTGTGTGGATGACATTTGGGATACTGGAGTGTGACCATACAGCGTGTGTCTGAGTATGCCATGTGTAGCATATTAACATGTACTGCATATGACAGAGTTGTGTATGTCATGTGCATGTGTATCAACTGCCTATCCAATGTCCACTATAGTGTAGCCACAATTGTTTGGGACACTCAGTGTATTGTATGTGTTTGAGGCAGCCACTCATGTTACTGAGATGTGCATAGTCACACAGGAAACATGCACAGCATGCATTATGCGTGGGTGTGTTACATGTGTACACAGCCTACACCTCACCTATGACATGCACATTTTGTTAGCAATATTGAATGTAGAACACACTTACCAGCATGGGTCTGTTGCCTTGTTGTCACACCAGAGGGACCTACAAGGATATGAAACAGTTTGTCTGTGGCAACAACTGTGGCATTGCTACTGTGGGTTTGCAATCTTACAGTAGCACAATGGTTTACAGTCACAGGCCTACACATCATGTTCCAAATGATTAGTCTTGAACAACACCAGGCTCCACATCTTCTAACTACACAGTACACATCTCACATATGCATGATCTAACAATAGAGGTAACAGTAGTCTACAGATATGGCATCTCACCTGCACGCTTCATGTGAACTTGCTGGGGGCTCCAGCCTCCATGATGATGCATGTGTGCTGTTCTTGTTGGTGGCTGGGAGCCCCCAGGCTCAAGAGCAGCTCCTCCACTCTGGTGAGAGGGGGATCGGTGGCAACTCCACCACCTGTGGGAAGTTGTTGCCTACGGACATCAGACGCACGCTGCCGGACATGTCTAAGTAAATCACTGCAGTGATGTCGTACATACTCATAAGTCCAGTTATGCATGCCTATTTCATTTATCCTATGGACAACATCTTGCCACAGCGCAGTCCGCTCATGCTGGTCCTGGCTGGTTCTTGAAAATAGCCGGGTGTACTGTTGGATGAGACAGTTTGGTAATATCTCATCCTCTGCATGGCTATATGCTGGATTGCGATGGTGGGACATGTCCCTGGAAGACAATAAAACAATATGTGTGAGCAAGTCATGTGGCACACTTAACATTCTACAATACAGATATCACTGAACTGCCATCAATAGCAAACTATTGTCTGTCAGAGGATCCACACTTTCAATACCACATATCAGTGCCCAACCCACAACTGCCTGACAGTGCCTGACACGCTCTATATATTAAAACATTTTCTGCACAGCAACTAAGAGAAACCACTATGTAAGACTATGCAACAGTACATGGCACACTGTATGCGACACAATGAACTACCTAGCCACAGGAGGTATATATCAAGCTAATGCATAACGAAATATGTAATCCATTGCACTGATTGTAAAGTCCAGTTACAGTATTACCAGTATACCACACTAGCTGTTGATGGAAAACCCCTGCCTACAATATGTGCACATTCATGACTATAGGTGGCATACTGCTGTACTAGACTATACATGTTGCTAGATATGCACTTATATCCTGTAATACACATATGACCGAGGGCATGTTACAGGCATACCCACACACACATCAGACATACATACAGGACACAGAGGTATGGCAACCCAGATGAGCTTTACGTGTGTACCATACAGTACTGTGTGTCAGTACTTACAAACCATTATGCCTGAGGTATGTAATCTATGAGGACTATAGAGAACACACAAAACAGTGTTTCCAAGCAATGTGGGCATACACCATGCTGTGCTGTTTAGGCCTACAGCTTCAAGTAGTACTACAGTTCATACAGAGGTATGATTCACCAGCAGTAACAATCAATGAGCATACATGTACTGCTTTATCCTCCAATGGCAATCCCCAGTTAACACAAAGGGACTATGTCAGACCATATGCCATACTGCTTTTTCTGGCTAGCAATAGCATACACATCTTTTGCTGGGATCAGAGCTAGGACACATAATACCATGACAGAAACAGTTTCCCACTAAGCTATCCCACATATACACAATTGTGGCACATTCACCGACACATTCACCATCACATTCAGTCAACCTCACATAGCAATTATTGCAACAAGTACATGTGGGTGTGTATTGGTTCATAGGTAGGTAATAGGCTATTGGCCCTAGGGCCTATAGAAACCTAGCCAGATGGTACCCTGGCCTTTGACACCCAAGTAATTTCCTTTCATGTGTCCCTGTCAAGCAGAGCCACAAAGGTGATTCCCGGGGTGTATTTCCTATCTCCCATTCAATCATCAAGACTATTCATGATGAGTGCTACTGAGCGGCTTTGTTTGCTATTGATAGTTAGTTTGTTCCAGAGTATGGGATGTCTCTGAGATAGGAATCTATCCCTCCAGCATGTTCTGTTTATTGAGGTGACAAGGTTTAGGTCCCAGAGAGTGTTGCTCATAGGGATTGTGATCTGTTTACATGGAGCATGTCCAACAGCTCTGGGTTTGACATAGCTTTGTATGTTAGGCAGAGGTCACCTCTGGGTTGCCAGTATGCGACATAGTCTAGCTGTGGTTTTGTGAGATGGTCTGCATAGGGCATCTGTTTGAGGACAGTATTACTCCTTGTGAGGTATGTCTGTGGCCTTTCCAGTTGCTGTAGATGTCTTGTGAGGTACACACCAGAAGGGCCATTGTACACTATAATGGGTTTTGTGAATGATGAGTAGAGGGGAACACTGACCTCTTTTTCCCTAGATGACACAGCTTTTGTGATGAGGTGTGCCATGTAGACAGATTACATGACTAGTGTGGCACTGTGATTATCAAGGAGGAGACTACTGTCCACCTGTGCCCCATGATCTCTTATCACACTTTCGGTGTTAAGTCTCTTACCACCTATGTGGTAGTTCATGGGTACAGAGTATTTAGCAAAAGGGATGCCAATGAATTTCAGACATTGAGCTTGAGGCCATGGCTTTGTAACTAGGCATCTGTCACAGTAAATATTACTCAGTGTCTACCTCTCTCTATATATATATATATATCAATATCTATATGTATATAGATATATATATATATATATATATATATACACATATAAACATCCATTGGTATACATATAGATATACATATAGGCACATATACAGTCCACCTTTCATGGTGGGAATATCAATTATGCGAACTATGTGAGGTATACAGTTAAGTAATGATAATGCACAGTCTTGTGCGAAATGCATTGAAGGTGTTCTCAGCCCATGTGGCTTTAGCAAGCCTCACTGGCTGCAACACTGCAAACCTACAAATCACACCCACAGCGTTTAACCACCACATGTCATATACCAGTAATGTATGCTGGCTTGTTTGCCACACACTACTACCTACATACAAATATGCACATAACAACCTTCACCAACATGTATATGACCTCCCTTCAGAAACAGTTGCAGTATGTCCCTTGCTCTATGCACATGTACAGATGCTAATGTATCTGACACTGATACATCTCTCTGTATGTGTGTGCCATACACACACAAGGTCCACACTGTTGTAAGTCCCTGGACCTCACGGCTGACCTGTTGGGCCTTGCTGCAACATGAACAGGTGTCACTTGTGAGCACACAGTAATATTAGAGGGTGTATACATAGCTGCAAATGCTAGATTAGCATACTAGCCTGGTACAGCAGTTGCCAATGCTAAGCTACACGTTTACATGACTATCATGCATGTGTTACTCTGTCACATCCATGGTTATATAGCTGTATGCGCTACTCTCCCAAACAGCCATTGTCCACCCTATCGTACAGAGCACAGATAACGTGGTTCAGATGTTTGACATTTAATGCTGAGCTACATATATTACAGTTAGGTCCCACTGCACACAGCTACACACTGATTTGTCCATGGCAGTAGTTATGCAGGGAATCTGTGCATAGATATGTACTGCTGCCACATATTGATGTTTCAACGTATGTAGAGTGGTCTTCAAATACATCTACTACATGCCAGTAAATACATATCTGTTACATACCTTTCCTTTATATAAGTTCGTAATTTTCAGTTAGCAGTATCTTTGGCTTAATGTAGTAATTTTTTTTATGTTTTAATTTTTTTTATTAGTTTATTATTATTATTTTTTCCCACTGCTGTGGGTGGGGGTGTGAGCCTCTCTCACTCTCTCTGTCTCTGTGTCTGTCTCTCTCTCTCTCTCACCGTCTACAATGGGGTGATTGCATGTGTGGCCAGCAGGTACAGCCTGCTTTTATAGGTATCTGCACATTTGCATGTGATGGCCTCTGCACCAATTGGTGGCCACCATTTGGTAATTGCATGTAGCCTGCTGTGTGGTAATTGCAGTAATCACTGTCATAGCAACCCAGTGTTATAAATTGCTATGTCAGGTAGGCATAGCCCTTTCAGCTTTCTGGAGTGGGGCTTATGCTTGTTTGCTGTGGACACTGTTGTGTAAGTCAGAAGGTTAGTATAGTTCTTATATCTGAAGCTAGGGATGTAGCCACTGATATTATTGTTGTACTCAGACCTGAATGTTGCCACTTCCACTACACAGTTGTCAGTGTAGAATTGTACTCACCCCTACATATGCTTACACAAGATACATGTGAGTATGTAGTTTCTTTTCTACTTCCACAATTTCCTGCCATACAAAAGTAGTTACTGAGATGTATTCATTTGGCACATGAACTATTTGTGAACTGCTATACTGTGAATATTTATTCACTCACTTTTGAACAGTTTGTGCTTTTTTAGTGTTGACATTAGCACAGGCTGCTCAGGAAAACTGTACAAATTTCTGTACTGAGTATGCCTACCTACATCCTTGGTAGACCCTGAACCCACAGGTTTATTGTACATTTGGGTAGGGGTGCAGTAAGACAGAGAGTATTATGTATTAATGTGTGAACTTTATCTTGCTGGGACTTAAAGGGTTGCTGTGTACCTGTTAGTTTACCAAGGCAAGTAGTCTGTCTGTGTAGCTCCCAACTGTGGACCTATCCAGATGGTAGCCAGAGGTTAGCCTGTTATTCTTTGTGCACCACACCAGTCATTTCAGCACTGGAATAATGGCATTGTCACAGTTGGTTGCTAACCAGTACATGGCTACATCCCTTGGTATTTCAGTGTTGTACTCCTACATAAGGGTATGCTTGTGGAACTCCTTCCAAAGCTATTTGCACAGTGTGTAACAGCAGAATAGCTGATATGCCTGTGTGTTTCTGCCTCTGCCTCTGCCAGGCCTCTCAAACACTCAGGTACATATTTGAACAGACTCAGTAAAGTAGGTCGAAGTGAGGTACACCTTTACTATATTAGAAACATTAGGTTGAAACTTTGAGAAAACCAGAGCATATGGATTAATATACATTTCCTGGAGTACAAGTGGTGTCTAACTCTTACTTTTTATCATTATTCATTATGTGTAATTCACCACCTTTCTGCCTAACTTCAGTAGCTTTCAGTGGGATTCAGAGGGACACAGCTAAAACCTGTTTTGGAATGAGGAACATGCCTGAAAACTAGTCACAGTTGGGAAGTATGGCCTCTGCCCTAATCAGATATGCTAGTGTTTGTCCTGCTATAATACTGTGTGGGGGTTGTAAAGTGCTGCTGAAAAATTATTTCCTTCTAGAATGGCTGGTTCTCTTTTCACAGTCATGTAATGCAATTCCACAAGAACTGCTGGTAAAGATCAACAGAACAGGATTTGTGTTATGGCTTTCCTATTTGTCCTTTACATTCAGTCATTCTGATGCATGATATATTGATTTCTGCACCAATTTGTTTTATGTTTACCATGGCATAGTGGTACTTCATGCAGTCTTGTGTGTACAAGGTTCGAGACTGACAGAGGTATTTTATTTTGCTGCTGAGCAGAACAAGGGCCCTTACATACAGAGTGACTAAGGCACTTTTAAGCAGTTGTAAGAGGGTTTATGCGATGCTTAGCTAAGCGCAAACAAGCTTAGCTAAGCGCACACAAGCTCGCAGTTGCTCACACTCTCGCAAACCCGCTAACTACTGCTTAAAAGTGCTTACTCCTGCTAACCCCCGCGCTCATTACTTTTAATGAAAAGAAAATGGGGAGATAGGAAAGTGGTGAAAAAAGGGGCACAAAGAGGGAAAGACAGTAGGGAAAACAGCTCGGGATGTGCAGGATGGGTGTAGGGAAGGTCTATAGCTGCCCATTTCTTTAACAGCAGCAGCTGTGCATATACTAGTAATTTGAATGGAATTTTGAAACCTTCCACCCCTGAGGGAGGGGTGAGGACAACCAAAGTATGTTTTACTACCAATTAAATTTCAGTTTATGTGTCCAGCAGACATGTGTGTGGAATAGGCAGCTATGTATGGGGCGTAATATTTTTGTGGGAGCAGATTGCCCTTTTTTTTTCAGGTGAGAGTGGAATGTGGGGTAGGGGAAGTAGGTATATTTTGGGAGGTAGGCTGGGGAGGTAAACAGACAAGACAAACAAGATGCATACAGGGGCAGAGTATGACACATGGGGTGGGTGAACACCATTGACGGGGAAGGGTGTTTGGAAATCGCAAGACCATGAGCCCACAGATGGCAACAGTGGAACTGAGATCCCCACCCATGGGCAGTCACCACTGCACCTTCACAGTCCAGAGGGTGGCTGTGCTGGGGGCTGCATAGGAGGGGCAGTCTCACCCGTGAGTCACGCCACACGTTCCTCAAGCTGGCGTAGAGGATCAGTGACTGAACGCGCGATCTCCCTATGCACCACAGCCAGGACCATTCGGAGGGTGATAGGTGGCCCTCCTCCACCCACACTTGCATGGGGGGACAAGCTCCATCCCCTGCAGAGCTTCCACCTGAAGGTGGCACAGGACCAATGGAGGAGGGGGTCCCAGGCTGGGCATGGAACTGCTGGTGCCAGGTGCCATCGCCAGCTGAGGTGGGACAGGTGGGTCCACTGGGACTGGCCTTCCTATACATTCTATGTTTAGGAGGATTTAATGACAATATGTGTTAGAAATAGCCAACAGCATTCCAGTTTAGTTGTAACAGCATACAGTAGTATTCCCATTAACCCATCACACCAGAGTTCCAACAGTTGAACAGCAAGCATAACACATGCATATATAGAACAACAGTTGACATTCCAACAGCATGCAGGATTGATTGGTGGCAACAGGCCACCAAGATTGTGGTATGTGAACAGGGCACATGCATCGAAGTACATGCAGATATTTATATAACAATAAGACATGTGTCCCAACAAATGTTATGAGATTAGACATACCCATTGAAGTGTGGAATTGCATTGTTTATGCACATACAGTAGGGTGTAAAAAGATACCTCCATTAACAACTTATCTATGCTTATAGTTTATACTACCTTCATATTGAATGCAGTTAAATATCCCCTACATGTATTATTACACTATGCAATGTACGTTAAATTGTGAAATGGGTTTTGCTAGTTCTTGATATACCTGACCTGTATCTGATGTACAAACTGTGCTGGATGCAGATGTTACTGCTACATATTTATATTTTTCATTTATATTTATGTATCTACATATCTGGATGTGTTCAGGTGACATTATCAGGTATATGTTAATAGCCCCTACATTTCTGGCAGCATACTGACATTTCTGGGGAACACATTAACAAGCTACTCATGTGCCAAATTAACCTGTACATGCCGGCCATTAACCGACAGTTGAGGACTGTATATATGCTTAACAGCTACTGGCACTCCCTTCACCCACTTTATATGGGCCTACTCATGTGTGGGTTGACTGCACTTAATACAGCAGTACTATTTCTATTATGCAAGGGTACAACAACATATCGCAGAAAGTGACACGGACACACTCCAGGAATTATACCTTTGTTAATTACATTACACACTTTTCTAGTGGCTCTCTCAATTATTTGATATATCAGTGCATGCAAAGGTCTTTTATTCAATATGTTTTATACCTTTATTAATGGGTTACAACACCTTTTCACGCTGTCTCACTTATTTTATATAACAGTACATGCAGAGAAGTTATTCCACACTTTTTATACCTTTATTAATGGGTTACAACACCTTTTCATGCTGTCTCACTTATTTTATATGACAGTACATGCAGAGAAGTTATTCCACACTTTTTATACCTTTAATAATGGGTTACAACACTCTTTTTCAAGCTCTCTCACTTCTTTTATATGACCACGCATGCAGAATATTTACTAACCTGCCTGGTGGCACAGCCTTAGCAGCCTATCTGCATAGGCTTGCTGATTTGCAGCACTGACACCTGCAGCTGTGAAGTAAATGAAGGGATATTGAGACATACCTGTCCATTATATAGACTACAATAGCTATTCTTACATACTCCATTCCATGAATACCTACTTAGTAGTGGGGCATCTTGCATGCTACGGGCCTCCTGTATCCATCGGTTCAGTTGGTCCTGCTTCCATCTCTTAAGGTCTGCATGGTGGTGACGGACCTGCTCACCAGTCTGAGGGATGCCTGTGGCACTGGTGAGATCATGAGCTAACCGGTTCCAAGCCTCCACTTTGTACTCCATCCCTTGAAACTGACCCTGCAGGAGTCTTGACTCATGATGGTGAACAAGGAACCAAACCATGTATTTTGACTCCTCGATGCCCCACCGTTGCGCTCGAAAGGGAGTACCCTCTTCAGCACTGGCCATTCTGACTGCAGATGGGAGCTACAATCAGTTATGGAGAGTATTCCCATCTATGGAGCTTAAATATGCCTCATTTCCAGCACTTATTTGTGATTGGCCATTTTTAAAAATTCTCAGCTAACAGCAAACCTGCTTAGCAATGGTTATACTTCCATTTATAAGTATATGTATGTTAACAGTGCATGTTTATGCTATGCTGTCATGGCTTAGTGGTTCAGTACATTGATTATGGTGCACAGTGTCCAGAGTTCGAGCCTTGTCATTGCTTTTTATTTTACTACTGTCCAGACAGGTTAGGGGGTGTGGCTGTGTTTAGGTGACTTTGCTCAACTTTGCTCTACGTTGCTCCACATTGCGCGATGTTGCCGGATGGTGCGCTGGTTAGTGCAGTGCGCAGCTCTGCACGAACCTATTCTGCTAGGTAAAGCACTGCTTAGCTATGGGCAACTATATTGCACTAGGTGAAGCACTGCTTAGCTATGGGCAACTATATTGCGCTAGGTAAAATAACTGCTTAGCTATGGGCAACTATATTGCGCTGGGTACAACGCTGCTTAGCTATGGGCAATTATATGTCAATATCCTTAATGCTGCTCACCTTCTTATATTTATATATACTTACATTTTGTTTACTAATACATAGGCCATTTCAATGCTTTTTAATAAAATTTCATTCATATATGTCAGGAATTATTTTATATACTAATTTAAAACATAAAATAGAAAGGGGAGTGGTGGGACCAGAACCAGGAATGCCTCCTCTTTCTGCTAAGGCTCTACCACTATGCTATTGGGCTTAATTTGCATAAACATTTCTTATTATGCTCTTCGATGTCGAAATTGCTAACTGTAGCTAAACAATGGGCACACCTGCGCAAACACGAGCAAATACGGGCAGCTATATCGGGAATACAAAAAATACAATTTAAGGTTTACATTTTACAATTACAAAGGGGTTTAGTATGTGGGGATGTGTAGTGTTTGCTATGTGTACATTTCAGCGGACTCGCTCATTGCACTTGTCATTTTCACATTTATATAGTTGCAGGGGCGTGGATATTTGGACTGCTCGGCAGTCCGACATGCCCCCTGCAGTCTTACACACTCCATGTTAGCCTTCCAGTTGAGTCAGCGCAACCTCATGAATATGCATGGCACTCTGACATCTTCCTGTTACACTGCTGTTTCCGTGTAAGACTTATTTAGTCTTACACAGAGGATTACTGATTCCCCCCCCCCAGGTCTATATTGTCAGGAAGAAGAAACTACAGAACATGTGGTTTTGAAATGTAAAAGAGTAAAAATGTTATGAGCAAACCTATGTGAAGAAGATTTTTTGAAGATATAAAAGAAGTTTATAAAATAAACATGCAACTGATTAAATTATTATAACAGCAGAAGTAAAGGATATGTTAAAAGAAGAGATAACATAATTTTATGTTATATGGAATGAAAGAATAAATTAAATTATGTTTAATGGTAAATGGATTTTAGCAACAATCTTCTTCTTCTTTTGGCTTTTTCCCGGTTAGGGGTCACCACAGTGGATCACCTGTCTGCTCGTGATTGGCAGTGTAGTTTTACAGTGTCGAGTTGCCAGCCCTGCGCCCAACCTTCCACAGAAGGTGCACACACACGCACGCACTCACACCGAGGGCCAATTTAGAGTGTCCAATCTACCTACAGCATGTCTTTGGGAAGTGGGAGGAAAACGGACCACCCGGAGGAAACTGACACGATCACAGGGAGGATATGCAGACTCCGCACAGAAGGCACCCCAGCTGGAGAACCTTTTGCAGTGAGGTGACAACGCTAACTGGATTTTAGCAACAATATTAAGTAAAATCAAATGGTGGCTATGGAAAAGGAATGGGGTCTAACAGAGATGAAAATTTAGTATGCTTCTGTTGTGTCTTTTGGCTTTTCCTGGTTAGGGGTCGCCACAGTGGAACTCTGGACTGCTAATGATTAGCAGTAGATTTTTATGTTTTGAGTTGCCAGCCCTGACACACAACCTTCAATGAAGGTATGCCCATTCACGCATGTCTCCAGACAGAAGATGCTCTAGCTGAGAATCGAACGGGACAATGTCTTACTGTCAGGCGACAGCGCTACCGCGACACCAATATGCTTCTATAAACATATTTGTATGCACACATATAGGTGCACACACACACACACACACACACACACACACACATATATATATATATATATATATATATATATATATATATATTTATATATGGGTCCACTTTTTAATTTTAAAATCTCAAAACCTCGAACATCAGAATCCCAATGTCCAAATGTTCGAAGTTTTGAAATCTCGAAGCTAAACAATTCAGATCATCAAACAGTGCAGAATGGTAACTTCACCATTCTCTTCACTGTAGTGCGATCTTGGAGCTGCTATATTTAAGTAGCAGGGGGTGTGGGCTGGTGCAGCCCCCTCACTTGGGGGCTGCATGGGGGAAATGATGTCTAACATTTTTTAAGTTTTCTTTTTTTTTTTTGCATTTCAAGATTTCAAAAAACTCAAACATGTGAATGTCGGGATCCTGATGTTCGAGGTTTTGAATTGTTTAAATTATAAAGTGGACCTATATATATATATATATATATATATATATATATATATATATATATATATATATATATATATATATATATGTATGTATATATATATATATATATATATATATATATATATATATATATATATATATATATCTTTTTGTACGCTTGTAAATATTGTGTAAATTGGAGTTATTTTTGTACATAAATAAAGGACCCCTCCTCTTTTCAATAAGCCATGTGGGATCTTTTACATCCACCTGAGTTTCCACCCATTGAAGCAGATGGGGGTGTGAGTCCAATATTTCATCACCAGTACAGCACCCCCTTATACTACACTGTCAGCAAGCAATCTACCTGGTGGGGGAATAGAACCTACAGCCTTCTGCAAAAAAGGAAAGTGTACTACCTGTTACACCACTAATACTGCTTACAGCTGTTTACTAGAATAAAATTAAGAACACAGATGATGCTCATTACTAGTATAGACACTATGGCGTAAGACAGCTACAGAGTGCACTTCCTGGAAACTGTCAAGTGGGACAATGAGAAGACATTGTTAAGTGTGAAAGTAATACTATGAGGTCTTACTTTGTTAAAAGCCACAGGGGCAGTACAGCACAGCAACCAGCATCATGTTCAGATAGTAGTCAGCCCCTCCATCAACAGACAGTATAGCGCCTGTACCTCCTGACAGTGTACCCAGGGGCGGCTCATGCTAGCAGACTGCAGGATTGCAGCCCCCCAGCTGTAAAATGAAAGATAAAGAATTTTAAAAATAAAATAATTCGCTGCAAAGTCCTGGAACTCAAACTGCAAATGTGTGCTCAGCAAGTTCCAGGTTTTTGTAAATCTGGACTGCTGTTAAACCTGGATTACAAAGAGAAGGCATCAGGCCCTGAAGTCTATGCAGTTTGTAACTGCATAGAGTGGAAGGAGATCAGACTGCCACATCTGCAGTCACGTACAATGTGGATAGCTACTGATTGGCTCTTGGTACAAGGGAAAGGAGTTTGTATTTATTACAAGCAAAGGGATGTCTCTAGGAACAAAGCTGCAAGGAATACACAGGCACTGTTAAATATACCTGGTGACTAGAGTTACTCAGGCTCACTCAGGCTCAAACACTGTACCTTGAGTATAGATAGCAAGAGCCTGAATTCCCTACCCACCACCACTTGTGAAAACTGCCCAGATTTTTGCCTCATATTTTTGATCTGTTCTGTTCCTCATAAAATCTGTGTTTTTCTGGATTTTTGTAATCAGTGAAAGATTGAATTCACTAAATAATGACAGACATTTGAATTTCAGACTTCATATTCTTCAGAAAATACATGGCAACACAAAACCTTGTATTCTAGCAATTGTCTAAGTTTTTAAGATCAATATTTGAAATTTGTCCCTATTTGAGGGGCTGCATTCCCCCATTATTGGCTTTGTCCAGGTTTTTTGTGCTAAGAGGTTGAGTGCCATGGTGAGAACTGAATTCACTAAATGTTAGCCATTTAAGTTTCAGTCTTCTTGTCTTTCAAGCAACATTTCATTTGGCATAGTGGTGTAATGCTCTGACTGCAGTACACAGGGTCCTTAGGTTCAAGACTTGTTGGCAGTGAAATGCATGGTGGTAACACAGTCTTTTATTTTAGCAACTTTCCAAGATTATACAAGCAGTGTTTAAATGTGTCCCTGATTTGGGGGCTTTTGCCCCCCCCCCATACGTTTTGGCTTTTTCCAGACTTCTTGTGCTGTAAAGTTGAGAGATACAGTTGAATGTTGAGTGGATTTTACAAGAAACTGAGAGCTTCAGGGAAATAGAAGTTTAGTGCTGCTTGTGCTGAGTCTGGTTGCATTGTTAATAGCATAACAAGTTGAATGCTTGCTTTTGATGCAGAAGGCTGTGGCTTCTACTCTCTTATTGCTGATACTTTACTGTGTTGTACTTTTAAAGGGGGTAGATGCTGCAGTACTGAAAATGTCCTCTTTTATGGAGATACCTAGTAACTATGAACCTGTTATCAGTTTGTCATCCATTCCCTATTGCAATATTACTAGCTTATCATTTTATTAATGTAACATAGACAATTTATTCCTCAAGGGCAACAAGCACTTTATTTGTTGATGAAACAATGAAATATAAAGTTGTTTGCAAGCAGCAACCTCTTCATTAGTTACATATCTCTTTAATGAGTAATTATTTAGATGACTTTTTCTTCTGCAGCAAGTGTGCATATTTACTGATACTGGTAGATTGTAGAAGTTTGAGTAGACTATTACGATGAAAATTTTCTGAATCGGGCAGTTTTGTCATTATTGGTGCATGTATTTTGTTTCATTGTTTACTGAAAACAATGTTCAAAACAATACATTTAAAATGCCCTCTTACAACTGTACTGTATTATACAAGGAATATCATTTATTGCAATCAGCAAGGTGTTTATTGATTATCTGATCAGCTCAGATATGCCACCTCCCAGTTCTTGGTTGGATGTGTTCGATTAGGAACCAGTTAAATCAACTGTCTATAAGCACAAACATTTTTTTGTTACTGAATATTTTCACTGATGGAGTCTGAATGCTACTGAAAGTGATGAAGACAGATTGAAGCAATCACTTCTCTTAGAGCTTCTTTTTTTTGGGGGGGGGGGTACTTATTGTCCACACCTAGGGAGCTAAGTCCATCGATAGGATTTCTGCCACACAATTCTCCCAGCTGTACTACACCTCTCAACTGTCCAGATTTTTACAGAATGAATAGATGGTTGCTTCTTATTGTTGGATTGTTCCTCATAAATTTTGTGGTTTTCTGGCAAATCATTTAGGAATGAAGTCACTAAATAATGACAGACATTGAGTTTCAGACCTCATACCCTTCAGAAAAATGCATGCTAAAGCATGACTTGTTATTCGATCAACTATCTAAGTTTATACAAGAGCAATTTTTAGTAGTGTTTGTTATCCCAGAATATTTGGCCTTCTCCAGATTTCCTGCATTATGAGGTTGAGAGGTATGCGCAAATAAATTGTTTTATAGAATTAGGTATATCCAAACCTCTCAACTGTCCCTGATTTTGGCTAAAAATGTTGCTCTCGCCCTAATAATCTCTCTGCAAAATGGCACTTTTGGAAGAAACGTAGAGGGTTTACAATTAATAAATAATTGTAATGATCAGAGTTACAGATTACTTTTATATCAGAAATGCATGTAGATTATCTTATTTTGTTAGCTGCTCAAATTAACAGTACTAATATTAGAAAAGCTTCCCTTCTTTGACAAGTTCCCAGCTGTATTGCGTGGCTGTTTTATATTTTTGCATCACAGTTTTGGTCCGTTTTTCATAAAATTGTGGTTTTCTGCCAAATTAGTACAAATCATTAAAGACTGAAGTTAGAAAATAATGACAGACATTTAAGTTTCAGATTTCATATCCTTCAGAAAATTGATACTAATGCAAGACCTACTATATTATTATTATCTCTCTAAGTTTATAACAGCAATATTTAAAAATCGCCCTTATTTTGGGGCTTTTGTCCCACTTCTATTTATGACTTTTTGCAGATTTCTTGCTCTGAGATTGAGAGGTATGACAAATGTGTCAGGGTCATCACCGTCAGCCAGAGACATTTCAAATTGTGACACACTTGTTATACCCCACTCCCCCATGTAGTGTCTCTGGATGTGTCCAAGCAAGGCACAGTTATGCAGTGTAACTGTGCAGAGTATCCCCCATCCAAGGTAGATACAAGTACTACAGCGGCTTTTCATCTGTCCTTGATTTTGCAGAATGTTCTGATTTTCTGTCATATTTTTATACTGTTGATTTATGCTTCTTATTATTCAGAAAATGCATGTTGTTGCAGTGCCTGTTGCTCTGTGTTTAAGTAGCAATGTTTTAATGGCCATCAGGTAAGCTTATTTGAGATTTTAAGATGTAACTAAGTTTTAATAAGCATACTGTTAAAGAATTATCAACATTGAAAGCTTTTTGTTGTTGCAATATTTACATAACTAGATAACATATAAGTCTTAGGTTTTGAAATGCATATGACAGTATTTGTAATAAAGGACAGGATTACAGTGTTTTCAGAAGCTTATTACATTTGTTGGAGACTTGCAGTCATCTTTGCAGGCTTTACCTGTAAATTAAATAGAATGCCAGTCTATCTTTTGTGGTCCATAACCTGTGCAGTAATCTTTTAAGCAATTTATCTTGAGCTTGTTTCTTGTTTGCTGTTCATTTTTTACTTTGATCATGTTCCCCCCATGAAATCAGTATATAGTTGTCAGGCAGCAGGTCATTGTTGGATAAGAAACATTTTTACAAGTGGGGGTATCACAGAAATTGTTACTTTCAGCATGTTACTTGGTACTTTTATAAAGCTGAATATAAATTATTATTAGAACTGCAGTGCAAGGAGAAGTGGTTTAAGTTGAGAGCTGCTTGTTTTTTTTTATAATTGATTTTGACTGGAATTTCAGTATTATATTTAAAAAGTAATTTATTTTTTCATGCCTCACAGCCTTTTTGTTTCCATCTAGATATTATGAAAGCTGTCCTGTAGCTAATACATTGAAGTATTTTTTCTCCACTTCATTTTGTCTTGATTGGACTCTCATAATGACGGTTTGGCACACATGGCAGCGTATTTAATCAAAGTCCCAGTTTTTGTGTTTTTGAGCATAGCTCCACCATTTTCTAATTGGCCACACCCCTCCCCCTTTGGCCCCACCTATTCAGCTGTCTCCTGCAGCCCCTCTTTGATATGAAGTTACCAGCCACCACTGAGTGTACCTAACAGCATTCTACCAAGCAATGTGACTACACAAGAAAATATTCTGCCAATTCTGAGTTTGTAACACAATCAAGACCTGAAAACAGACTTAAAAGTTACCAAGTTGGCAGAATCAGTAAGCCATTCATTAGACTCAATCTGTGAATGACTATTTTTCTACAGTTGTTAGCCAAAGTGATGATAGTCTGCATTTTAAATGTATAATCTTGTACTGAACAGAATTGTCAGGATATCTGTGGGTACCAGTTTTGCATTTCAGGTATATATTCTTAATCTCTAAACAGATTTTAACGTAAGCCTGAGAGAGGGCACATTTTGGGTGGGGTGATTTTTTTATACCATGAATGAAGACAGTAACACATTGTAGAAAGTCATCTTGCTAGACGAAAACACAGGTGGAAGTGAGTAAGTTAGATGCACCTTTCATAGTGTAAAATCATAAAGTAAAGGGCTTCTTTTTAAAAGGTGATATTCCAATAGGGACAGGTTGCTTAGACTCCAGATCTGTCACTGGGATTTAGCTGTTTTTTACCATTTTGTTTTTACCCTCAGTGTTATCATATAGGGCATTACCATTATTTTCCTTATTATAATCCTCTCCTTTGCTTTCTCCCAGATAGTCTAAACCCTCTAAAAAGGAATAATTATGCTAAATCTTTTTTTTCCTGTCTCTCCTAGTGATTTTATCTATTTTCTATTTGTCTCTGGAACATCCTGCTACACACCTCCATGTTTTTCACACTTTCCCAATTATGTCCTGTTGTTTGCAAGTTAATTACTATTACTATTAAGAATTTGTCTAAGCAAGCAATAATGCCCAACAGGGCATCCGTTATTATGTAAATAACACCTGCCCTGGGGTGTTCTACAGTATTGGGCTTCTACACCCTGGAAGGGCATTATTTGCAGAATAATGCACACCCTGTAGGGCATTATTGCACTTATAGAATAGCCTATCCATTAAATTGTTTAGTATTTGTTTGTTTTTGTTTTGTCTTTTAATTACTATACATATATATTTTTTAATAATTTTGATGTAAAATAGTTCTTCTGTCAACTGTTTCAAACTTGGTGTAGTATATGCTAGCAAATCATTGGAGACTGGAGTCACTAAATAATGAGTTACATTTGAGTTTCAGACTTTATCATAACTCTCAACTAATCAGGGTCAGATCTCAACAGAATCAGAGACACGTTTAAAATATTATTACTATTAATTTGAAACATTGACAGAATTAGGAGAATGTGAATTAATATACTTTTTCTGAAGTAAAAAACTCTATAACACTGTTTATTGTCATTGTTTATTAAGTGTAATTACTATCTTTTCTGCAACAGTCACTAGTTTTGTGAGGGATTAAGGTAGGCAGAGCTAAAATTTGAGTCAAAACCCGAGGTGACCCTGAAAATCAGGGACATATGAGAGGTACAGAAAATCCTTTAGAAAATGCATGACAAAAAAGGCCCTTGTGATCATTAGCCTAGTAAACACATGTGATGCAGATTTCTAATTTTATAAGAGCAGTATTTAAAGTCTGTCCCTATTTTTGAGTCTTTGCCACCCATTATTTTAGGCTTTATCCAAATTTCTTGAGCTAAGGGGTTGAAATGGTCCGCATATTACTTAATTTTAAAAGTTGCATCCACTGCACTCTCTTTTCACAGACACACACACACACACACACACACACACACACACACACACACACACACACACACACACACACACACACACATTTTTATATTTTTTATAATTATCCATTTGTTTTAATTTTATAATCACTAACACAACAAAAAGTGCTGCTTAGCAAGCTTAAAATAATGGCTCTGTCATTCTCACTCAGTTTCATGCATGCATACACTCACGCACACAGACATAAACATGTACTCACACTTTAATTTTATTTTTTTACTTTCCTTTTTTAAAATTTTAAACTTGCTAAACAGCAAAGTTGCTGCTTAGTGAGCATAAAATAATAGCAACCATTACCTTTATTACAGTCTGAGGTCTACAGTAGCTTAATATGCTGCCTTGAAATAGCAGTCTCATTTTTCAGTGGGCATTACCTCTACATTGACACCCTGCTGGAGAATATTTGCTCTCCATTTGGAGTGGAGATATACAGGTCACCCATTCTCTATGAGGGAATAGCAACTTAACCATGTGATGGAGACAGATGTTATGTATGCATTATACAGCTGTTTAGGGAGTACTTGTTTTTAAGGAGTTTTATTTTCCAAAGTGAAGAATATGGGTCTACATAATCTGGATTATAGTTGCTGTAAACACATGACATTTGATAATCTCCTTTATGATCCCCCTCTGTGTACCTCTCACAAGCCATCTCAAATGTCCTCTTCCTGATTTTAGAATGTGGTTTTTTTTTATTTATATGTATTGATTGTTTTGCAGTGATTGTAATAACTGTACAGTTATGTTGTTCTGAAATTTTCAATAAAAATATGCTAAAAAGTAAAGGTTTTAATCCTGAGAAAGGAAATGGTAAGGTGCATTTATCTTAGAGGGAGAATTATATTATACTGGTATTACTTTAATGATATCAGCAGCTAGGAGTGGCCAGGAAATGCCTTTTCATAGCTAGAAAAAGCTTGAGTATTAAAAAGAGGTATAGCTGATGCTCTGTGACCACACTTGTGTCACCATCTGAATGCTGATTTCAAAGCTTGAAAAGCATACATTGTCTGCCTGATGGACATGCTGACAATGATTGGCATTCAGTGGTTTGGGGGGATATGACTACAGATGATTTGGCACTATTTTGTTGGTACCCAAATGCCCAAATGCCAGTGTTTGCCCCTGTAGACAGTAATGAGCTTCACAGTCCAAGATTTGTGTGATATAATATTGAAAAGGCAGAATGGAGTAAATGATTTTGTTACTCCAAAATAGTGACAAAAATTTAGGATACGAAGTTCACTCTGACATGGGATCTGACGTGGTTATTTGTTTGAGTCAAAATATAAAGCAAAGGTTTGATGTTGAAATGTACAAAATACTCTATCAAGGATCAGCAACCCAGAGGAAACGTTTGAGTTGGGGGATGTCCATTTCAAATGGAAAGGTCAAGAAAAGTATTTTATTATTATTGACAGTATCAGCTAGTGTTAATTATCAGTAAAAGAGAAATCTCAAGAGAAGCCAAGTAGACAGATGGGGTATATAAGTATATAATAAGCTAGCTTCTCTTGTGGGACATTATAAGCTTAGTCAGCTTGCCTCAAAGGTGAGAGTCAAACCCTGCACATTATGTCTGTGAAGCAAACACCTTAATCATTATGCCAACCCTATTGTACCCTAGTCTATAATAAGAACAAGGACATGATTCTACCATCCCACAGATATCCTAGGTGGGGTAAGATTTCTAGTACTGAAGCCTTACAAGGAGAAGGTGGCGCAGAGAAAATCTTACAAGGTAGTTAGTAGGACGAAGGAGTGACATGTGAGCAGATAATTAACAGTATAAAACTATACTCTCCAGATGTCGAGGGAAGGAGGATTGGCACACTAAGCAACTGGAAGCACTTATGAGAGAAATGTTGAAACAGGATAATACACAGACATAATTAAATGTATTACAACAAGAATGCAGACATAAAAAAGTTACTTCATGGAGTGAATGGTGGAGAAATTGAAAAATATCTAGCAATAAACAGTTCTCAGCAATCAGCAGACGTTTATGACTGTTAGAAACATAAAACAGGCAATAGCAAGGAGGTAGGGGAGGTTTCCACTTGTCTGTGACAACAGAACAGACTAGTGACCATTAGTTGTTAACTACTGCATTACTATCATTAAGAAGCTTAGAGTCACCTTGATCATTAATGATAATGGACACATCAGCTGGATTGCTCATCTCTCCCAACCCTCCAGTTGTATTGCTGATAATTACAGTTTTGGGTTCCTCTCCATTGTAGCCCCCTCTGGAAATGAATCTTCACCCTCTGGATATTTCTGTTCCTTATCCTCTCAGATCTCATGAGGGAAGTGTGATTCAAAGGGTTATCATGACTAGACTGTTCACATCTTATATCCATGTTAACGAGGCAGGGATAAAATGGGATATGAAAAAGGTCAAGCATACCCTCCCTCAACAAGATCAGACAGGTTAATCCACTCTAGAATGCAATTATAGCCTTATAGAGGAGGAGAACATGGATATGGGAGGTGAACAGTCTGGTCACAATATCCCTTTGAATCACCCTTCCCCGGTATAAGGAAGATTACAGGATGCAATAATCGACAGGGGAAAGTGAATCTTCCTTTTGAAGAAAAGACAGTTACAACACATTCTTTAGGATAAGCAAATTCAATTAATGAAACTGGATAAGGGTTGTGGTCTCATGAATACAAATTCAAATGATTATATAGACAAAATATTTACTATTTTATATAGTGATACTTATGAAGAAGTCTCTATTAACGACAGAAAATCAATACTATGTTGTATGATTTTTTTGGCACAAAAAAATTTCTAAACAGGAAAATGAGTTTTAAGAGTTTATGCACCTAGGACTCGCTCCACTTTTGGAATCCCTAAAATACATAAAGGTTTGAATGATTCACCTTTACATCCAATAGTATATGCTAAATCTTCAGAAACAAGTTATTTAGCCATATGTATCACTATCAGACTTGGAGATGATGAACATCTGCCACCTTTTCAAGGATTCATGGGATTTTTTAACCAGAAACACAGATACATTATACAATAATCAGTTGATTTTTATGACCATAGACATTAAAGATCTGTATTCAGTTATCCCACACAAATTAGGTCTTGACTGGTTCTAAGAATACTTATGTAAGAACAGCCAAATGGATCACACTGGCATAAGTTTGTTTAAAAGCGTGATGGAAATCATATTTACTAACAATCTGATATTCTTTGAGTGACAGGTATTACCTCAAAAAACAGGTGTCACCATTGGAGTGGCCTGTGCCTCCATCTTTGCTAATTTTGTGGTGGCCTTTTGGGAACAGGACCATGTTTTCAGTTCTTCTTTTAATACATCCTGGTCCCTTTATGGCCAGTTCCTGAATGACATCATTATATTTTGGAATGATCAGTGAACACATTAAAGAAATTATTTTCAGATATTAATGGTACAACAGATTTTCTTAAATTTACCAGAATTTTTTCTGGTGAAGAGATGAATTACTTAGATGTGCTGATGATTAAGTACAAGGACCTTAATAAATCTGAATCTACTGTTTTCAAAAAATCCACCTATAGAATGCACTTTTGCACTTTACTAGTTGGCACTTCCTTTGCCAAAAGAGAGCCTTGGTTAAGGGGCAGATGGTCCACTAATCCAGGATGGTGTCTCAAGATGAAGATGATTTTATTTTTTTTTTATGAGGAATGGGATAAGTTAAGGGAGATGTTTAAGAGGAGGAGTTATTCTAGGACATTTGTTATGGATTTAGCCAAGAGATTTGGACTAAAAAAAGGGAAGAAATGTATTACCCCTGTTAGGTAAAAAAAAAAAAGATTTTGTTTTTCAAAAGGAGGATCAATGGGGTGATCAGTCTGATTTAAGCATAGGTATGATTTTGACTTTTACCCAAGACTTTCAAGCTATTAAGAAGGAAATTTTTAAAAACTGTGACATTTTTCCACAGACAATAGTTTATACCAGGAATTAGGAAAGATACCTAGAGTTGTTTACATAAAGGATGTGTGTATTAAAAACCTCCTGGAGAGATATAAGGAGGTCAATATCTCCCTGGGTACGAGGACATGGACATTGTAGTCAGTGTCACAGGGTTATGGAGGGAGATACATTTTTATTGAAGGTTATTGGAGATGTACATGTTGTGTCTTTTGGCTTTTCCTGGTTAGGGGTTGCCACAGTGGAACTCCGGTCCACTAATGATTGGCAGTAGATTTTTATGTGCCGAGTTGCCAGCTCTGATGCACAACCTTCAATGAAGGTACACCCATTCATGCATGTTTCCACACAGAAGACGCTTTAGCTGAGAATTGAACAGGACAACCTCTTATTGTGAGGCGACAGCGCTACCGCAGCACCACCATATTGGAGATGTACATACTGGATTTAAATGTCACTGTTTGAGTAGCCGAGTGGTATATGTGGCTCAGTATAATGAATGTCCCAGTTTCTACATGGGTAAAACAGAAGAAAGCATTAAAAGTAAGGATTTGCCCATACTTTTATTATATTAAAAAGAAAGATGAACTCAATGCATTGTTTAGACATATTAAGGCTAACAATGGTCATACTTTTCAATTTTATATAGTGAACAATATTAATTTGGATGAAAAGGGTGGACCATGGAAAGATTGTTTAGAAGTGAAAGAGCTTAAATGGTAACTGAAAACTAATTTTGAATGAAATGGTTTCCATTAGTAGTATTTTTAGGTGGAAGGCAGCATCATAATATGATGCAAGGGTCAAATATTTTTAATACTAATATTTTTACAAGGGTACCTCTCTGGCATTTAGGATGTTTATATAGGTCTTAATTATTTGGTTTTTGTTTAGTTCTTAACAAGAAGTGTTTTTAATATGTTTTTTATATACTTTCCTTCTTACATTTAAATATTTTAACTAGATGAAACAACATTTACAATTAAGGTATTTTAGTGTATGTATTTTTCAGATCTATGAATGAATTTGGAAAGGAACTCGAACAAAATAAATTATCGCTGGATGTTATTAACAGGAAGAGCTTTCAATCAAATGAGAGTGGAAAGTTTAATATTATATTTAATATTATAAAAGGAATGATGAGTAAAACTGTGTTATTCTGAAGAAGTCCCATTGACTGGGACAAAATCACTTAATGTGTTTTACTTTGGACTGTTAAACTGAAACGGAACACAATAAAAGTCGGCCAAAAAGAGTTAGTTCTATTTATTATAAATTACACTTTCAGCTAGGACAGTGCCTAGCCTTCTTCAGACAAACAGTTAAAATATGGTAAACCAATGCCTTTTATCCAATCAAGTCAGTGATGTCATCAATTAAGCAATGTTGTTAGTAACCATAACAACATATTATCGCAGCCTACTTTTATGTAACAAGTTATAACTCATTAACTTATAATACAAGAAATTAACAAAACCATATATATGCCTATCTCATCTTATGTTTAAAAACACACATATGTATATATATGTTAAAAACTGAACTATACAAATTTAATAACAACATACTCTACTTAAAACACTAAATCTAATTCATACTAAGTAAGTCAAATTCATAAAAATACTTATGAATTCCCTGGTTCTTCTTTATGTGAATATAAGGACTAAAAAGTACCTAATTAAACAAACGCTGCACTAACCAACCTTTAATCCCTGGTTAAACTGTCATATGCAAGAACTTTGTATATTTGCTTTGTATTCAATTTTTATCTATTCAAAGTTAGGAGTTTCAACAGACTTTTAATGGAAATACTGTCATTAATCCCTGGGGGCATATGAGCCCTCATTCTCACTTGCCACTTCAGTTCATCTATTTCGAGCAAAATTTGCCAAGGACCCCCCCCCCCCCCGAATGTTTTTAATTCTCTGTTGTAAAACTGTGAACCTAAAGGTGTGTGCGGGAAATTCATAGCAGTGTTTGGCTAAAGCATTGTTAAAATCTTTCTTCTTTATTGCATAACAATGCTCATATATTCGCTGCCTAAAATGTCTCTCCGTTTTCCCAATGTAAAACACGTTACATGAATTACAACGAGCAGCATAAATCACACCCTTAGATTCACAGTTGAATTTTCCTTTTATTTTGTATGTGTTGTGGTTCAAAACCACCTGGTTACCAACCAGAATGTGTTTACATTGTGAACATGAACCACATTTAAACGTCCCATTAATTCTCCCATAAGAATTCCTGCTATTAATGTTGCTCTCTAAGAGGGCTTTAAGAGTTTGACCACGTCTGTATACTATTCTAGGGCTAGAACCAAGAATTCTAGAAAGGGAATCATCATTTTTAATGAGGTCCCAATTTTTATTTATTACCTCTCTAATGGACCAAAACTCTAAAGAGAATGTATACAAAAAGCTGGCTTGATAACTTACATTACCAGCTTTTTTATTTGGCAATTCATCAGATAGACTAGTCAATCCATTAAGGACTGAGTGAGAAGATGAGCTTGATTGTCCTTTTAATAAAGGAATAAAATAACCAACATTACACTTGAAAACTACTTCTTTTTTTGTGTTGTTAACAAGTTGACTAGGATAGCCTCTTTTAATAAACATGTTGCACAGATGGTCACATTCAGTCTCAAAGTCTAATTCATCCGAAATCAAACGGGCAGCCCTCACCATCTGGCCTTTGACCACCGCTTTCTTTTGTTGGTATGGGTGGTTGCTAGTAAAATGAAGGAAACAGTTTGAATACGTCAGTTTCCTATATATAGAACTTTTGTATCTACTATTAGCCTTGTCATTAACTAGCCAAATGTCCAAATAGTTGATCGCGGTTATACCTATGTTATAAGTAAACTTTAGAAAACTTGTTGTCCTGTTAATGTTGTCGATAAAGACTGGTATCATGGGCAGTTCTCCATTCCAAATACAAAACATGTCGTCCTGGTATCTAGTATACCAGGAGACATTGTTTTGAAATAGTTGGTCTTTAAACAACAAGTTGTTTTCCCAATAAGCCATAGTGGCATTGGTGAAACTAGCGCCACATGGAGAACCCATGGCACACCAGTTTTCTGCAGGTAAAACATACCCTCAAACAACATAAAATTATTCTTCAAGACCATTTCAAGCAAGGTCTCAATTATATAAATGATATTATCATTTGCTTTCTTACTATGCAAAAATTCCCTTACCCATTGTGTGCCTAAATCCTGAGGGATCATTGTGTATAGATCTTTAACATCTATGGTTAAGAAATACACCTCAGGTTGGTATTCTAAGGAATTAATGTTTGTAAGAAAACTCCACGAGTCTTTGCAAATATGTGGTTTGGTTTCAATAAAAGGCTTCAACAAACTGTCAACATATTTGGCAAAAGCGTATGTGATTGAACCACGGCCGACTATTGGTCGGAAAGGAGGGGACTTTATGTCCTTATGGATCTTCGGACACCCAAACAGTACTGGTGTTTTGGGAGCTATCATATTTAAATATTGGTAAAGGTCAATGTCTATGGAACCTTCCACAAACAAGTCATCCAAGGTTGACCTTACCTTCTTGTAGGCTACATTAACCTCATTGATTGTTACCTGAGTGTAATTGGGAGTGTTTAAATGTTCCATCAATTTCTCCACATATAAACAATGATCCACTTTGGTGACTATTTATTATTTAATAAAAAGTTTGTGAATTGGTGTGCTCCTGGTGACCTAGTCAGATATTTGGATTTGTAATGTTGCTTTTGATGGTGCAATTCGATTCATAGATTTTTGCACTCTAACACTTGCCAATTGTATCCCACTCCAAGTTCCATTATACCAGTTATTCTCTAGACTGTCCAGTTTGTTTTGAGGTAGTGGATCTTTCCACCTGTACTAAAAGAGGACTTTGTGTACTTTATTCAAAGAAGGCCATCTTTAAACTTGAACCTTCAGGAGAATGATTGCCCTATCTCTAACCACCCCTTTTGAGTTTACTTCATGAGAAGGTGGTTTGTGTATAGAGATATTATTCTCTTATATTTCCATAAAACCTGCAAGAAAAACTCAACCAAGCTGGAGTTTTCACTTTGCGATACCTTAAACATCTTGTAATGGAGGCCCATGAAATATATGCAAATGACCCTTTAAGGACATCAAGTGTTTCAGCTACATAGCTTCTAAATATTCATTTTCACATTGAGCTAATCGGAGGAAGTCGGAGGAAGGGCTCTGAGCTAACCAATCTGTGATATATAACATTAAGTATCCTCTTTTTTGCTTATTTCTGAGTTATTTATAGCACTTTTATTTTACGCACTGTGTATGAGGTATTAACTAGAATTTTCTACAATTGTTAAGCATCTGGTTGGGATTGTTTGTTCTGATTTTTGTTTTCCACCCTCCCTCCCTATTGGTATCCTGTTTTTATGCTTGGTGGCTTTGCAGTTGCCCGCCCCTACTGTAAATTTGATCTGGGACACTCCTCCTAGTCTAGTGGCATTAGCTCATTCTACATAATCCAGAGAGAACATTTGAGAAGGCCAACCCAGTTAGCTTCTGCTCCTCCTTTCCCCGTTCCACTTAAAAAAAAAAATTCTAAGCTTGTTTCCTGCCTTTCCTCTAAGTCGTCTAGTCCAGATACAGATTTGCTTTTTCCAGGACTGTTTGTAAGCTTCTGAGCCCCCAAGCCTTTCTGTGTTGGAGGGAAGCCTTCTAGCTTAATTTAGTTTTTTTTAGAACTAGCCAGTTTTCTAGTTTCAGCACTCAAATCTGTTTCTTTGAGCTCAGCACTTGTTCAGAACTCATTGTAAGCACTAAATAAGCTACAAATTACTACAGCACTCAACTTTCCTCACTTGTCTAGAGGAAAATAGTTTTTAGTACTTAATAAATAAGCACCTATCGAGGCATGTCTAAGGGTCAGCTCCCAGTGTTTTCTCCTGTCTACCTGATGAATCTGGGCGTATTGGGGCAATGCTGCAATTGCCTCATGTACACAGACAACCCTCTCCTCCTATCACCCAACACTACAACCTGTGAGAGATGCACTTATATAGCCAAACTGGAAGCAAAGCTCTCTTCACCCAAAACTGGACTACACAGTCAAGAGGAGAAGGTAAACACTTGCATCACACCACACTCATCACATAGTCCCTCAAAACCTACACCACCAAAACACACACATAGAAAAACAAAAAACACATCCACATTCGTGGAGGCTCTCAAAAATATCTACCCAAGCAACAGGAACCTCCAAAGCAGAAACCCAAGCAACCTCCACCCCCCAACACAACCCAAATGACACATAGCCCACAAACTCAGTGTGCCACTCAACCACAGCCCATAAGGCATAACAACGTACCCAACACTCAAGTCATACGTGACTCTATAGTGAGGCACACTGATGTTCCACTCACCGGGCTAAACAAGGAGAAAGTTACTGTCAGGTGCCAGGATCCGCCACATAAAGCCTGCACTCAGTTCACTCCATAACAAGTACAAATATGACTCTGTCATTGTCCATGTTAGTGTGAATGACCTGAGACATACCTCCCTGGATTACATGGAAAGAGACATGGAGGAGCTGTCCAACCTTGTAGCCCAAGCAGGTATGACCTTAGCCCTGAGTAGCATCCTGCCATCACCCAGAATGATACCACAGTACAAGGACAAAATGATTGACTTCAACAATTGGCTAAGCTTCTGATGTCATTCTAAGGGGATCCAGTATCTGTCTGCCTGGGATGACATGATCGACAAACCACGATGCTTTGCCAGAGATGGCCTGCACCTGTCGCCCTTGGGATTCCGGATACTGGCTAAGGCTCTTGCCACCCCTATAGTGCCTTTTTTAGGCAAGATTCAAATGGCAAATTCACCATCAGAACAGGTACAAGCAAGCAAAATCTGAGGGTAATGCTACTTAATGCTAGAAGTCTAAACCTCAAAATGCACTCACTCAAGGCACTCTTTAAAATGGTGAACATCGATATCTCTGCAGTGACAGAGACCTGGTTCAAGGCTCCAGAGAGCACCCCTGCATTACCAGGCTATAATTCATACCACACCTTTTGGCCACCTAACCTGGACCAAAGCACTAAAGGCGGAGGCGTGTCCATATTCATTAAGGATATCCACACCTCCAGGCTAGTTGCTCAGCATAATGCATCCGAGATTATCCAAGTGCAATTAATTCTGGGCAAGACCGCAATCCAAACTGTAGCTTTCTACAGATCTCCCACCATACCCCAGGATTCCCACTCCTCATTTCATAATACACTGGAAAATATTAGGGTACAACCTAGCACCCTAATAATGGGCGATTTCAACTACCCCACCATTAACTGGGAAAACTACTCCTGTACCAACTCTTGTGCTCAATGTTTTCTGGAATTCAAAAATTCCAACACCTTGGATCAGCTTATACACACTCCCACCAGGGGCAGCAATATCATAGACCTGGTCATTACCAACATGGGCAACCAGTGTTCCACACAAGAGGTCAATTCCTCATTGGTGAGATCCAACCACAAGCAAATCACCCTAGACATCCACATCCCACCCCCACCCCCCATTAGGGGAAACCACTGTAAAAAATGTCTCCAAAGCCAACTTCACGCTTCTTAAGACAGAAGTGGCAAACTTCACAACACCCATGCTGATGGACAATAGAGGTATGACTGCTGAATCCTATACAATTGCACTTTATAAACACTTACACGAGTGTATGGATCATGCCATCCCTAACAGTACCAAGATGCTATCCTCCAAAAAAAGGAAGCAAATCTGGTGGTCCCCTGCTATAAACAAACTCTACAACAGAAGGAAGAAACTGTTGCAAAAAAGAGTAAAATCCCATGATTGGAGCAACTCCTTGGTCAGCCTCAGTAAGAAGCTGAGATCCCTCATAAAATCCTCCAAAGCTAGTTACGAAAACAAAATTGCCACTGATTCTAAAGACAACCACAAAGCATTCTATAGCTATGTCAAGAATCTCAATGGCAACACTCACATCTGCTCTGAGTTACAGCACAATGGCACTAAATATACAGAACCAACTGATATTGCCAACATCCTGGCAGATAGATTCAGTGCTAACTTTACCTCTCTCTCATCCCCTAAAGGGCCCATCTCTATACCAGAAAAATGCAAGGTTCCTATAATCATGGCTGCACAGGTAAAAAACACACTCTCCAAAGCCAAGAACACAGCATCCATGGGACCTGACAACATCCCAGGCTGCGTTCTACATGAACTACAGAATGAACTGGCACTTCACCTAAGTACCATGTTCAATCATAGCCTCACCTCAGGCTTTGTGCCCATTGAATGGTGCACAGCAATGGTTATCCCACTTCACAGAGGGTGAGTCACCATGGACCCTGGGAACTACTGCCCCATTAGCCTGACAAGGCTGGTCTGCAAGGCTATGGAACGTATCATCATGGAACTTATAAACAATGACATTGGTAATCTCCAAACTTTGGACCCTACCCAGTTTGGGTTTGTAAAAGGCAGATCATGTCTCCTAAACCTAATAGACTTCTTTGAAGCAGTCACAAAAGCCGTAGATGAGGGTAAGGTGGTTCACACAGCCTATCTAGATCTTGCCAAGGCTTTCGACACCATTCCCCACTCTGGAATTATAGATAAGCTCACTAAACTAGGTTTAAATTCCTATGTCACAAGATGGGTTGCCAACTGGCTCACTGACAAAACCCACACTGTGAAAGTAGCAGACTCTAAATGTGGAGTACCACATGGTTCAGTCCTAGGTCCTCTCCTGTTTGGTATCTACTTCTCTGAAGTACAGGCTAACACTGAAGGTATTTGGCTAACAAAGTTCGCAGATGACTACAAACTAGGAGCCATAATCAAAACTCCTAACGATGTGGACATGCTACAAAAGGGCCTCACTGAGACAGATGCCTGGTGTCAAAGCTATGACCACAAGCTCAATTCCAAAAAGTGCATTGTCATCCCTTTTGATAAAATCTCTGTACCAATGAACTACCACATAGGCGGTAGTCTGCTTAACACTGAAAGTGTGATAAGAGACCTTGGGATACAGGTGGACAGTAGTCTCTCCTTTGATAATAACATTGCCCAGTAGTCAGGAAATCCTTCTACATGGCACACCTCATCACTCATTAGACCCATTATAGAGTACAATGCCCCTTTTGGTATGTACCTCACAAGATATCTACAACAACTGGAAATGCCACAGACATACCTCACAAAGAGGATTACCAGCCTCAAACAGATGCCCTACGCAGACCGTCTCAAAAAACTCCAACTTTACTCTGTCGCATATCGCCTACTCAGAGGCAATCTCTGCCTAACATACAAAGCTATGTCAAACCCAGAGCTGTTGGACTTGCTCCACATAAAGAAATCCCAATCCCTCTGAGCTACATGCTCTGGGGTCCTAAACCTTGTCACCACAATAAACAGAACATCCTGGAGGGATAGATTCCTGTTCCAGAGACTTTCCATACTCTGGAACAAATTACCTATCTATATCAAACAAAGCTCCTCATTAGCTCTCTTCAAGAAAAATCTTGATGATTGGATGGGAGATAGGAAATTCACCCCAGGGATCACTTCTGTGGCTCTGTTTGACAGGGGCACAGGAAAATTATTTTCTTGGGTGGCAAAAGCCAGGGTACCATTTGGCTTGGCTTATACAGGCCCTAGGGCCAATAGCCTAGTGCCTACTTACGAACCTATGACGTTTTTTTTTTTTTTACTGTTGTTAAATAAAATTCAGAATTCAATACACAGGAGGTTCAGATTCAAAAGTTTTACTAGTGTACACCAGGAGGCAAAAAAACATAGAAGTACAGAATTTTGTCTAACATGAAACAGGAAGCACACAATTTTATATAGGTTTAACATTCAAGCTATGCCCACCTTACTGACGTGACATGTTACAGGGCATCTACATCACTTTAGCTTACAAGCCTCTATTCTTTTAATCTGCTGATGCAGTATGTTTTAAAAAACTTTTCCTTTAGATACAATATGGCCTTGCTATCCAGCTGGTCAGTCATAATGTCTTTCTGTAAAGCTACTTGTTCAAGGTTTCATATCAGTTCGAATACAATGGCAGCTTCAGTCTTTTAATGTATGTCTTTGTTCTCTGTTATACTTTCTCACACAGCTGCGTGCTATCTAAGTAACACATATACAAGGCCAGATCATCCCAACAGGAAAAAGCAGAAGATTTCATTATTTCACACATTTAATTTCCTGACCCAGCAGATAATCACTTATGAAAAGCATAAACATTAAAACTTGCTAAGCTAGCATTCTGCCAGGGTCAGAGATCAGCTTTTGGTTCAAGCCACACTGCAGTTTCAAAACTACTTCACATTTAGACATGAATTAATTTTACTACTATATGATTAATAGAATAAAATGCATTATATACTACTTTGCTTTTAAGCTAGCACTTCTCATGTATTCAAATACACATTTTTCTAACAACTGTGTAACTCTTTATGATAATATTCAGGCCAATAAAGCCAAGCCGCAATGGCTGTGGATATGCTTGCATATTTCAACCTTTCTATTGCCCTCATCAGTGCAGCAAAAGTGGATATGTTGGTTACATTTCAATAACACAGGGTCTTTAAACTCAGCTGATGCCCATATAAATTAATGTGCCTACAAAATATCCCAACTATCATCCAAACCAAAGGAGGTTTAAAGTATCACACAGTGAAAACTCCAGCTTGCCTAGGTTTTTCTTGAAGTTTTTCCTGTCTTATATTTCATGACCTCTTTGACCCATGAAAGTCTAGGTTCTAGAAATAGGTACAGTACTAAGGCAACACTAGCTTGCATTGGTAATACTCTCATCTTAGCTAGAGCTATATTGGCAATATTACATTCTGATCCTTTCTGACCTCTTGGAAGCATAGGGCACTGTAGGCCAGTGGATCATGACTGAGCAAGTTACTGAGTCTTCACTAACATTGTGTCCTACTGGTTTTCCTTTTACTTTTTGGGCTGCTTAATGAGGGTGGTCTCTGCAGTTAATTGCTACATGGACCACCTTCAAAAGTGTGTCAGAGCTAGATCTTGATGTCATTGTTGTTTAGAGTTCCTATGCTGCCACTAAGAAAGGACAGGTATATCCTATCAGTCATATGCTGAGGAAACTCAGTTTTACCTGCCCTTGACACGGGAACCTGTATCCCACTTAACTTCACATGAAGACTGTAGTCAGTATTACAATGGATAATAAATACTCAACTTAAGGTCAGCTTGGCAAAGACCATGGCATCACTGGCTCAGGCCAGTCTATTGTCCATTACATTGTTCTTCCCTTTCCAAGTTACAGTGTACTTTGAAAAAAAATATTATTATTTGACTTTCGTTTTCAAGCTTTTGGTACAATTCTTCGCAAAATGCTTAGCCTGCAGGCCAAGTATCAGTTGTTGTTACAGCATCTTATTTCCATGAAAAGAATGCTTCCTTGATCTACAACGTTACCATCATCAGACATGGCTACAATTATTCATGCACTTGTAATGTTGAGTAGATTATTGCAATGCCTTTTATTGCTGTTGGCTATCAGAATGAGCACTGGTGTAGCTGCAGATAGTGCAAAATTCCACAGTGAGGATGTTAACTGTCATCTCCCATTCCTGTCATAGGACTTCTACCCTGCTGATGGTCCCTGCCAGGTCACTATACAACATGCAACTTTTTACTTAGTCCTTTGTAATCAGATACATTCCCTCACACAGGATGCAGTGATGAAGCTTATTTATGGAATCCTCTGAAGTTCCTACTTTTTGGAAGATTTATTTTCCCTTTTTTTAAAACCTTCTCAGCAGAAGGAGTGGAGGCATTTTTCCTTCAATGCTTTTTTTCTGATATATAACATTTACTTTACAGCGTATTGATAAGCTGACTTTGCCATGTTTCATATTCTGTTTTTTTTTTTGTTTTTGTTATAAGCAAAAAAACACAATAACATAGCACACATAATAGCCAGACAATGTTAAATGTTAAATAAATAACTAAACAGCAGCCATAGTATGACACATCTCAAAATATCTTGGCACCAAGTTCAATATTATACTTTCTTCAGCAAAACCTTTGTAGCTTATTGCACATAAGAATTCTTGAAACCTCTTAGGTCTAGTGGGATGTTTATACCAAGTCAACTCAATTTTACTTGTCCATATTGAAAAGTAGTATAGATAATTTTAGTGACATGAGGTCAAGATGAAAGCAATTTTTTTTAAACAGTAAATATTTTTCTACAGACAATGGGCCTGATTATATTGGTCTTGGTGTAAGTGACTTACTCTGGTGCAAACCTACTTTTTACATAAATCTTCCAGTAGATTAAGTTGCTTAAAACTGGGAGCAAGTCTTTTAGAATCTGGCCCAGTGTATTAATATCTTGTGGGAGTATTTCAATGCAAATGATAGCCGCAGTCTGCAGACATAGTTAGTCAAAGTATGTGTGCAAGACTGTGTTTGTGTCCTCACATGTACGTGTATATACATTAAGGCATGCATATCTTCAAAAATTTCAGATTTTTTTAGCACCCATGTTGAAATTTGTATCTTAGTAAGGGTACTATAGACACACACACACACACACACACACACACACACACACACACACACACACACACACACACACACACACACACACACACACACACACACACACACACACACACACACACACACACACACCTATGTATGCAAGCACTCATACAAATATTCATTTACATTACAGCTCTTCATTGTTTTTAATATAACAAGTTAGTACCTATAACAATGCAGTAAACTATTATACCCAATGATACTTCAGCAAATATGACAAATGATACTGCAGCAAATATGATTCCCTAAAAAGTATTGCTAATTGAAAAACAATATGGGAGAAGAACCTGCAGATCATCGGCCTCATTTCTCAATGATTTGGGGGTGGAGTAATATGCTATCCTGAGCAGTTACCCTATGCTTATGTACAAGCCCAAGGTCTCAGACAGTTCCCATTTAGCTTATGTCAATGGGAATTGATGAAACACTACAGTGGATTCCAAAAGGTAGTCAGGCTGACAGTGCTAAGACATTTCAGACTTGTACTGTGCCAGTATTTGAAGTTGTATATTGGAAAAGGCTGACGATGTACAACTACAAAACAATGAAATAGCCCATTCAGTGAGTTAGCTCTGTGCAGCAATAGCTCCATCTGTGACAGGGGCATGGTACTGCTCTATAGACAAAAGCTGTGAGTTACAATCAGTTAGGTTTGTAGGCTTTTTGTTTTATTTGGAACTGTACTAAAAGTACACTGATTTCTGTGATCACTTCGGAAGAAAATCAATAGATCTAGTCTCTTAGTTACATGTCACAGTCCTAAATCAGCTGTTTTTCTTTTCTTTTTTTTTTTTTTTTGTTCAGGGTTTACAGTTTTCTTTTAGTCATGTTCTTAAAACTTCAGTTTATGAGTTTACATATTCCCTTATTTTCTAATGCCAGCACAATTAAATCACAGTACAGTTTGTACAATGGGTTGTTAATTAGCAAGTCCTGCTTTGAGAAGATAGAAAAATTGTCAGAATTCTCCAGAAGGCATGTCATGCTTCATTATTTGATATTTATTTGTGCCAAACAAATTTTCTTTCCAAGAAATATCTTGGTATTAATGACAGTGGACCAACATCTAATAAACCTTTCTCAAAATTTGAACTTGACAACCACATTTCATCTAACACCGTATTAGAGTTATATTGTTTCAGTTTTCATCAGGCAAGTTACTCTCCTAGAACAAAATGGCAGGCTCTGTCATCGATTAAAAAATTGCCTAAAGTGATGTATGTTCAATTATTATAATGTACTTTTTCTACAGAGAAGTACCTTAAATAAAATAATTCATCCTATCTCCATTCTCCTTCCTTTTCTCTGGGATGTGCATCCATATTAGACTCCTGTAACCTGACTTCACATATAAGCATTGCACCGCAAGTGTATGAGGGGCATTCATCAAATGACTAATGTTTGTCTACTGTCAAGGAATGTAGCTAGATTTTTGTCTCAGATATGTTTTTTAACTTTTGTTTTTGCATAAAAATTACCCATTTTTTGCCACATTATGTGAAAGTAGGCAAAAGTAAAAATCTCTGTCTCACATACGTCTAAATCTCAGTGGTGTGTGTGTGTGTGTGTGTGTGTGTGTGTGTGTGTGTGTGTGTGTGTGTGTGTTTGTCTGTCTTGTATACATTGTATAACCTCACAAACTAAAGTACATTTTATGTATCTGAGGAATAGAGGAACTAAGTAAGGACTATTCTGATATGTGTGCCAAAGTCTTGTTGACTGGAAGGTAAAAAAAAAAAACAGTGGGAGATTATAATACAAGACACAGGTCTTCCCAGTTTTGTTTTTGTTTGCTTTTATTTTAATTGGACCAGTAATAAAAGAAATCCAGAACCTGGAAAAAAAAACATTGATTTGAGTGGTGACATGACCTAAGATTAATGTGCCCAACATGTTCTTGTGCTTTGCTGATGATTTGTTAAACATAGAAAGGCATTGATCATTAACTCTGAATATGCAAATGTCTTTGAGTCACTGCAGTCGCATGGAAAATGTGGAGGCAATTAAACAAAAAGAAAGAAAATACATTTTAGTTAAGACATGGCAAGCTATTTCTGCTTTCTTCAGTGTATTTTATTTTTTTAACTGCTGACCGCTGACCATTTTTGGCCATTCTTTGCATATGTGGATGGAATGAAAATCCCTAAGAATGATGACCAATGTAGCTTGTAGGTTGCCTACCTGCTCTGGTCTGCTGCACATGACCAGTGAAATGACACATTGATAATTACTGAAACAGCAGTCACACCATAGCAGTCTACCCATTAATGCTGAAAAAGCCAGACACAAACATACATTTCACTTACACTGCATAGTGTGTTCACACTGCACCACTCTGGTCCTTCACTTTATACTACTACTACTACTACTAATAATAATAATAATAATACTGCAAATTTATAACTTTTTTTGTTTTGTACTTTAAAATATTCATAATTAATTAATCTGTTTTGATGACATCTCAAACCCAAATGATTTTGTCATTGAACAAACCTTCCATTTACTGGCCTATCTTAAGAACTTACTTAGTGGGCTCTATTCCAAAAGGACTTGGGCATGGAGTAACATGTCAAGCTGAGCAGTTACTCCACTGCTGAGTTCAAAAGATATTCTGCTAATACCTATTCAGTGAATGCTAATGGTGATTACCAGATCCCTATGCCCAATTTCAAAAAGCAAATCAGTCTCACCCTGCTGAAATAATCTGGCATTCCAAATTTGCAAGGCTTACTAATGTACAAGAGCACATTATAGGAAAACAACATTGCACTTAATGAACTTTGGGGCTATATTATATATTCGAACTTTCTAAACTTCGAATAATTTATGTTCGACAACATATGATCAAAGTCTAAAAGTTTGAATATATAATAAAACAAACAAAAAAATAATCTTACCTTAACAGTGCAGAAAGGGGGACAAGCCTCCCTGCACCCCCCACACCCCCCTACTTAAATATGCAAACTCTGAGAGCGCACTGCAATGCAGAAAAGGAAATTCTCCCATTCCACGTTTAACCATCGAACTCTTGAAATGTCGATCATATGGTGTCGACCATGACATTCGACATTTCAAGCATTCAGAGTTCTAATAGGAACCCTGAGCTTCTCAGTGAGATAGAAACTCCAGCTGTATAAAGGACAAGGTACTTCAAGTAAGGCCTGGTTGGAAGCCAGACTGCATGCAATACTGAATAGCACACCCAGGTGCAGTCATACTGTGGATTTTAGGAGTCAGGTAGGGAGCCTGGGACCTGCATGCACAGTTTGGTGCAGTACTAGCCATCACCTGATCTTCTGTGAGGACAGCTCACAGTGTCCTGCTTTCAAAAACAGAGTCTATTACCTGGGAGACTAGTAGTCCTGCATGACAATCTCTCATCTTAGATAGAAAGAATGCAGGCATGAAGGCTATGCTTAACATCATGCCTGCATTCACCAGTCTGCCCTATAGAAGGAACTCCTCCAGTGGTCAGACTCATGCCCTGGAAGCTCCATCTGCATGACAGAGATGGTACTGCAGACAGTTCCCTGTCTGCAAAACCATAACTGACATACAGATAGACTTGCTGCACTGGAGAACTTTTGCCAGGCTTGGTGGCACCTTCAAGTCTTTGAGTAAGTTTGGGCTTTTCTCAAAATAAGCAATGAGATCCATTAACATTAAATATTTTAGAGTCTCATGACCTGTTCCTGGTAAAGCATGGCTCTATTCCAATAAACACTGTCATTAAAAGGTACTGAACTGGGTAGACAGTAGTCCTCCTGGATGATGTCATTCTAGAGTGATAGGGTGGATTTCACAACTCAATGTAATGAGATTGACATGACAGAGGTTGCCTGCTGTTGCTATGCCATGTTTTTGGAATCTGACCCCCTGCATAGCTATTAGTTAATGCATGGAAAATGCTGACTGTGCTCTGAAATTAATACAAATATTACTGTTATAGCTAGGTTCATATATAAAACCTCAGTGTTCTTACCTCTCTGATGTACATGCATGGCAGCATCACAGAATTGTACAAAACTGCATCAACAACTTACAGGCATCATTCAAAGCTATTAGATAATTCAAGCTGATACACAAACTATAAAAGAGCAGAAGAGCAAAGTATCAAACAACTCTTCAAACTGCTCTTAATTTGAGAATCAATTCCCTTCCAGTCATTGTTTATGTAACAATACAAAGTGTGCAACAGCTTTTGAAGTTGTTAACATATTTCATACTCTCACACTTCATTTATACTAGTAGTAAATCAGGGAAGCTAAACCCCACTGTGTATTACAAAGATTTATGATCAGGTCATCAGTCGTAGCTGTCTCTTGATGTGTTCTTGAAATGCGTTAAAGAAGTTCACCTTTCAAGTGAAATTCTTGAGCCTACTTCCTAAACATACAAACACCTTGTTCATCATTGTATACCTGATCATAAGTATGCAATTAGGCAAGAGGGGAATACATGGTACTGATGTTACTGCAAGCCCAGGGATGTTGTGAGGCATGAGCTTAAAGATGAGTGGTTGGTAAAGGCAGCTGGCATGGGTACAGAGGAATAATTTTGCAGAATGCCCAGATTTTTGGTAATGTTTTCAGACTAGTCATCATAAAATGTATGGTTTTCTGGCAAATCATTGCGTACTGAAGATTCTAAATAATGACAAACATTTGAGTTTCAGGCTTCATATCCTTTAGTAAATGCACGCTAATGCAAAACCTGTTAATCTAGCAATGTTCTATGCTTATAAAAGTAATACATTTTGTCCATGATTTTTTTCTTTTGTCTCCCTCATTATTTTTGCCCACATTTTTTGCCACAAGACACTTAATAGCACGTGGGTAACAGTGATGAGTGAGAGGGGATATTACAATATATCAGTTAATGTATCAGAAGGGGAGGCTTTGTGGATTAGCAGATGTTTTGTCAAGAGGAATGACTACTACACAGATGGGTGAAGAGCAGGGGTGGCTCGTGCTATAGGACTGCAGGACTGCAGCCTTCCCACCTCTGTAGAAAAACAAAAAACAAAAAGCTAAACATAAAAATTGAAAAAGAAAACATCTGTAAAATAAAAAACAAAAGTACACATCAGAACTCTGTGCATGCGCACAGACTGCTTTGACAGCAGTCTGGATAGAAGGGAAGGCAGAGATGACCCTCAGATGCCCAGAAGTCTGTGCAGTGAAGACCACACAGAACAGAGCAACTTTGGACTGCATCATCTGCTGGCTGAACCAGTCAGGAGGTATGTTTCTGCAGGCTGGACCAATCAGGCTCTCAGAGGCAGGACTAGGACTGTACTGTGTGTGCACACAGTACCGGGTACTTGCACTTTGAGGCTACACATGTGCTTCGCATTGGAGTTATGTATCTGGGGACTTGTGTTTCATGAGGGTTGGATTTATTTTAATTTCACATTGGATTTATGTATCTGGGGAGACTTTTGCTTCATGACTTTTGTTCTTGTTGGATATACTGTCATTCTGCAGGTAAGAGTGTGTATCTGGGGACTTTTGTTTCATGAGTGTTGGAGTGTGTGTTTTGTGAGTGGAGCGTTGGAGTGTGTGTTTCATGAGTGGAGCATTGGAGTGTGTGTTTCATGAGCAGAGTGTTGGAGTCTGTGTTTCTTGAATGGAGCGTTGGAGTGTGTGTTTCGTGAGTGGAGCGTTGGAGTGTGTGTGTATGTGTGTGTGTGTGTGTGTGTGTGTGTGTGTGTGTGTGTGTGTGTGTGTGTGTGTGTGTGTGTGTGTGTGTGTGTGTGTGAGATGCCCTAGTTGCTATATACTGGTGGCTAGAGAGAACTCATGGTGGTGGGTAGAGAATGCCTCTGGCTTGAACCCTGTACCTTGGATGCAGGTGGCAAGGGGCCTGAATTCTCTACCCACCACCATTTGTAAACATTTTGCAGATTTTTGCCTCATATTTGTTCTGTTCTGTTCCTCATAAAATCTGTGGTTTCTGTATTTTTGTTACACAGTGGTGCAGTTAGTGATGCAGGGGTAGCATTGTGACCTGATAGCTACAGACTGTCTGGTTTGATTCTTGGTTGGGGTGCTTTCTGTGTGGAGTCTGCTTCTGTTCCTCACAAAGTCTGTGGTTTCTGTTTTTTTTGTTTCCTTACAGTCAGTGGTGCAGTGGTAGCATTGTTGACTGATAATTAAAGCTTCTTTGGTTTGATTTTTGGCTAGGGTGACTTCTGTGTGGAGTCTGCATGTCCTCTCATCTTACAAAGACATGCATCTGGAGTGTTTCTCCCTGGGCCTGTGCTAAAAATTGGCTTTTGTTCCAAGTTGGACTTTCCTGGTTAACAAATGATAAATAAATAAAAATGACAAGACATTTGAATTGCAGACTTCATATTCTTCAGAAAGTACACGGTAACACAAAACCTTTTCTTCTAGCAATTTTCTAAGTTTATAAGATGGATATTTGAAATTTGTCCCTATTTTTGGACTGTATTCCCCCATTATTGGCATCGTCCAGGTTTTTTGTGCAAAGCTTGAGAGCTATGGTGAAAACTGAATTCACTGAATATGTTTGGGGGCTGTATTCCCCCATTACTGGCTTTGTCCAGGTGCTTTTTGTTAAGAGTTTGAGAACTATGATGAGAACTGAATTTACTAGGTGCAGTGGTGCAGCAGTTAATGTTGTTGTTTCACCAGCAAGAAGTTCTCCAGTTCAATTCTTGGCTGGGGTGCCTTCTGTGTGGAGGTTGCATGTTTCTCCCTGTGTTTGTGTGGGTTTCCTCCAGGTACACTGGTTTCCTCCCACATTCCAAAAACATGTGATTGGAGCATTTCTCCTGGGCCTCCACTGAAAATAGGCTCTATGGAACCTAGTCAGACTTTCCTGGTCAACAAATGTTAAATATACTAAATGGTAGCCCTTTAAGTTTGCCTTCCTCTCTTTCACAAAACAGTTGATTTGGCATAGTGGTATGTTGCTTTGACTCTTTTGCACAGGGTCCTGGGTTCAAACTTAGTGAAATGTATGGTAGCAACACAGTATTTTATTCTAACAACTTTCCAACATTATACAAGGGATGTTTAAAATGTGTTCCTGGTTTTTCGGCTTTTGCCCCCTCTCCCAATTTTTTCCATATTTCTTGTGCTGCAAAGTTCAGAGATACAGCTGAGTGTCAAGTAGACTTTACAAGGAGCTGAGAGCTGCAGGGGAAACAAAAGTTTAGTGCTGCTTATGCTGAGTGGGCTTGCATTGTTAATAGCACAACAGGTAGTGTTACTTGCTTTTGATGCAGAAGGCTGTGGGTTCTACTCCCACAGTAGTTAGATGCATTGCTGATATGGTACAGTGTTGTAAAAGGGGGTGGATGCTGCAGTCACTTTCGGCAAAGATACCTAGTAACTATGAACCTGTTATCAGTTTGCCATCCATTCCCTATTGCAATATTACTAGCTTATCATTTTTTAATGCAACATAGGCAATTTATTCCTCAAGGGCAACAGGCACTTTATTTGTAGCTGAAACAATTAAATATAAAGTGGTTTTCTAGCAGCAACCTCTTCATTAGTTATATATTTCTTTAATGTGAAATTATTTAGATGGCTTTTACTACTTCAAAGATTGTGCATATTTACTGATACTGGTAGACTGTAGAAGTTTAAGTAGACTTTTATGATGGAAATGTTCTGAACTGGGCAGTTTTGTCATTATTGGTGCATGCATTTTGTTTCATTGTTTACTGGAAAAATGTTCAAAACAATACATTTAAAACACCCTCTAACAACTATACTATATTGTACAAGGAATATAATTTAATACAATCAGGAAGGTGTATCAAAGAGCACGTGTATGTCTTGTGTGCAAGGGGCCTATTATTTGAAAACAGCCCACATTTAACCTTTATCTGCCAGTGGCAAAATGTATTTTCTTTGAATGTGGGTTTCAATGTTATTTCAATGAACGTGAATTTCAAGGACAGAGAAGTTTGTATGCTAAGTCTATTTTCATTGTGAGACTGCATTGCTTTGTTTTAGCAGATATTTATTAGTGTTTGTGCTGTAACATGCAAAATAAAGCTTTCAAATGAAATCCAAATCATTGCAGAAGTAAAGCAGTATGCACATTACAGTGTTTATGGTAAATGGGGTGAAATAACCAAGGAATGGGACATTGAAATGGCTGCAGTGGGGAGGTTCCATTCGACCATGAGTTTTGTGAGGGGGGGAAGGGCATTAAACTCAGACAGCCTCGGCTGAACTATACCTCTCAACTGTCCAGATTTTTAAAGAATGAATAGATTTTTGCTCCTTATTTTTGGTTTGTGCCTCATAAAATTTGTGTTTTTTTGGCAAATCATTTAGGAATGAAGTCACTAAATAATGACAGACATGAAGTTACAGACGTCATAACCTTCAGAAAAAATGCATGCAAAAGGCAAGACCTGTTATTCTATCAACTGTCTTAAGTTTATATAAGAGCAATTTTTAGTACTGTTTGCATGTTCCCCCAATATATTTGGCCTTGTCCATTTTTCCTGCATTAAGAGGTTGAGAGGTCCATGCAAATAAATTGCTTTATAGAATTAGGAATATCCAAACCTCTCAACTGTTCCCAATTTTGGCACAAAATGTTGCTCTCCCCCTAATAATTCCTCCGCAAAATAGCAATTTTGAAAGAAAACATGGAGGGTTTACAATTATAAATAACTGCAATGATCAGAGTTATAGATTACTTTTATTTCATAAATGCATGTAGATTCTCTAATTTTGTCAGCTGCTCCAGTTAACAGTACTAATATTAAAAAGATGTCCCTTCTTTGACAGGTTCTCAGCTGTATTGTGTGGCAATTTTATATTTCTGCATCACATTTTTGGTCCGCTTTTCATAAAATTGTGGTTTTCTTGGCAAATTAGTGGCAAATCATTAAAGACTGAAGTTAGAAAATAATGGCAGACATTTGAGTTTCAGATTTCATACCCTTCAGAAAATTCATGCTAATGCAAGACCTACTACTATTCTATTATCTTTCTAAGTTTATAAGAGCAATATTTAAAATTTGTCCTTATTTTTGGGCCTGTGTCCCACTTCTATGTATGGCTTTGTCCAGATTTCTTGCTCTGAGGTAGAGTGGTATGAGTGTCACAGCCATCACTGTCAGCCAGAGACATTTCAAATTGTGACATACTTATTGCACCCCACTCCCCCATGTAGTGACTCTTGATGTGTCCAAGCAAGGCAAGGAACAGTTATGCTGTGTAAGTTTGCAGAGCATTCCCCCATCCAAGGTAGACAAAAGTACGGCAGTGGATTTTCATCTGTCCTTGATTTTGCATAATGTTCTGATTTTCTGTCATATTTTTATACTGTTGATTTATGCTTCTTATTATTCGGAAAATGCATGCTATCGCAGTGTCCTGTTGCTCTGTGTTTAAGTAGCAATGCGTATGACAATCAGGTAAGATTTTAGAGATTGTAAGATGCAAGTAAGCTTTAATAAGCATATTGTTAAAGAATTACCAACATTGAAAGCCTTTTTTGTTGTTGCCATGCAGAGAATATTTACATAACTAGATAACGTATAAGCCTTAGGTATTGAAATGCATATGACAGTATTTGTAATAAAGGACAGGATTACAGTATTTTCAGAAGCTCATTACATTTGTTGTAGACTTGCAGTCATCTTTGCAGGCTTTACCCGTAAACTAAACAGAATGCCAATCTATCGTGTGTGGTCCATAACGTGCAGTAATCCTTTAAGCAATTAATCTTGCGCTTGTTTCTTGTTTGTTGTTCATTTTTTAGTTTGATCATGTCTTCCCCATGAAACAAGTAGATAGTTGTCAGGTAGCATGTCTTTATTGTATAAGAAATATTTTTACAAGTGGGGGAATCACAGAGATTGCTACTTTCAGCATGTTATTTGGTAATTTTATAAAGATGAATATAAATTATAATTAGAAATGCAGTGCAAGGAGAAGTGGTTTGAGTTTAGTGCTGCTTGTTTTTTTTATACTTGATTTTGACTGGCATTCCAGTAATGTATTTAAAAAGTAATTTATTTTTTCATGCCTCACAACCTTTGTGTTTCCATCTAGATATTAAGTAAGCTGTCATGTAGCCAATGCATTTAATTGTTTTTCTTCTACACTTAATTATGTCTTGATTGGACTCTCATAATGATGGTTTGGCACCCAGGGCAGCGTATTTAATTAAAGTTCCAGTTGTTGTGGTTTTGAACATAGCTCCACCCCTTTCTAGTTGGTCACACCCCCATCCCACTGGCCCCACCCATTCAGCTGTCTTTTGCAGCCCCCCCTTTAATTTGAAGTCACCAGCCACCACTGGTGCAGAGATGAGAAAAAGGAGAAAAATGTGGTAGGCCACACATGAGATAAATAAAGATGTTAGCAAGCAAGATGAAAGAGAAGTGGGTCTATAGAAGGTTTGACTGTGGAATGAGGAGAAGGTCAATAAGGAAAATAAATAAATGCAACAGTTTCAGAGTTTCAACTACACCTACCAATGGGGTTTAAGACAATTTACCAGCAGTGATTCTGGTCACCTCACAACAGCACATTAATTTCAAATACTTGGCAAAAGCCCGGCACACAGAATCATTGCTGTTGTGAAAATGCTTTGACTGTGATTTCAAGTAATCTAGTTTTATATCCTGTTCCCGATAAATGTGCTTTGCATAACAGAGTATGACATGAAATAAGCACTCGATAAAACAACATTTACGTCCCCTATAAAAAAAAAAAAAGAAATGCTCAGAAAGTTGAATCCCATAAACAGATTTGCACAAACAACACACATTTATATGTATGTATATGCATTCCCCAGGATTCACGAATCCTCGTGTAAGACTAAATAAGTCTTACTCGGAAACTGCAGTTGAACGGTATGACATCAGCGTGCCATGCATATTCATGAGGGCATGCTGACTCCACTCCAAGTCTAACATGGACCATGCAGGAAGGCAGGGGGCGTGTCTGACTGCCGAGCAGTCCAAAGGTCCATGCCCCTGCAAGTATCTGAATTGTGAAATGTCAACACACATGAGCGAGTCCGCTCAAATGTCTACATACCCAACACTACACTCCCTCACATTGTAAACCCCCAGTACAGTTATAAAATGTAAAACTTTTAATTTTTTTTTATTATAATTCCCGATATAGCTGCCCATATTTGCGCATGTTTGCGCGGCTGTGCCCATTGCTTAGCTGCAGTTAGCAGTTTTGACATTGAAGAGCATAATAAGAAATGTTTATGCAAATTAAGCCAAATAGCAATAGCGTAGTGATAGAGCCTTCACACAAAGAGGAGGCATTCACGGTTTGAGTCCCACCACTCCCCTTTCTATTTTATGTTTTAAATTAGTAAATGAAGTAATTCCTGACATATATGAATAAAATTTTAATAAAAAACATTGAAATGGCCTATGTATCAGTGAACAAAATGTATATATATAAATATAAGAAGGATCTTGACATATAATTGCCCGTAGCTAAGCAGCACTTTACCCAGCACAATACAGTTGCCCGTAGTTAAGCAGCACTTTACCCAGCGCAATATAGTTGCCCATAGTTAAGCAGCACTTTACCCAGTGCAATATAGTTGCCCATAGCTATGCAGCGCTTTACCCAGCGCAGTAGGTTTGCACGGAGGTGCACACCGCGCTTACCAGTGCACTGTAGGGCAACGTGGAGCAACGTAGAGCAAGGTTTCTTAAACACAGCCACACCCTCAGTCTGTCTGGACAGTAGTAAAATAAAAAGCAATGACAAGGTTCGAACCCAGGACACTGTGCACCATAATCAAAGTACTGAGCCACTAAGCCATGACAGCTTAGGATAAACAGTCACTGTTAACATACATATACTTATAAATAGGTTCATAGGTTCATAGGTTTATACTAGGCTATCTGCCCTAAGGAATTTATAAGCCTAGCCCAAATTTTTGTGGCTTACGCCACCCCTTATATGAAAAAATACTGTGCCCATTAGTTTGTTGTGCCTCTGTCCAGCAGTGACACAGAGATGATTCCTGGGGTAAACCTACGATCTCCCATCCACAGGTCAAGATTTCTCTTGAACAGAGCCAGCGAGGTGCTCTGCCTCACATGGACCGGGATTTTATTCCACAGCATAGGGAGTCTCTGAGTGATAAATCTATCCCTCCAGCACGTCCTATTTATATCCGTGTAAGGTTTAAGTCGCTTGCTCTAGTGGTTTTGGTGGATTTGGATTTTTGAGGTGGAGCATGTCCATTAATTCCGGGTTGGACATGGCCTTGTATGTCAGGCACATGTCACCTCTGAGCAGATGGTATGCGACTGAATAGAGCTGGAGTTTCTTCAATCTGGCAGCATATGACAGATTTTGGAGTCCCTTTATCCTTTTGGTGAGGAACTTTTGGGGTCTCTCCAATTGCTGCAGATGTCGGGTGAGATACATCCCGAATGGGGCATTGTACTCGATCATTGGTCTGATAAGTGAAGAGTACAGGGAACAATGACCTCACTAGATCTGGATGTGAATCCCTTCATGATCAGGTGGGCAATGTAGAAGGTCTTTCTAACCACTTTAGCAACGTGAGTGTCAAAAGAAAGGCCACTGTCAACCTGGGTCCCCAGGTCCCTGATAACCTCTTCTGTGCTTAGTGGATTGCCACCTATATGGTAGCTTGGGGTTACCTTGTTTTTCGCGAAGGGTATGACTATACATTTTTTGGCATTTAACTTCAGGCCATGGCTCTGGAACCAGCTATCTGTTTCCGTGAGTCCCTTCTGAAGGATATCCGTGTCCGATGCAATTTCCACTATGGCGCCCAGTTTGCAGTCGGCTGCAAATTTTGTCAGCCAAAGTCCTTCCATGTTGGCCTGTACTTCTGAGACGTAGATGCCGAACAATAGGGGGCCAAGGACCGAGCCCTGTGGGACACCACTTGTGACTGGCTTGGAGTCTGACATAGCGCCAGCAACTCTAACCCTGTGGGTTCTGTCCTTAAGCCAGTTTGCAACCCATCTTGTGACATATGGGTTTACATTTAAGCTGGTAAGTTTTTCTACAATACCCGAGTGGGGTATTGTGTCGAAAGCCTTTGCAAGGTCAAGGTAGGCTGTATGGACTGCCTTTCCCTCATCAATGGCCTTGGTGACTGTTTCGAAGAAGTCGACCAAGTTCAAAAGGCATGATCTTCCCTTGACGAAGCCAAACTGGGTCAGGTCCAATGTCTGCAAGTCCCCTATATCTTTGTTTATGAGCTCCATTATGATCCTCTCCATAGCTTTGCAGACTAGGCTTGTTAAGCTTATGGGGTGGTAATTACCAGGGTCCATAGAGGCACCGCCTGTGGAGTGGGACCACAGTTGCCGTACGCCACTCCTTGGGCACGTATCCTGTGGTAAGGCTGAGATTAAACAGCTGTCTTATGTGCAGGTTTAATTCCTCATTTAGCTCATGTAGCACACAGCCGGGACACCATCCAGTCCCATTGATGCTGTGTTTTAGCTTTAGAGAGAGCAGCTTTCACCTGCACATTTGAGATGTCTGGGAGGCTACACTCCGCTGGGATAGTTATCTCTCCTTTAGGGGGGGGGGTGAAGTTTGCACTGAACCTGTCTGCCAGTATGTTGGCAATGTCTGTGGGTTCAGTGATTTTTGTATCATTTTGGACTAATTCTGAGCATATCTGGGAGTTTCCACCCAGGTTCCTAACATAGCTGAAAAAGGCCTTATGATTGTCCTTTGAATCCATGGCAATTTTTCTCTCAAAACTGGCCTTAGTTGATTTTATGAGTGCTCATATTTTTTTACTAATAATGATCAGGGGTGACTTCCCTTTTATGGATTTTGTTCTATCATGTAATAGCTTTCTCCTCTTATTGTAAAGTTTGTTAATGGCTGGGGTCCACCAGACTGGACGTTTGCCCTTTGTGGAAAGAGTCTTGGTTTTATTTGGGATTGCCTGATCCATGCAGTCCTGGAGGTGTTCATAGAAGGCATTTGTAAGGGCTTCCGCAGCTTGGGTTGTGGTTTCCACTGGCTCAGGGGCCTTGAAGGATACCACACCAGTCTTGAGTAGTGTGAAGTTTGCTTTAGAGAAGTTCTTCACTGTGGTCTTTTTGTTTGGGGTGGGGGAGGAAGGTGGATTTCCAGTGAGATTAGTTTATGATCAGATCTCACCAATGAGGATATACTTCCGGTGTGGAGCATTTTGTCCCCATGTTTGTGATAATGAGATCTAGTATATTTTCTCCTCTCATGGGAACAGTGACTAGCTGTTCCATGGCATTTGAATTTATGAACTCCAGGAACCGTTGGGCTAGAAAGTTAGGGCTTGAGTAATGTTCCCAGTCTATATTCGGGTAGTTGAAGTCACCCAATATGATGGTGTTTGGAGATACATTTATACCCTCCAGTGTCTTCAGGAAGGCTGTGTGGGGTTCCTGAGTTTGAGAGGGTGGCCTGTAGCATGCTACAATTTGTAGAGCAGTTTTGCCTATGGTTAGTTGCACCTGGATGGTTTCCGAAGCTTCGTGCGTTGCCACCAACCTGGAGGTGTGGGTATCCTTTATGAATATGGATACACCCCCTCCTTTTGTGGTGTGGTCCGGGTTTTGGGGCCGGAACGCATGATATGAGGTAAAACCTAATAGTGTTGGGGTACTCTCAGGAGCCTTGAACCAGGATTCAGTTACAGCACAGACATCGATGTTCTCCATACTGAGAAGGGCCTCGAGTGCATGCATTTTGAGATTTAGACTTCTGGCATTGAGCAGCATTACCCTCAGTTTCTTCCCATTTTTGTTTTCTAGGGTGGTAGGTTTAGAATTTGAGCCTTGCCTAAAAAAGGCACTATGGGGGGTGGCAAGAGCCTTAGCCAATATCCGGAATCCCAGGGGTGACAGGTGCAAGCCGTCCCTCGTGAAGCAGAGTGGCTTGTCAAGCATGTCATCCCAGGCAGACAGACACTGGATCCCCTTTGAATGACACCAGACATTAAGCCAATTGTTAAAGCTGATCATCTTGTCTCTATATTGTGGCATCATTCTTGGTGAAGGAAGGATACTGCTCAGGGTCAGGGTCATACCTGCCTGGGCTACATAATCAGAGAGCTCCTCTATGTCTCTTTTCATGTAGTCCAGGGAGGTATGGCTCAGGTCGTTCACACCAGCATGGACAATGACTGTGTCATATTTGTACTTGCCGTGGAGTGACCCGAGTGCTTGTGTTATGTGGCAGATTCTAGCGCCCGATAGGCAGCTTACTGTGACCCTCTCCTTGTTCAGCCTGGTGAGTGGGACGTCAGTGTGTCTGACTATGGAGTCACCTATGACAAGTATGTTCGGTGTTGTATTTGGCCTTAAGGGCTGTGACTGCTTTGCACACTGCTTTTGTGGTTTATGTGTTGCTTGTGGGGTGTCTTGAGGTAGCAGTTGTTTGGGTGTCTGCTTTGGAGGCCTCTGCTGTTTAGGTAAATTTTTACTCAGAGCCTCTGAGTATGTCTTTGTGTGTTTATGTGTTTGATTCAGTGGTGTGGTAGCATTATGTGAGGCTGGTTTTGTGGTGTGTGTAGTTGCCTTCTCCTCCTGTCTGGTCTTGCCAGTCCTGAGTTGAGAGAACTCAGCCTCCAGTTTGGATAAATAGCTGCATCTCTCGCAAGTATTTGTGTTATGTGGGAGGAGGAGAGGGTTGTCTGTGTACATGAGGCAGTTATAACATTGCCTCAAGATTCCCAGATTCACCAGCTGGACCGAGAGGAGATTGACAACTGACCTTTGGACATGCTAGAATAATATTGGGAATTCCTTAATAATTGAAAACAAGGGCCAGTGGGGAGTGAGGGTGTAGTGCTTTTAATTTTAGTGCTGACTTATATAATTGCTTTAGTGAGCAAGTGCCAGGTAACTTGAGTGCAATGTGTTACAAGTAACTAAATGCAAAAACGACAAACAGTAACTTTCTTTCAAGTGAAACAAGGAACTAGTACAGTAAGCAATGCAGATATCACTAGTGATCCACAGAAGCACTGAGAAGCATATTAGGTGGAATTAGCTTCCAGGGAAATAACAAGCAAACAAACAACAAGCATATAAACAAAGCTAGATTCAGCAGGCCTGGATCTAGTCTTTGCTACAGCAAACAAGGTGTACCAATTTCAGTAAGATACAGTTCAAATATTCAGGCACTATAAACCTTTAACCAGAAATTCCCAGCTCAGAAGGGCAGAGTCCAGCCTTTTCTCCCACAAGAGTGCAGACCACGAACCTTCTTAATGTAAAATAACTGGCCTGAAGCCCAAGTGCCTAAACCAGAACTAATACACTTGGACACTGGGCTCTCAATCAGCAGTTCCCAACTTAGAAGGATGAAAGCTACCTGTCCTGCCACCACAGTGCTTGCCACAAACCTTCCTAATGTAAAACAACTGGTCTGAAGCCCAAGTGCTTAATCCAAAAGACTTAGAATGATAGCTACACTTTAATCAAGTTACAACCAAGCAGTAATAAATACAATTGAATACTTTAGAGAATGTCTGGATTAGTGCTCAAGTTACACAAACAAAGCTAGATCCAGCAGGCCCGAATCCAGTCTATGCCACAGCAAACAAGGTGCACCAACTTCAGTAAGAAGCAGTTCAGATATGCATGCACTATAAGCCTTTAACCAGAAATTCCCAGCTCAGAAGGGCAGAGTCCAGCCTCTCCTCCCACAAGACTGCAGACCACTAACCCTCTTAATGTAAAATAACTGGCCTGAAAGCCCAAGTGCTTAAACCAGAATTAATACACTTTTAGTATAACAGACACTGAGCCCTCAATCAGCAGTTCCCAACCTAGAAGGATGTAAGCTACCTGTTCTGCTACAGCAGTGCAGACCACAAACCCTCTCAGTGCAAAACAACTGGTCCGAAGCCCAAGTGTTTAAACCAAAAGGCTTAGAATAAGTTACACCAAGCAGTAATAAATACAATTGTATGGTAGATCTATGGTAGATTAACCATTGCTCAGCAGATCTGCAGTCAGCCAAGAATTTTCAAAAACGGCCAATCCCAACAACGTGCGGGAAATACGGCATATTTAAGCTCCATTGGTGGGAATACTCACCATAACTGATTGTAGCTCCCATCTGCAGTTAGAATGGCTGGTGCTGGAGAGGGTACTTGCTTTTGAGCACAACGCTGGGGCATCGAGGAGTGAAAATACATACTTGTCCACCATCATGAGTTAAGACTCCTGCAGGGCCAGTTCCAAGGGACGGAGTACAAAGCAGAGGATTGGAACCGGTTAGCTCATGATCTCACCAGTGCCACAGGTGTCCCTCGAACTGGTGAGCAGGTCCATCACCACCATGCAGACCTGAAGAGATGGAAGCAGGATCTACTGAACCAATGGATACAGGATGCCCGTGACATGCAAGATGCCTCACTACTGAGTAGGTAGCCATGGAATGCAGTATGTAAGACATGCTAATTTAGTCTATATAATGGATAGGCATGTCTCAATATCCCTTCATTTACTTCACAGCTGCTGGTGTCCGTGCTGCGAATCAGCAAGCCTATGCAGATAGGCTGCTAAGGCTGTGCCACCAGGCAGGTTAGTAATTATTCTGCATGTATTGTTATATAAAATAGGTGAGAGAGCCTGAAAAAAAGAGTTGTAGCCCAATAATACAGCCATAAAATGCCCTGAATAATTCCTCTGCATGCACTGTTATATAAAATAAGTCAGAGAGCCAGAAAAAGAGTGTAGTAACCCATTAATAAAGGTAAAATAAGTCTGGAATAATATCTCTGCATGTACTGTCATATAAAATAAGTGAGCAAGCCTAAAAAAGAGTGTTGTAACCTATTAATAAAGGTATAATATGTCTTGAATATGTCTTCCGTATGCACTGTAATATCAAATAAAGGAGAGAGCCTGTAGAAAAGTGTGTAATGTAATTAATAAAGGTATAATACTTGGAGTGTGTCTGTGTCACTTACTTTGAAATGTTGTTGTACCCTTGCATTATATAAATAGTACTGTTGTATTAAGTGCTGTCAACCCGCAGTTGGGCAGTCCCACATAAAGAGGATGAAGAAGTGCCAGTAGCTGTGAAGCATATATATAGTCCTCAACAGTCAGTTAATGGCTGGCATGCGTAGGTAAATCTGGCACACGAGTAGCTTGTTAATGTGTTCCCCAGAAATGTGAGTGTGCTACATGAAATGTAGGGTTCTGTAGAAATTTAACTGAAAATGTCACTTAAACACATCCAGATATGTAGATATATAAATATAAATAAAATATATAACTATGTAGCAGTAACATCTGCATCTTGGACAGTTAGTATGTCAGATATAGGTCAGGTATATAATGAACTAGCCAAACCAATTACACAACCTAATGCGTGTTGCCGCAGTCAATGGGAATGTAGTGTAGACTAAAAGTACTTATAAGATGTTAATGGAGGTTTATTTTTACACCCTACTGTATGTGCATAAACAATGCAATTCCACACCTCAATGGGTATGTCTAATCTCAAAACATTTGTTGGGACATATGTCCTATTGTTCTATAAATATCTGCATTTACTTTGATGAATGTGCCCTGTTCAAACACCACAATCTTGGTGGCCTGTTGCCACCAATCATCCCTGCATGCTGTTGTAATGTCCACTGTCGTTCAATATATGCATGTGTTATGCTTGCTGTTCAACTGTTGGAACCCTGATGTGTTGGGTTAATGGGAATATTACTTCATGCTGTTACAACTAATTTGGAATGCTGTTGTCTATGTTGTAATTAAACACACCTAATCACAGAACGTATGGGAAGGCCGGTCCCAGTGGACCCACCTGTCCCTCCTCAGCTGGCGATTGCACCTGGCACCAGCAGGTCCGGTGCTCAGCCTGGGCTCCCCTCCTCCATCAGTCCTGTGCCACCTTTGGGTGGAAGCACTGCAGGGGATGGGGCTCATCCCCCCTGTGCAAGCGTGGGCGGAGAAGGGCCACCTGTCACCCTCAGAAGAGTCCAGGCTGTGGTTCGTAGGGAGATCCAGAGTTCAGTCGCTGATCCCCTACGCCAGTTCGAGGCAAGAGTGGCGTGACTTACGGGTGAGCCTGCCCCTCCTGCACAGCCCCCAGCACAGCCACCCTCGGGGCTGTGAAGGTGCAGTGGTAACGGCCCATGGGTGGGGATCTCAGTTCCACTGTTACCATCTGTGGGCTCATGGGCTTGCGATTTCCAAACATCCGTCCCTGTCAATTGTGTTCATCCAACCCATGTCTCATACTCCGCCCTGTATGCGTCTTGTTTGTCTTGTCTGTTTACCTCCACAACCTACCTCCCCAAATATACCTACTTCCTCTACCTCACATTCCACTCTCACCTGAAAAAAAAAGGGCTATCTGTTCCCACAGAAAAATTACGCCCCATACATAGCTGCCCATTTCGCACACATGTCGGCTGGACATGTAAACTGATAATTATACTTGGCAGTACAACATACTTTGTTGTCCTCACCCCTCTCTCAGGGGTGGAAGGTTTCAAATTTCACTCCAAATTTATTGCATATGCACAGCTGTTGCTGGTAAAGAAATGGGCAGCTATGGACCTTCCCTACACCCTGCACATTCCGAGCTGGTTTCCCTACTGTCTTTCCCACTATGTGCCCCCCTTTTCACCACTTTCCTATCTCCCCATTTTCTTTTTTTTCCAAAGAAATTAGCGCGGGGGTTAGCAGGAGTAAGCACTTTTAAGCAGTAGTTAGCGGGTTTAAGTGAGTGTGTGCATGTGTGCGCTTAGCTAAGTATTGCTAAGGGTCGCACAAACCCACGCAAACCCACTTACAACTGTTTAAAAGTGCCTTAGTCAGTCTGTATGTCAGGGCCCTTGTTCTGCTCAGCAGCAAAATAAAACACCTATGTCAGTCTCAAACCCCAGACCTTGGACACACTAGACTGCATGAAGTACCACTAAGCCACAGCAGATATACAATAACTTGGTGCTGAAATAAATATATCATGCAATACAATGAGTGAATGTAAAGGAAAAATAGGAAGGCCATAACACATAGCTTGTTCTATGGATCTTTACCAGCAATTGTTGTGGAATTGCATTTCATGACTGTGATAAGAGAAGCAGCCATTCTAGCAGCAAATAATGTTATAGAGGCACTTTACAACCCCCACACAGTATCATAGCAGGACAAACACTGACATATCTGATTAGGGCAGAGGCCATACTTCCTAACTGTGACTACTTTTCAGGGATGTCCCTGAATGTGAAACATATTTTAGCTGTGTCCCTCTGAATCCCTCTGAAAAGTACTGACGTTAGTCAGAAAGGTGGACAGACCACCTGCCTTGATAACCTAACAGGTACACACCAATCCTTTAAGTCCAGTAAGATAACATTCACACAATAATACATAATGCTCTCTGTATGTCTGCATCCCTCCAAATTTTAAATATACATGTGTGTTTAGGGTCTACCAAGGATGTAGGTAGGCATACTCAGTACTGGAATTGTCCAGTTTTCCTGAGAATCCTGTGCTAATGTCAACAATAAAAAACACAAACCCTGCAGAAGTGAGTACATTAATATGCACAGTATAACAGTTCACAAACAGTTCATGTGCCAAAAGAATACTTTTCAATAACTACTTTTGTATGGCAGTTAATTATATAAGTAGAAAAGAAACTACATACTCATATATATCTTGTGTAAGCATTTGTAGGGGTGAGTTAAACTCTACACTGATAGCTCTGTACTGGAAGTGGCAACAGTCAGGTCTGAGTACAACATGTACATCACTGTCTACTCCTCTGGCTTCAGATATAAGAAGTATACCAACCTTCTGACTTAAACAACAGTCTCCACAGCAAATAAGCATGGGCCACACTCTGGAAATCTGAAAGGGCTACGCCTTAACTTAGCAATTTATAGCACTGGGTTGCTATGACAGTGAGTACTGCAATTACCACACAGCAGGCTGTATGCATTTACCAAATGCTGGGCACCAATTGGTGCAGAGGGCATCACATGCACATGTGCAGATAGCTATAAAAGCAGACTGTACTTGCTATCCCCACATGCAATCATTACATTGCATGTGTTTTAGCATCTGTAAACCTGGGGAGGAGTAAAAAAATATATATTACTTAATAAAACAAAAATGTAATTAAGTAAAACAAATTTACTGAATTACTAACCAAAAATATTAATTAAGTAAAGAAAAAACTTAATTAATTTTATTTATTTATTTATTTATTTTACATTATTTTACATTACATTAATTAATAACCCAAAAAAATTTAACTAAAAGCAAACTTTACTTAATTAATACCAAAAAAAATTGTCAAAACATACACAGACGGACCTGAAAGTGACAAACAGGTATGTAACAGATATGTGGTTACCGGCAAGTAGTAGATGTTTATGAAGAGTACTGCAAATACTTTGAAACATGCATACGTGGCAGCAGTAGGTATGTATGCACTGATGTCATGCAACTACTGCCATGGACAAATTAGTGTGTAGCTGTGTGCAGTGGGACATAACTGTGACATATGTAGCTCAGCATTAAATGTCAAACATCTGATCATGTTATCTATGTTCTGTACAGTACTGTGTATAATGGCTGTTTGGTGGAGTAGTGCAAACAGCTATATAAACCTGGATGTGACAGAGTAACACATGCATGATAGTCATATAATGTGTAGCTTAGCATTGGCAACTGCTGTACCAGGCTAGTATAGTAATGTAGCATTAGCAGCTATAAATGCTCCCTGTAATATTACTGTTATGCACACATGTGACAACTGTTCATGTTGTAGCAAGGCCGAACAGGTCATCCGTGAGGTCTACGGACATACAATAATGTGGACCTTGTGTGTGTATGGCACACACATATGGAGAGATATTTATGTGTCAGATATATTAGCATCTTAACATGTGCATAGAGCAAGGGACATACTGCAACTGTTTGTGAAGGGTGGACATATATATGTTGGTAAAGGTTGTTATGTGCATATTTTTGTAGGTTGTAGTGTGTGGCAAACAAGACAGCATACAGTGCTGGTATATGACATGTGGTGTTTAAACACTGTGGGTATGAATTTTTAGGTTTTTAGTCTTCCAGACAGGGAGTCCTGCTAAAGATACATGGGCTGAGAATACCTTCAATGCATTCTGCACAAGACTGTGCAATATTATTACATAACTGTATCCCTCTCAACCTTTGCATAATTGATATTCCCACCATGAATGGTGGACTGTATATGTGCCTATATGTAAACCTATATGTACACCAATGGATGTTTATATATATGCTCAACCACAATGCTGTAAATGTATTGCCATCCCTTTTGTTAAAAACCCTGTACCCATGAACTACCACATAGGTGGTAGTCTACTCAGCACCAAAAGTGTGATAAAAGACCATGGGACACAGGTGGACAGTAGTATCCCTTTTGATAATCACAGTGCCACACTAGTTATGTAAACTGTGTACGGTCCACATGTCATCACAAAAGGTGTGTCATCCATGGAAAAAGAGGTCAGTGTTCCACTCTACTCATCAGTCATAAAACCCATCATAGAGTACAATGGCCCTTTTGGTATGTACCTCAGAAGACATCTACAGCAACTGTAGACACCAGGCACATACCTCACAAAGAGTATTACCAAACTCAAACAGATGCCCTATGCAGACTGTCTTACAAAACCACAGCTACACTGTGTCGCATGCCGCCTACCCAGATGCAACCTCTGCCTAACATACAAAGCTATGCCAAACCCACAGGTGTTGGACATGTTCCATGTAAACAGATCAAAATCCCTACAAGCTACACACTGTGCTGATCTAAACCTTGTAATGTCAAAAAGCAGAACATGCTGGGGTGGTACATTCCCATCTCAGACACATACCATACTCTGGAACTAACTACCTATCAATAGCAAAGAAAGGTCCTCATTAGCAGTCGTCATGAATAATCATGATGAATGGATGTGAGATAGGAAATACAACCTGGGAATCACCTCTGTGGCTCTGCATGATAGGGGCACATGAACTTAAATTACATGGGTGTTGAAGGGCAGGGTACCATATGGCTAGGCTTTTACAGGCCCTACGGCTAATAGCCTATTAGCTACCTAGGACCCGATACACACACGCATGTACTTGTTGCATTAATTGCTATGTGAGGTTGACTGAGTGGGATGGTGAATGTGTAGGTGAATGTGTCAACGTTGTGTATATGTGTGATAGATTAGTGGGAAATTGTTTATATCATGGTATGTAGTGTTCTAGCTCTGATCCCCACAAAAGATATGTATGCTATTACTAGGCAGGAAAAGCAGTGTGGCATACGATGTGACGTAGTCCCATAGTGTTGACTGGAGTGTGCCATTGTAGACTAAAGCAGTACATGTATGCTTATTGATTGTTAACACTAGTGAATACAAATCCCGTATGAACTGTAGTACTACCTGAAGCTGTAGGCCTACACAGCACAGTATGGTATATATCCACATTGCTTGGAAACACTGTTTTGTTTGTTACCTGTAGTTCTCACACATTACATACCTCAGGCATAAGGTTTTGTAAGTGCTGACACACAGTACTGTATGGCACACAGGTAAAGCTCATCTGGGTTGCCATACCTTTGTGTCTTGTAGGTATGTCTGATGTGTGTGTGGATATGCCTGTAACATGGCCTCGGTCATATTTGTGTTACAGGATATAAGTGCATATCTAGCAACATGTATAGTGTAGTACAGCAGTTTGCCACCTATATTGATGAATGTGCACATATGTTACTTAGGGGTTTGCTATCAACAAGAAGTGTGGTGTACTGGTAGTACTGTAACTGTACTTTACAATCATTTCAATGGATGACATATTTCTGTATGCATTAGCTTCATATATACCTCCTGGGCTAGGTGGTGCATTGTGTCACATGTGCCATGTACTGTTGTATAGTCTTACATACTGGTTTCACTTTGTTGCTGTGCAGAACATGGTTTAATATATAGAACGTGCCAGGCACTGTCAGGCATTTGTGGGCTGAACACTGATATGTGGTATTAAAAGTGTGTATCTACTGACATCCAACAGGTTGCTATATATGGCATTTCACTGATATCTGTACTTTAGAATGTTACGTGTGCCACGACTTGCTCAAAAGTATTGTTTTATTGTCTTCCAGGGACATGTCTCACCATCACAACCCTACGTATTCCCCTGAAGAGGAGGAAATCATAATATCCACCCTAGTACAACAACAAATATGGGCGCCCACTTTACCACACCCGTTATCACTCCCTCCTTGGTCAGATCCGACCACAAACTGATAAATCTGGACAGCCTCACCCCTCCACCTCCCCAGTCAAAAAAACCATAGTCAAAAACCTTTCCTAAGCTAACTTCAAACTACTTGCATCTGAAGTGGAAAGCTTCACTATTCCCTTGCAGAAGGATAATGATATCCAGGATGCGGAATCCTGCACCAAGGCACTCTATATGCATCTTCAGGATTGCATGGACCATGCTATCCCAAATAAAACCAAGACTCCTTCCTTAAGCAAGAAGAATCCAGTCTGGTGGACCCCAGCCATAAGCAAACTTTACAATAAAAGGAGGAGACTTATACAAAAAAAGTCCAAATCTCAAGTAGAAAAATCATCCCTGATCAGCATTAGTAAGAAATTGAGGGCCCTCATCAAGTCAACTAAAGCTAATTTTGAAATGAAAGTTGCCAAGGATGCCAAGGATAACCATAAGGCCTTCTATGGCTACATCAAAAACCTAAATGGCAATGCTCAGGTCTGTTCTGAGCTAGTACAAAATGGAACAAAATACACTGACCCTTCTGACATTGCCAACATCTTGGATGACAGATTCAGTGCAAATTCCACCCCCCTCACCACCTCCAGGGCCTATTACCATTCCAGGGGATTGTGTAAGTCCAATTATTACTGATACGTTGGTTAACAAGGCTCTATCTAAAGCTAAAAACACTGCCTCCATGGGACCAGATGGTGTCCCAGACTGTGTTATACGCGAGCTCCAAAAGGAATTAACCCTGCATCTTAATACCCTGCTCAGTCTCAGCCTCTCCACAGGATATGTGCCCAGAGAATGGCGCATGGCAATGGTGGTCCCGCTACACAAGGATGGGGCCACAACTGACCCTGGGAACTACTGACCAATAAGCCTGACCAGTCTGATCTGTAAGGCTATGGAGTGAATCATTATGGAACTCATAAATGGAGAGATTGGGAACCTCCAGTTGCTGGACCCCACACAGTTCAGCTTCGTCAAGGGCAGATCATGCCTCCTGAACCTGGTGGATTTCTTTGAGACAGTTACTTATGCTATAGATAAGGGAAAGGAGGTACACACAACTTACCTTGACTTTGCTAAAGCATTTGACACCATTCCCCATTCGGGTATTATTGATAAGCTCACCAGCCTGGGCATAAACCCTTATGTCACAAGATGGATTGCAAACTGGCTCTCAGACAGATCCCATAAAGTAAGAGTAGTGGGATCTATGTCTGAATCCAGACCAGTAATGAGTGGTGAGCCTCAGGGCTCTGTCCTGGGCCCCTCCTGCTTGGCATATACTTCTCAGAAGTACAGTCAAGCATGGAAGGGCTGTGGCTGACTAAGTTTGCGGACGACTGCAAACTGGGTGCTATAATAGAGTCTCCGGCCGACAAGGAGATCCTCCAGAAGGGCCTAAATGAGACTGATGCATGGTGTCAAAGCCATGGTCTCAAGCTAAATGCAAAAAAATGCATAGTAATCCCCTTTGGAAAAAAACAGAGTACCCGCAAACTACAACATAGGAGGTAATCCCCTGAAATCTGAAGAAGAAATAAGGGATCTAGGGACCCAAGTAGATAGCCAGCTTTCCTTTGATAACCATGTTGCCAAAGTGGTTAGAAAATCCTTCTATGTGACCCATCTGATCATGAAAGGGTTCGCATCAAGATCTAAGGATGTAATGGTGCCCCTCTACTCTTCCCTCATCAGACCCATTATTGAGTACAATGCACCAATTGGAATGTACCTGGCTAGACATCTCCAGCAGCTGGAGTGACTACAGAGGTACCTAAATAAGAGAATTACTGGCCTCAAACAGTTGCCCTATGTAGCACGATTGAAAAAGCTAAGACTGTTCTCTGTTGCATACCACTTTCTCAGAGGCGATCTCTGTCTAACGTACAGAGCCATGTCCAACCCAGAATTGTTGAACATGCTCCATCTTAGCAAAACCAAATCTACTCGAGCTACACGTTCTAGGGATATAAACCTCAACACAACAATGAATAGAACATGCTGGAGGGATAGATTCCCTTCGCAGAGACTTCCCTTACTATGGAACAGGGTTCCTATCTACATAAGACAGAGCTCCTCACTATCACTCTTCAAGAGGAACCTTGATGAGTGGATGGGTAACAGAAAGTTCACACCAGGGATCACACCAACAGCACTGCTAGATAGGGGCCAAGGGTACTAGCTGCTAGTACAAGGGTCTAGGGAACTACTAAAGGGGCGGTGAATACTGCACAACGTGGCTGGGCTAATATATGCCTTTGGGCAGATAGCTCAGTACCAACCTCTGAACCTATAACCTATCATACCCTGCTGTTCTCCAGAACCAGCCAGGACCAGCATGAATGTACTGCACGTGGCAAGATGTTGTCCATCGGGTTAATAACATAGGCATGCATGACCGGACTTATGAGCAGGTACATCATCACTGCAGTGATTTAATTAGGCATGTCCGGCAGCATGCCTCCGATGTCCGCAGACAACAGCTTGCCACAGGAGGTGGTGCAGCATTACATCCACTCCTCACTAGAGTGGAAGAGCTGCTCCTCAGTGTGGTGGCTCCTGGCCAACCACTACAACAGACATGTGTCATCATGGAGGCCAGCAAGTTGACTCGGAGCATGCGGGTAACATGGCATATCTGTAGACTACTGTTAGCTCGATTGTGAGAACATGCATATGTCAGATGTGTACTGTGTATTTAGAAGATGTGGAGCCTGGTGTTGTGCAATACTGATAATTTGAAACATAATCTGTATGCCTGTGACTGTCAACCGTTGTACTACTGTAAAATTGCAAACTCACAGCAGCAATGCCATAGTTGTTGACACAGACAAACTGTCTCATATCCTTGTAGGTCCCTCTGGTGTGACAGCAAGACAGCAGACCCATGCTGGTGAGTGTTCTACATTTAATATAGCAAATAACATGTGCATGTCATAGGTGAGTTTTAGGCCATATATATGTGTAAAACACCTACACATAATGCATGCTCTGCATGTTTTCTGTGGGACTATGCACATCCTAGTAACACAAGTAGCTGCCTCAAACACATGCCATACACAGAGCATCCCAAACAATTCTGGTACACTGTAGTGGACATTGTATAGGCAGAGTCAATACACATGCACACAACATACACCACTTTGTCATATGCAATACGTGTTAATATGATACACATGGCATATTTAGACACCTGCTGTAAGGTCAGACTCCAGTATCCCAAATGTCATCCACACAGCACACATACTATACCTGATGGGTAGAGGCCTATCATGGGGTGGTGCAAAACTCCTCAACACACAACACATTCATGTTAGGCAATGCTCCCTGTTGAACGCCTTACATACCCATGTAACAACTGCCTATGAAATGGTTAATGTAGCCACAGTGCTGCAGTTCAGGTACACCAAGATAGTTGCCAGTGTGGCACACATTAGTGGCCTTGAGTGACCACATGATGCTGCCTGATGATGGCTTATGGTACTACACTACATCCAGTTACAGTAACTACAGTACTACACATAGCATTCATTGCTATACACCTGATAGTTGTGTGCATCCAGCCATGGTATGTATACCTGTGAGTGATGGTGCACAAGACATTGAAAAACATTTAATACTTGCACAGCAATGTTGTGTCCATGTACACATTGTGTTCCAGGGTGAGGCCAATCATTGAACAACACACATGCATCAAAGACATGTATACTGTTATTAAAAAGGCCTCTCTACACTCGCACTGCATGCTGTTGAGCAACACACATCCTGCATGCTGACATGTGTGATAGGACTCTTTGGCTTGTGATACAGTACTCCACCATCAACTACTAATGAGTATGTTCTGTATTGCTGTTGGTGTGTTTGTGTGCATGTGTGTGTGTGTGTGTGTGTGTGTGTGTCTACCTTAGTGAGTAGTGTATTTGTGTTCATGTATGCATGTGTGCATATGTGCATGTGTTCATGTGTGCATGTGTTCATGTGTGCATGTGTGCATGTGTTCATGTGTGCATGTGCGCATGTGTTCATGTGTGCATGTGTGCATGTGTTTATGTGTGCATGTGTGCATGTAGGTTTATCTGAGCAGGCATGATGCATTAAAGCTACGATTATCAATGTAGTATTGTTTACACCAGTGTTAATTCCAAAAATGTATTGTCTGCCCATGTGCCACTTGGCTGATGTGTGTAGTTCTGGCAGCATGTGTTGGTGAGTGGACAGTACGTGTGTGATGTGTGCAGTACAGATTTGCAGGTGTACATTTGTGAACATGGTGGAGGTGCACTGTCTGCATGTACGTGCATAGTGGACACATGGGAAGGGTGACATTCCCTGTATTACACAGTGTTAACACCTCATAGTTTCTATTGGTGGCCAGTATGCATTTTACTACACATATGTTTTAACTTGGATACACATGTGTGTATGACATGGTTTGACACTATGCTGTGGGTGATACTGTTACTATCTGTCATTGGTTTGCATTCTGGTAGTATACACAACCTCAACAGCCTGACTATAACCAATCGTTAGATGATGTCTTGACAACTGACACACAGATGTAGGAAACTCAGTAGCATTCGGATCCTTTGGTACTGTACTATACCAGTAACCACTGGTATTGACCGCCACCCATTCCTGGGACCACTCCTGTTTGGCATGTAGCCCTCTTAGGTACAAGCAAACACACTAGGGATATGTCCATCCACATCTGGAAATGCATACAGTTGCCTGCAATGCATTCTCCGGATGAGACACTTATCCTCCCCAAGGGTATCATACAGACAGATACCTCTTGTCCAACCCATGCTGTAAAACTATAAGCCAACTATAGCATAGTCATCCACATTTACTAAACATAGTATCCAGACAGTACCACATAGGTAGTAGCCCCCAACATGTAGAACGGGTACCGATGTGTACATACAGCCAAGTGTTATGTCATCTGTCCTTTAGTATTCACATTTCCAAAGGTATTCTGAAGTCCCTCGGTGTATCTCAGAAGCAATAAGGGGTCTTTATGAATATCCACAAAGTTGTTGTACACCTATAATGAATGTCCATTATTGACAGACTTTGTTGTGTTTGAACATGTCTGAAATATACCCCAGGCATGAACCCTCACTCAGACTATTCTATAGAAACTGTCATGGGTGTGTATGACACAGATGACCTAGGCCACAGATCACTACAGTGGCTGTCCTTGTCACAAACATACATATGTGACCTAAGGTCTGAGAAGTAGCAGCACAATCTGACAAAGGTAACAGATTTATTCATGTAGAAAGCAGGCTTCACACCTATGAACTAATTGAGGTCACATGTACATATATGTATTTGCCACACAGATACCTGAAGTGTGCAATGCACATGCTGTTGTTTTACTGATATGTCATACAGTAGTAAAAGCAAAACCCACAACACATTGACCAACAGTATCACACACACACTCATCGATTGCGGGATTCAAACCCCCTACTTAACTATATTATGTTACTTGAGAGATATGTATAAACACGAAGTGCTATATGCTTTACTGGGAGTTTTCACTTCCACTGCTATATTTGTGGGATGCTGACATCATCAGACTTGCCAAAGAGGAATATACCACTTTTAAGGTGTTTTCCTAGTCTCCAAAAAGGGCACTCCTCTCAAAGGAAATCACACACAAACATGCACCCCCCTCCACACACACAGCAATTGCAGGATTCAAACCCCTACCTAACTATGTTATGATACTAGAAAAATACGCATCAACATGATGCGCTGTATGCTTTACTCGGTGTTTTAATTTCTCCTGCTATATTTGTAGGATGCTGACATCATCAGACTAGACATGGTAATGTGTGTGCACTTTGTTTTATGCAATCCCAGGACTGAGCCATGGGGGACAGCAGGTGTTACCAGCTTGAACAGGACTCCACAATTCTTACCTTGTGTGATCTATCTGTGGCCCAGTTGCCAATCTATCAGATGGCAATACATATTTATGCACAGGTTGTTGATTTTGTGGATATGACATGTGTCTGGGATGTTGGAAAAGGCCTATTCAAAGTCTATGCGGGACGTGTGTAGCTCATTTCAGTGATGTATGTCCTGGGTGGCTGCCTTGCAAACAGTCTAGCAGGTTTGGGAACCATGATCTTCCCATGACCAAACCAAAGTGGGTAGGGTTGTGTGTTTGTAGGCTTCCAATAGCTCTGTTTATGACTTCAATCATGATGGACTCCATGGCCTTGCAGATCAGACTTCATAGGCTTATACGACTATAGTTCCCATGGTTTGTTGTGCACCAACACTTGTGGAGTGTGCCATATGTTGCTGTAACCCATTCAACAGTTTCATATTCTGTAGAGAGGGTGAGGCTCAACAGACTGTTCAGGTGCAGGGTCTGTTTTTTCTGCAGTTCACTTATGACACATATAGGGAAATAATGTAATCCAACTGATGCCATGTTTTCAGCTTTGGAAGGAGCTGTTTACCCATTCTACATGTGATATCTCCTGGTATGATGATAGGGCCTTTTGTCAGTGGGAGGTGGGTATGTGTGTATGGGCCTATCTGACATGATGTTGGCTTTGTCAGTCATTTACAGTTGGCCCTGACTCAGGACATATATGAGTGTACATTGCTAATTATGACATAGCTGAAAGAAATGTCATGGTTCTGTCTGGACTACTTCACAGATAATCTTTCCATAACTTGGATTGGATAATGTTTGGAGTGCACATTGTTTATTGATGATACTGATTGCAGGTTTTTATATCTTCTTTGCTTTTCCACTTTCTATGAACAACCTAAGTATCTGTAGTACATATTTGATTATGACAGGGTTCCAATACATTATATATGTGTCTGTTGTCATATAACTGTGTGCACAAGGCAGGATTGGTGAATAGTGAGAGGTTCCTGGGTTAACACATGCAACTACCAGATATGTGTGGCCCACTGCTGTACTCAGACATGGCCTACGTGTGTGAGCATGCCTAGTTTGGCCTTTCAGTATGTTGTTGTCTGACATTTGCCTCATTTATTCAAGTGTGTGAGCATGCCCAGTGTGACCTTTCAGTATGTTGCTGTCTGAAGTCCACTACATTTGTTGACATGTGTGAACATGCCCAATATTAACATTTATACTATATGTGTGTTGAAAATCAAGTTGTATTTTTACTGCAGGGCTCACCTTTGTGTCACAACTCTACAGGGATTATGCTGTGCCTGCAGGGTTTCCATGAGACACTTTGCATAGACTTATCAACATTTCTTCATACAGGCTGACCAGTGAAATACTGGCATGGTTTAGTGGTTCAGTACTGTGACTATAGTGCACAGTGTCCTGGATTCGAGGACTGTCATTGCTTTATATTTTCATACTGGGCAGACCAGACTGCTTAAGGACCAATAAAGCAAATATGAGCATGTTTACCTGCTTTTGCCCAACTTTGACCGAACTTACCCAACATTGTTCAATGTTAACCAACATTGCTGAACGTTGCCCAATATTGCTCAACATTGCCCAAAGTTGTGCTAGTTAGTGTGTGCAATTTTGTTTACATATACTAAATAGTGGTAAAAGCTGTTTAGCACTGCTTTATATTGCTTAAAACATGGCAATCATGCCTCAGGTGGTGCTGCAGGGCTGCCTATGCCGGATGCACATAGTACACTCCCTATACATGTTTGAAAACAGGTAGTGTCAAGTTGGGCATCCCATTTACTATATGTGCGAGTCAGAGAGAGGTATCATTTCCAGGGTTCCTACTGAGCCAGTGTATGTGCTATGCGTTGCCTCTTTGCCAAGGCCAAATCACACTGGGCACACCTCGTTCTGCCTACTGGGGCAGGCTCAGGTTGTTCCTCCTCTGAGTCACGCTCTGCCTGTGAGGGCCTTGGCAATGGTGGGGGCTGTTTGGCCCGGCCCTATGCTGCTCCTGCTGCAGCTGTTTTCGCAGGATCATATTATGTAGCATAGCACATATCATGGCAATTTGGGTACATGTAGCTGGTGAGTACTGCAAGGCTCCACCAGATGTGTCCAGGCACCGGAAACATGACTTGAGCAGCCCAAACACACGGTCGATTACATTTTGTGTTTGTGCGTGTGCCTCATTATGGCGTTCCTGTTTAGGTGTGTGTGCATTTGTGATGGGTGTCATCAGCCACAGCTCCAGTGCATATCCAGCATCCCCCACTAGGTGAGCATGAGGGATGTCCCCATTGGCAAATGTCTGGTACAGCTGTGTCAGATGCCAGGTATGGGAATCATGGTAGCTTCCAGGGCAGCCAGTACACACATTCAGTATTATGCCCTGGGCATCACACATGATCTGGCAGTTGATGGAGGGGAAGCCCTTGCGGTTAAAGTAGACTCTACCCCGCTCACCAGCTGGTGTTTTGATGCATATGTGATTGCAGTCTATTGCACCCACTACCTCAGGGTATTCCGCTATTTGCTGGAAAAGACGCATACTGTTGGCCAATACCTCATTGGAATTGGGGAAATATACATGATCACCGACATGTGCTGACATGGCATTCAGGAGCTGGTGCAGTACCCTGGATGCTGATGCCTGTGAAATCCCCATCATATTACCAGTTGGTTTCTGGAAGGTATCTGTTGCTAGTATTCTTAGGCCAACACATACCTTGGTTTCCACTGGGATGGGTTCCCCTTCTGTTGGTTCTGTGTGTGAGGAGTGGCCCGCACAGCTCAACAATTTGCTGCATGAGGTCTCTGTCCACTCTATAGCGCTCCACTATATCCAGCTCATGTAGCCCCTGCTAGGTTATCCTGGGCCTGTACACTCTTCTCCATCTCCTCACTGTGGGTTGCTCAGCAGCATTTGCATTGTCACCACCCTCAGCATGTTGCATATGTCGCCTTATAACAGCAATGGCAGCCCCTAACATTTCTTTGTCTCAGTAAAGCTTTTTAAGTTTTCACTTCTCTTAGTTTACTGCAGTGTTGCAGTGTCTCTGAGGAAAACATGGTGGAAAGTTGTTTGCAGAGTTTTAAGTGCTGGGCTGGGCTGGGCTAGTGTACTGCCTGTGTAATTGCCTGATTCTGATTGTTTTCACCTGCTAGCTCTGCTAGTTCTCCTTGGTTAACTTCCTACTATTTGTTGTGCTTCCTTTTCCCTTTCTGTTTCCACAGGGGGCAGCACCGCACAAACAAGCGCAAACACGCGCACACCAGCTCACACGCACGCACACATGTTTACATGGCCTAACACTTGCTGACTCCTGCTTGAACGCACGCACACAGGCGCAAATGAGCTTACACAGATTTCAACAACCTTACACATGCTTACTCCGGCTTAAATGCTTGCACACAGGCGCACACACAGTCTTACTCGGATTTACAGGCACGCACCTGCTCGCAAACACGTTGCAGGCACTTCAACAAGAAATTTTAGTTTTATCCACGGCATACACCTTCAATTTCTTGGCTTTAGCTAGGATACCTGTTGACACGCCTCTTCCAGTGATGAGTAACTGACAGCAAACACATGCCACTCTGCTCCAATGAGCTTGCATTCTTTCATACATACCCCCCTCATCATGTCACCTATCTTCTACTCTGATACTCCAGTTATCCTACTCTTACACTCCACAGACTTTACTCATATGCCATATAAAATTGGGATTCACTATCCATACCCTCATCTGCATAGGATTGCCTACTAATGCTTGGTTACATCTCTTAGACTGAGCTTACCCCCTTAGCAACCTCTACTCAGTAGCCATGTTGTCTTCAGCCTGCCATTCACTTGCATGGCAGTTGAATATTTTGAATAAAATCCCTATTTGTGGCTTTTTTTTTTTTCATGGTTTTTAGAGTGCAGCACTTTTGCGCGGCTCTGCACTACGCTTAAACGTCTGAGATAGAGGTAAAAAAAATTATTATTTTTTTTTATTTTGCAATGGGAAAAATTGCCAATGGCCGTATATTTGGCCATTGGCATGCTTCCTCAACTGTCTACATCCTTTATTTGGAGCTGTCACGGCTCCATTTTGCTATTTGCAGAACGGTACTCAGTTGACAATGGAGTACATTTCTGCAAATAACACTACTCTTACTCGGACAGGTTAGGGTTTCCTGGATCGCAAATTTACCTCATTTGCATAGCTTTCAGCAGCAAATGAGGTAATTTGCATAAATTAACCCTGTCTGTGTAAGAGTCATTTTAGGAGCTCTCTTGCACGCCCCTGCCAGCTGTTCCTGGATCGCTCAGCAGACATGTTGGCTGCATGGAGTCTTACTCTACTCTTAGACTCCATGCAAGCCTTCATGAATCTGGCCCATTGTATAAGTAGTTAGGTATGAGTGTGAATGTGTATATGTATTTCATATACCCACACTCACACATACACATACACACACACACACATATATATATATACATGTATATATATATATATATATATATATATATATATATATATATATATATATATATATATATATATATATATATATATATATATATATATATATATATATGAACATCTCTCTATATATGTACTTTTTTAAGACAAGTTATTTTGGGAAGACTATAGCTTATAAAATGCATTCTCTAATTGTACAGTGCAAGGCATTTTAAATTTCTAACAACGGATCTCACATATTCCATTCACCAGCATTTTTTCTACATTTTCCCCATTGATTTCAGATGGCTTTGGCTTTTTACAACTATACTTTTCATTTTGTAGTCATTCTCATCTCATTTGTGAATATCAACTACCTTTACCCTCTTCAAATACAAAACACAGTATAAATTCTGTTAGCACAACCATCACTAAGCTGCCTGTTTCATAAAAGTAAATCTTCAGCCCTCTAAATCCATGTACTTCAAATGCTTTTTACACATTGACAGCATTAAATCCTAAATAGCTGCTCAAGTATTATGACAAAATACAGAAGCTGGACATCTCCTAAAGTGGATACACACTATATATTGCACTCGGTTAATGCCACATTAATAAAGTTTAAAAAGTGAATGGGTTCCTCAGAAGTGTATGTAAAATAAAATAAATTATGGCAGAGTCAAAATAGTCGCATAGGAGGTTAGCATACACTCAGTGTAGTTTAATTCACTGGTAAGAACTCTGGCTCCCACCTCTAGGGTCCAGGGTTCAATCCTGCTCTTGGGTCATTTGTCATGTTTTGCATATTATTACTATACCTCTGTGAGTTTTTTCCCCAGAACTTTGGCTTACTTCCATCTTACAAGAAAATATGATTGGCTGGCCGCACTAAGTTGTCCATGTATATGCATTTTTGCTGTGAGTCATGACTGAAAAAGGTCCAAGAAGGACAGTTCACTTACCTAGCAAACAAAAATACATTTTAAAAAAAAAATCTAAATTTGATATGTAATTCATGGAATGTAAAAAGTCTGGGCAATAATAAAAAAAATAGTCAGGCTTCCAGTGTCTCAAATGCTGAATCCATTACAACCCCTGAAAATGTTATTTCATTCTGTTAGGTGACATTCATTCACAGATCGAGTCATAAATATTCCAAGACCATTGAGTTTCATGACCTTTTATGCTTTACTAGTAACATCCCTCAAGCAACACCTCCTTTCTACAGGACAGCCATACTGGTCAATCCTGGTGTAAATTTGTGGCCACCTAAGAAATTGGGTGTATATCACATAATCGAAATCCCAAAATATCGAACACCATAAGCTCAAACTTGGAATGTCGAAATGTGATATAATTGAAAGCTCAGAACAGCAAATTTTTTCCCAGTTAAAAAATTAGCTGTTCCGAGAAACACACACACAACACAAGCACACCAAAAAAAGTAATCCACACATATACACTTAAAATCCTACTTCTAACCCTACACTAAACCGTACATACACTACTATCTATCCACTTACCTTAACTCAAACCCTAACCCTAAGGTCCGTAACTATCGCACACTCACCTTACCTGCGCCCTAACCCTAAGGTCCCTAACTATCGCGCACTCACCTTACCCACTCCTTAACCCTAAGGTCCCTAACTATCGCACACTCACCCTACCTGCTCCCTAACCTTAAGGTCCCTAACTATTGCACACTCACCTTACTCACTCCCTAACCCTAAGGTCCCTAACTATCGCACACTCACCCTACCTGCTCCCTAACCTTAAGGTCCCTAACTATTGCACACTCACCTTACTCACTCCCTAACCCTAAGGTCACTCACTATTGCACACTCACCTTACCCACGCCCTAACCCTAAGGCCCCTAACTATCACACACTCACCTTACCTGCTCTCTAACCCTAAAGTCCCTAACTATCCCATTTCTACACTCACCTTAACCCTGTCCAATCGCACACTTACCTTAACCCAGTCCGTAACCTGCGCACCACAGTGGAGAAAATAGTGAAGCGGCAGAAACAGTCCACCAAATTCTTTCCCTAGGAAAGAATTTGATGTTCTGCAGCTTCACTATTTTCAGCATTTGTTGTTTTGGGTTCGATATTCTAACATTCGACTTTTTACTACTTCGATGTTATAATATAAACCCAAGAAATCAACTAGTTAATGTTTTAAAGAAAATAGTGATTCACTCTGCTTAATATGTATCAGAAGTTTATTCCAGAGGTTTGGGAAGTGTTGGATTGTAAATCTTTCCCTGCACAATATTATTACTATATTATTTATCTGTTGGTAAAGATTTGGGCCCCTGGTTCTAGTATTAGTAGAGAGATTGGTCTTGAGAAGAAAAAGAATATCAAAGTCTCACTGCAGGAAGCAAGAAAGAGACCTTCCCACCCAGACGTTTATAAAACTCTAAATAAAGGATTAGAGTCTTTCTTGATAATGCAGAGAATTTAGCTCTGTGATCTTTTGGCTACAAACGTCTTGGGTCTTTACAACTGATATGGTTAGTGAGATACATCCTGAAAGAGGCATTGTACTCAATAATTAGTCTGATCAATGGTGAGAATAAGGGAATGACTACCTGTTTAGACTTTGATAATAATCCTTTGACAATAAACTGTGCTAAATATTGTACTTCCTGAAAGCCATTGTCACATGATTGTCAAAAGAGAGGGAGTTATCAACTCAATTTCCTAGGGCCCTGACTACATAGTTGTTTTGTAGTGGTGTGAATAATATAACATATTATGATAAAAGGAGGCACTGTCTACCAAAAGTGATGCTGCTACACTTTTTAGCATTTAATTTGAGAATTTTTTAATGAAGCTGGGATCAAATTCTTGGGTTTGTTGACTGAACATAATTTGAAAACCATAATAGAACTTAAGGAAGACATTTTGAAGGTGGAGCAAGACAATGAGTCTAAATTTCACTTTCAGTTCAGTGAAAGAACTGAACATGCAGTTATCATGGAAGATCCTGAACAGCATGAAAAACTGTTGATCCAAAGAAAGAATAATAAATTAGATCATGATCTAAGATCCTATGAGACTGATACTGCATATTCTATTTCTGTAAATAACAGAAATACTAATTTTTCTACTTTTGGTAAAAATCTACATAATCCCAAGCCAGTCCATCTTAAACAATGTGGGAAAAAGCATTTAGGTTTACCAGCTGAAGTGACTAAGGGCAGAAATGCTGGTACGCCTTCGGTGAATTCAAGAATGACTGTTGGTAGTCTCAATGGGGGCATTATGCTTGAAAAACAACACATTTAAATTAAGTAGACATTCATGTTTTGGAGAATGATACCAGCAGAGAGTTGGGTGCCAAACCAAAAAGTTTTTTAGACTCAGAAAAAGAACAGAGGATAGCAAAAACAAGATTAATGACGACTTGAAAGAAGGGTCAGATGGCGTCCGACTCATCCACGGAAAATGAGTAAGGTACAATGAAGAGATTAAAGACATTTTAAATTTGTCTAGTTTTAATTTAGACTTACACCATGTGCAATTGTTACATCTGGGTATTAATTTTGTGCCTTCTAAGAAGGTGAATGTCACTAGTACAATTCTTGATTTAAAAAATATATTAGAAAATTTAATGTGAATTATTTACTTAAAGATGTGAAGTGTGTAGAGAATGTGTTTGTGAAACTTTCTTGTTACAACCCTTTATTAAATCATACACTGAAGTTGTTCGAAACTGCATGTGAGACTGATATTAAAGAGCAGTTGTACAACAATAGTAATGTGATGTATTTCAACAATTTAAGCAGTGAATTAAGATCAGCCATGAAGGATGTATGTGGTAACAAATGTATTTGTATTATGAAAAGTGATAAGGGGGCATGTTGGTGCTTATGGATCAAAGTCAATATGTTAAGAAAATGTAAATGATGTTATCTAATGAAAATGAATACAAGAAAGTTACCAGCATTGATATTCACAAGTGTTACAAATATATTGCATATTTTCTATATGACAGTTTAATGTGTGGTGACTTAAATGAAGTCACATATAATTTTTGTAACATCAAAAATCTTAAAATTGGGGTTTTATTTGGCATTCTGAAGACCCATACGAGTCTCATAGATCCTCCCTTTAGGCCAATTATATCAGCCCCTGGTTATGTCACTGAAGGTATTTCCATCATGGTTGATAATTTTTTACAACCATTTGTACACAGTATGGAATATTTTTTAAAAGATTTCTGGAACTTTCTAGATAGTATTAGAGAGTTTAGTGAGACGGTAGTTTTTGATCCTAATAGACATATCTTGCATACTTTAAATGTTGTCTCATTATACACGTGCATACCCAATGACTTAGGAACTGAATATGTCAGAGCTTATTTATGCCAATGTGGTAATGTAAACAATACCTGTGTTAATTTCTATCGTAACTTGTTGGATATTATTTTAAATAATCATTATTTCCTGTTTAACAACAAGTATTATAAGCAGGTTCATGGTATAGCTATGGGTTCACCCGTAGCTCCTTCATTCTCAAATATTGTCATGGGATGGTGGGAACAACATATTCTAAGTATTTATAAAGATACTTTCCATGTTGTATATTACAAAAGGTTCATTGATGACTTGGTGTTCATTTTGGAAGGAAAATCTGAAACTGTTGAATCTTTTGTTACACAGTTGAACACTAGTTCTAATTTTTTTAAATTTACAGTAGGGGTACTGGTACATCTAATAATTATCTAGATGTTAGTTTAAAATGGAACAATAATAGTAATAAATGTATTTGTAAAATCTATAGAAAAAACACGTTTATGAATGGTTATCTACACTATTCCAGTCAGCACCCTAAATTTATAAAAAATAATATCCCAAAAGGACAATTCATCAGAGCCAGTAGAATGACCATGGAAGATCATTCTCTGACTGAGGAATTCATGTACATCAAAAAGCTTTTTATGGCTAGAGGGTATGATGAGAAGTTACTGGATCAACAGATTCAGTATGTATGGAACAGAAGAGAAGTATGGTATCCGCCCATTTTGAGGAAAGCACTTGAATTATTTCCTAAAAGAAATAATCATATTCAGTTAAATGAGAGACATTTATGTTTCGATATGTCAATGACTATGGATGCTGGCATTATCAGAAACATTATCTCAAAGAATTGGAAAATAAGAGATGGGAACCATGAATTGTTGAAAAGTGTGGGTCATAAACCTCAATTTGTGTATAGAAATGAATATAATCGGAAAACTTTATTCAAAAGAGGTAGAGACTCCTTTCTTATTGACGAAATACCCACCATTAAACCACAGGGGATGTATAAATGTCATGAATGCAGCATGTGCAGATATATTTTAGAAGGGCCTTATATAGAATTGCCACATATTCCCTATAGTATTCCAGTAAAGGGACACTGCTCATGTAAAAGTCAGGGAGTGGTCTACATTGCAGTATGTAATAAATGTCAAACATTTTATGTAGGTATGACCACTAGAAATGTGTTTGTTAGAATTAGAGAGCATGTGAACAGTATCAAAAAGAAGCATGGCAAAAATGCACTTTATAGACATTGGACAGAATGTGGGGGTTTCAGCAAGTTTCTATTCTCTGTTTTGGAACAAGTTGAATTGAGTCTCGGTGGGGGAGTTTCAAAAATTATTTAGAACAGAGGGAGACAAAGTGGCAAATAAACCTTAGAGCTGATAAATCCTCAGGATTAAATGGTGTGATTAATATCAAATGCTTTTTAAAGGACCGCAGAATATATGTGAAGAAATTAAAAAATATATATGTAGTATTTCTTTTATTATTTTATTGGTGTTCAGTGTTATTATAGTTGATTGAATTATTGACTGATTATGTTCAAGTAACACAAATGTATTTAAAGATGGTTTTATGAGCTATGGTTTTTATTTCTGAAGAAGTCTTGATTGACAAAAGTGGTAATTAAACAGGTTTTATGCCAAAGTTTTATGTTTCTTGTATGTGGCAGTGTTTTTTTTTTTGTTTTTTACTTTTATAAATATTAAAAATCACAGGTCCCAACTCTGAGCCCTGAGGGACACCACTTGTTACTTTCATCATGTACACTTCAACAGTGTGTGTGTACCACATGGTCATTACGAACAGACTTTGTAACAATTTTAAAGAAGTTTACTAGATTCTTCTTTCCTGTAAAATAATCTTGGCTCTATCTACAGTATTCTTGATCAGATCAGTGGTCCTATGTCAGACACTCTTGTAATCATACCCATGACTATCTACAGCATTCACATCATTCACCACCTGCTGCCAGCATGGTCATAGAAGGGCCTGTGAGCTAAACAAGGATCTAAGAACCCCATGAAGATGGAGGGCCTGGACAATGATCTCATTCTCAGTATCTGCAAGTGTAGGTTTCCATAGGACTGATGCCTTCTTTGTTGGTATAAGTGCCCTATCCCTGTCGTGTAGTAAAACAAGAACAAATATATCAGACACAACCCACAACACAACAGGAGCGGAGGGTTACATACTTTTCTAATACTGTGCACAAAAATAGTGATTAGGCAGGCATCACCATTTAAAATGTTAACAACATATCTTAATTAGAACAATGCAAGGCCATTGCATGCAGTTTCAACCCCACCCCCATGGCAATAACCACTATAGTCTGGAACAAAAACTGATGTCAGGCATCTAGAACAGCATACTGCAGAGAACACTTTCTTAATGCAATGATAACCTACATATCCTTCATAAGTCAATTATGTGTCACCATCCTGAAAATTTTGCCAGAATCCCATGAAATACAAGTAGAGGACACTGCAATTAACAATTTTTATGAGTAAAGTTGAACAGCACTCATTGCAAATAAAAGCATTTTAAATATAAATCTGTAAGCTATTCTTGTATGGAACATTAAACACCTTGACAGATTTTAAGAGAGTTCCCCAAAAGTATCTTAAATGCAACAGTTCTCCATGTCTGCAACATTTTTTTTTGTTTTGAAGCACTTGGGAGTCCACACAGTCTTCCCTAGCATTATGAAAGTTCCATAACTGTAGGTTCTGTGTATATGGTATAGTTTAACCCCTCTGGGTACCTTGAATATGTAAATTAAGTGTCAACTTATTATCATTCCCGAATCACTCACTCAAAGTGCTGAGCAAGTAAACTGGGTATTAGGACCTAAACAATGCTGTGCCCATGCCCGAACAGTACAGGAGCAAGTTTTTAGACCTTTGGCTAGGTGGTATCCTGTAAGTGTATCACCTTAACAGTTCTTCATGTTTAATTACTTGCTTATCACTCCTGCTAATGAGAAGTACACTTACAGGGGGTGTGTCAGAGAGAAATATCTTACTGACAAGTTTTCAGCTATATTTCCTGAGTAAGAAAAACCTTGATATACCCCTTAGAAAAGCTTTGTAAGAAGATCATCTGTCTGTAATGACAATGTGGCAGTAAATCATATAAAATATATACAACAAAGACAAAAAAGTGCAACTCTTGCAAAATGTAATACTTTTATTGAATACAATTATCACAATGTAGTAATGCAGCCAAGAGGAAATAATATTGTCTTCCAGACATCTGTTTATAATTTCACATGCTTAACTGCCATAACTTCTGTAAGGAACACATTCATAGGATCATATGATCATAGGAGGTTACTAGGCTAATGGCTCTGGAGCCCTTACAAGCCTAGCCAAGAGTTTATCCCCAAAAATAAACCTCAGCAACAAGGTGTATACTGGGACAGAACAAATGACAACTGTGTGATAGTTTGGTATCTTGCTGTCTAAATGTAAACGTAAGAAGTAAAAAGCTGAGTACATGTACTCCATGTTTTATACATTACTATGTCAATATTGAAGTGCACAGTTAATCATACCAATGTTTCATGGTAATGCCATGGTTTCAGGGATCATAACTAGAGACTGTTATATCACTGTGAAAGTTGGGATTCTTATTATCAACATTTTCCTTGTATAAGGCCAAAAGGTTGAGAAATCTTAGCACTGATTCATGATGCTTTTTTTTTATTTTGTCTTCATCCTTTGCATGATGTATGGCATTGTACATCAGATACCCATCAGTGGTGACTATCACTAAATGATAGTTCATTTTCCAAGGTAAAACCTCAGAAATGTATTTTGCATATGCAAAAACTTAGCTGTCAGTCATGCAAATAAGACTGAAGGCAGTGCACCTTAGTCAACACTTTAGCCAGTACTGAATGCAGGAAATGGACTTGCTCTGTAACTTTCTCAGTGGCTCAACATGTTAACGAAGCAAGGTTTGAAGAATAGCACAGGCGTGCAGAGTTTCAATCCACATTAGGGAGATTTTAATTTTAGGGGTCAATATATTTTTGTTGTTGTTGTTTTTAGCCCTTAAACCCAAACTACACATGTAGTTTAAAATGTGAATATTGCAAAACAAGTGTGTATAACAGATACTAAACAAGATAACTGAGATTTATTTTACCTGCACTACTCATAGCACTGATTACAGTAAAAGCATGCCTCTATGTGTATGTTACAAATAGTTCTTGAGAAAAAGTATGAGGCAATAAATGGTTTGGGAAATATGGAGAGCTAAGTAGCACAAGTTTAAAAACTCTATATGGACATGTCTTCAGTGGAATAATATTTTTCAGTGTCGCCAGTGTACATTGTTCTGATATCTGCTGTGTAGAACATCACCTCCTGTAAACTCTGTATGGCCCCCTTCGTCAATATGCCTTATAACATAAATGTATTGTGATGTCAAATGAAAAAAAGTCATCAAAGTAAAGAATTCAAGAATGTTTACTTTTTTTCATGGCAGTTGGTGTGCAGCACTAATAGCATACATGCATGCACGCATGATTATAAAGTGCCACTTTACACTTTATGACAAAAACTCAGAAAATAAGCAAATGACAGCCTTGTGATAACATAGGTAATTTGCTGTCTTAATGTAAATGTCAGAAGTACAAAGCTGAAACCTAGGTAAATTGCATTTATGATAGCTGAAACAACAGAGTGACAGGCTCCTGTTGGAGCTGTTGGTAAGGTACATTTACCTAATAATCAATAGATCCATTCTTGAAAACACATTCCCTAATATTTGGAAAAAATTCTATGTCATTCCCCTTCACAAAGGTGGTAACGCATCTGACCCATCTAATGTTAGACCTATCGTTATACTATCTCCATTGTCAAAAATATTGGAAAAATGCATCCACAAACAGCTCCTTAGTCACCTCCTCCATGAAAATCTCCTTAACCCTGTCAGCATGGCTTCATGCAAAGCATAGTACTGTTGCTGTTCTCATATCCTTTATAAATACGATTGCACATTCCTGTGATAATAATAAGTTAGTTTCCTGCTTGTTCCTCGATTTATCTAAAGCCTTTGACACTGTTTCCCATAAACTACTTCTCTCAAAACTTGCCTCTCTAAACCTCACCGATTCTTCCCTATCATGGTTCTCCAGCTACCTCTCTAACAGACTTCAGGCTATAAAATGGCAAACATCCTTCCCCCTTCCTATCTGTTCAAACAAGGGTGCCCCAAAACTCCATCCTTGTACACTTACTTTTCAATATCTTTATTAACAACCTCTACTCTTCTTGCCCAAACTCTACAATTATTCAATATGCTGATGATCCTGCTATCATTTCTTGCTCCGACAACATCTCTCATCTCCATACCCTCACCCAACATTCCCTCCATTCTGTTGACAGATGGCTCACTTCTAATCAACTCTTACTGAACCCCAAGAAAACTAAACTCCTCCTTTTCCTCCCTATAACCCGTCAGCATCATAAAGCTACCTTCTCTGTCTCCGCACTTGACAATACAGTCATCGCTACTGAACCTTATACCAAACTCCTCGGAGTTACTATTGACGACCATCTAAAATTCGATCACCACATTCAGCTATGCATTAAAAAGACCAATCAAAAACTTGGACTCCTATATAGGCACAAAAAAATTTTCACTTAGTCCTATAGATTTTCACGTGCTCAAGCTTACCTACTACCCACTTTAGTCTATGCAGCCCCTATTTGTACAAACTTTCAATCTAATCTCCTGGATAAACCAGAAAGCACCTATAACAAAATAGAAAGATTTGCTTCTAACCTCCCTTATCGTACTCATCACTGCACAGCCCTAAAACGTCTGCAATGGCTTGAATTCTAGCACCAAATTCTATTACCCCAGCTTGTCACAGCTCATTCAGTCTTACATGGCCCATCCTTCTGTCCCTCTCTCTCTACCCTTATTCAGCCTTAAATCCCCAACCGTATTCTTCGCAGTTCTCATCATAACCTACTGCACACCTTTAAGCCCAATAAAAACATTAGCAAACTACTGTATTGCTACTCTGCCACTAATGCTTGGAACAAACCTCCTTCAAATGTCAGATCTAACACTAACACCATCTCCTTCAAAATGGCACAAAAAGATACCTTCCATTTGGCATGGTCATGTCTTTGTTCTGAACATACCTAGCCTTATCTTCCTGTCATCTCTTTTCTTCTACTGGTTCTCTACCTCCCCCAGTTGCACCTTTAAATAACAAAAACCCTGTCATCTTATAGCCTTTCTCAGTAACTGTCTGCACTCCAATTATTTATCACGGCAATATACAATCTCATCTTCACATCTCACAACTTAAGAATATGTAACATGTAATTGATACTTGCATATCTTTGCTAAAAAAGAATACCTTTAGTAGATATGTTTATTACTTTACTGTAAGGTGCTTGATGATTTTGCACCACTGTTCTATTATACATATTCCATTTGTTAATTTTCAAATTTTTAATGTCTATTTTCATATTGTAATGTCTGGAGCTTTTCTCCTCTGGTATCCGTTGAAAAAGGGTATCTACCCAGTTGGACTAACCCGGTTAACAAATGTCAAATAAATAAATAAATGCATAATATATTTAAGATGCTGCTCCTCAGTTCATTAAGGGGTGCTGAAATCTGGTTCCTTGTTTCTCCATGTTTTAGGCTGAAGAAAGACACATAATCAGTTCTCGCCACATTCAAAACTTCTTTATTAGAAGATGAGCACTCCTTACATGATTGAATACAGAGTGTTATGTCAAGGCTTTTTAATACAAACTTGGTGGGTTGGGTCAAGGACTGTCACTGCCCATGACATCATTTAGGGCATATGAGGGAGGGGTAAATTTATTAGTCAGTCTATGTGCGTGGAGGTGGGTTGCAGTAGTATTATGATAGTTTATTACAATCCCAAGTAATGAAATGTTTAAGCAGTGATATGGAATACATTTCTGATTTCATACCCATTAAAAAACTTGTATAGGATAGAAATCTTCCTATTCCACATTTTCCTTTAAAAATCTTTAATGAAGATAGACATTTTAAATTCATTATTAATATATTCCTTTTTAACAAAAACAGTGTCAAGTTAGCCATATCAATTTAAATTATAAATAAACAATCCAAACCAAACCAATAAGTCAATGGTTTCTGAGATTTGTGGTGCTTTCAAGTGTTCTTCTTCAGATCTGCCTAGTAGCTAAAAACAATAGGTGTGTGGTTAGGTGTCAACTAATTCATGAGTGGTTTAGGTTTCTGTCATTTAGGGTAAAGTCCTATGCGGTGACTAGCTTTCAATTGTGGAGGCTGAATGGTCAGGGGGGATTCAGTGGATCGGTGCATAGTGTATTTTATTAGTCCATGCTAAGACTGGGAAGCTCATGCTGTGGTTATGGTGGAGGACCTTATAAATTGGTTAGATGTTAGTGTTTTCCATGTGGTTCTCATGCTGGTATAAAGGAAAGCATAGTTGAAAATGTGGTAGTGTGATTAAAGAGAAACAAAACTCTCTAAAATTAAAACTGGATGGCTAAAAAAATTCTCATTATGTGGATGAAAAACTGTGCAGGAGTGCTACATATGGTAACTGTTACCTATTATTATGAAATAAAAAGGTTATTTTGTCAACCAGGGGTGGGGAGTGGGTCTTTCATCTGGGAGCTTGGTTGTACTTGCAGGTTTTAAATTAGCGAAAACAATCCAAGCAGTCAGAAACCAAGAAGTGCAGCTGCAGGGCAACTTTACCAACAAGACGGAGCCTTGGTAGATGTAAAAAAACTTTATATAAATCACAGCACATGTTGTAGCCGCAAAATAAGGCTAGTATACATAAAATAAGCACATAATACAAATAAAATGAAAAAATACAACCAAATAAAACATAAAACAAAGAAGTTAAGCACTTTCGTCAAATGTTTGACTTCTTCAGAACTGTTAATTCCTGGCTTCCCAAGTTTAAAATACTATCCCCTGGATTCACGAATCCTCCGTGTAAGACTAAATAAGTCTTACTCGGAGGCTGCAGTTGAAAGGTATGTCAGCGTGCCATGAACATGCATGAGGGCACACTGACTCAACCGTAAGTCTTACATGGACCGTGTAAGAAAGCATGGGGCGTGTCCGACTGCCGAGCAGTCTAAATGCCCACGCCCCTGCAAGTGTTGAAAATAAAAGCAAATAAACAAGAGTGAGTCCGCTCAAATGTCCCTGCATCCACCACCTCACTGTCTGATATTGCAAACCCCCATCACACTTCTAAAACGCATAACACTAAAATTTTTTTTAATTCCCAAAATAGCTGCCCGCATTTGCTCGTTTGAGCATGGGTGTGCCCATTGCTTAGCTACAGTTAGCAATTCTGACATGGAAGAGCATAATAAAGAATGTTTATGCAAATCGCACCAAATAGCAATAGCGTAATGATAGAGCGTTCGCACAAAGAAGAGGCATTCATGGTTCGAGTCCCACCACTCCCATTTATATTTATTTTTTAAATCAGTATATGGAATAATACCTAACATATATGTTTAAACATAACTAAAAAGCAGTGAAATGGCCAATGTATCAGTGAATAAAATAAATATTTTAAAGGATCCCAATATAAAATTGCCTGCAGTTAAGCAGCGCTTCACCCAGCGCAATATAGTTGCCCCTAGCTAACTCGTACTTTACCCAGCGCAATGTAGTTGCCCAAAGCTAAATCGCACTTTACCCAGCACAAAATAGTTGCCCAAAGCTAAATAACGCTTTACCCAGCGCAATCGGTTTGCGCAGAGGTGCACGCCACGCCAACCAGTGCACCGTCAGGCAAGGTGGAGCAACATAGAGCAAAGTTGCTTAAACACAGTCACGCCCCCTAACTTGTCTGGACAGTAGTAAAATAAAATGCAATGATAAGGTTTGAACCCAGGACACTGTGCACCATAATCAAAGTACTGAACCACTAAGCCACGACAGCTTAGGATAAACATCCACTGTTAACATATATATAGTAATAAATGTTTGATTAACCATTGCTAAGCAGGTCTGCAGTCAGCCGAGAATATTCAAAAATGGCCAATCACAGAAAAGTGTGGGAAATGCGGCATATTTAAGCCACATAGGTGGGAATACTCGCCATAACTGATTGTAGCTCCTATCTGCAGTTAGAATGTCTGGTGCTGGAGGGGGTACATGCTTTCGAGCGCAATGCCTGGGCATCAAGGAGACAAGATATATGGCTTGGCTCCTAGTCCATCGGCATGAGACTCGACTCCTGCAGGGCCAGTTCCAAGGAACGGAGTATAAGGTGGAGGCTTGGAACCGGATGGCTCATGAACTCACCAGTGCCACAGGCATCCCTCGGACTGGTGAGCAGGTCCGTCACCACCATGCAGACCTGAAGAGGCGGAAGCAGGACCTTCTGAACCAGTGGATCCAGGAGGCCCATCAAATGCGGGATGCCCCACTACTAAGTAGGTAGCCATGGAATGCAGCATGTAAGACAAGCTAATATAGTCTAAATAATGGATAGGTATGTCTCAATATCCCTTTATTTACTCCACAGCTGCAGGTGCTCGTGCTATGAATCAGCAAGCCTATGCAGATAGGCTGCTAAGGCTGCACCACCAGGCAGGTTAGTAAATATTCTGCATGTATTGTTACATGATATATGTGAGTGAGCATGACAAAAGTGTTTAAGCCCAATAATACAGCAATAAAATGTCCTGATTAAATCCTCTGCATGTACTGTTATATAACAAAAGTCAGTGAGCCAGAAATAGTGTATACTAACCCACCAATCAAGGTAAAATAATTCTGGAATACTATCCCTGCATGTACTGTCATAACATATAAGTGAGCAGGCCTGAAAAAGAGTGCTGTAACCTATCAAGAAACGTATAATATGTCCTGAATATGTCTTCCGTATGCACTGTAATAATAAGTAAAGGAGAGAGTCTGTAGAAAAGAGTGTTCAATGTAATTAATAAAGGTATAAAACTTGGAGTGTGTCTGTGTCACTTACTTTGAAATGTTGTTGTACCCTTGCAATAAAAAATAGTACTATTGTACTAGATGCTGTCAACCCACAGTTGTGCAGTGCCATAGGAAGTGGATGAAGGAAGTGGCAGTAGCTGTGAAGCATAAAACATTCATTCCCTGAATAAATCCTCTGCATACTGTTACATATCATAAGTCAGATAGCCAGGAATAGAGTGTAGTAACCCATGAATAAAGCAAAAACATGTCTGCAATACTTTTTATCTCTGCATGCACTGTCATAGATAAAAAGTGAGTGAGCCTGTAAAACAGTCTTGTAACCTATCAATGAAGGTATAATATGTCCTGAATAGGTCTACTGTATGCAGTGTAATGTCAAATAAAGGAGAGAGCCTGTAGAAAAGAGTTTTAATGTAAATAAGAAAGGTATAATACTTGCAGTGTGTATGTGCCAGTTACTCAGAAATGTTGTTGTACCCTTGCAGTGAAGAAATGTTACTCTGTTGTAGTACGTTCTGACAACCCCCAGTAGTGCAGTCCCATATAAAGTGGATGAAGGAAGTGCCAGTAGCTGTGAAGTATGCAACAGTCCTAAACAGTTGTGAAATGGCTGACATGCATAGGTAAATCTGGCACATGAGTAGCCTGTCAAGGTGTTCCCCAGAAATGTTAGTGCGCTACCTGAAAAGTAGGGTTGTGTAGAAAACAAGTGAAAAAGCCATGTGAACACATCCAGATGTGCAGATACATAAACAAGTCAATTTAAGACAAGTATGTAGCAGTAACATCTGCATCCTGGACAGTTACTATGTCAGATATGGGCCAGGTATATCATGAAGTAGCAAAACCCATAACGCAATTAAATGCATGTTGCCTAGTGTAAGAATACATGTAGGGGATATACACCTGCAGTCAATAGGAATGTAGTGTACAGTTAAAGTACTAATAAGATGTTAATGGAGGTTTCTTTTTACACCCTACTCCATGTGCATAAACAATGCAATTCCACACCTCAATGGGTATGTCTAATCACATAACATTTGTTGGGACATATGTCCTATTGTTATATAAAATCTGCACTTACTTTGATGCATGTCCCCTGTTAAAACACCACAATCTTGGTGGCCTGTTGCCACCAATCATCTCTGTATGCTGTTGGAATGTCCACTGTCGTTCAATACATGCATGTGTTATGCTTGCTGTTCAACTGTTGTAACCCTGGTGTGCTGGCTTAATGGGAATATTACTGCATGCTGTTACAACTAACTTGGAATGCTGTTGTCTATGTTGTAATTAAACACACCTAATCACAGAACGTATGGGAAGGCCGGTCCTAGCGGACCCACATTTCCCTCCTCAGCTGGCAGGTGCACCTGGCACCAGCAGGTCTGGTGCCCAGCCCGGGACACCCTCCTCCGTAGGTCCTGTGCCACCTTCGGGTGGAAGTGCTGCAGGGGATGGGGCTCACCCCCCCCTGTAAGCGTGGGTGGAGAAGGGCCTCCATTCACCCTCTGAAGGGTCCAGGTTGTGGTGCGTATGGAGATCCAGCGTTTAGTTGCTGATCCCCTACGCCAGCTTGAGGCGAGAGTGGAGAGGCTCATGGGTGAGCCTGCCCCTCCTACGCAGCCCCCAGCACAGCGACCCTTGGGTCTGTGAAGGTCCAGTGGTGACTGCCCATGGGTGAGGATCTCAGTCCCACTGTTACCATCTGTGGGCTCATGGGCTTGCAATTTACAAACATCCATCCCCGTCAATTGTGTTCACCCACCCCATGTGTCATACTCCGCTCCTGTATGCGTCTTGCTTGTCTGTTTACCTACCCAACCTACCTCCCCAAATATACCTACTTCCTCTACCTCACTTTCCACTCTCCCTTGGAAAAAAAAAAAAAAAAGGGCAACCTGTACCCGAAAAAAAATTATGCCTCATACATAGCTTTCCATTTCGCACAAATGTCCATTGGACATGTACACTGATAATTCTAATTGGAAGTACAACAAACTATGTTGTCCTCACCCCTTTCTCAGGGGTGGAAGGTTTCAAATTTCACTCCAAATTTTCAACATATGCACAGCTGTTGCTGGTAAAGAAATGGGCAGCTATGGACCTTCCCTACACCCGTCCTGCACATCCCAAGCTTGTTTTCCTATTGTCTTTCCCTCTTTGTGCTCCACTTTCCTATCTCCCCATTTTCTTTTCTTTCAAAGAAATTAGCGCAGGGGTTAGCGAGAGTAAGCACTTTTAAGCAGTAGTAAGAAGGATTAAGCAAGTGTGCGCATGTGTATGCTTAGCTAAGTGCCGTTAAGCATCATGCAAACTCACGCAAACATACTTACAACTGCTTAAAAGTGCCTTAGTCACTCTATGGCAGGGCCCTTGTTCTGCTGAGCAGCAAACAAAAAAACCTCTGTTAGTCTCGAACCCCAGACCATTGACACAATAGACTGCACAAATTACCACTAAGCCACAGCAAAATGCACAAAAGCAGTCCGGACAAGCACCGTAAAGCCCAAAAAAATGTTAAAGTCCTTATTGTGAAGGCTGTTTGCAATACAAGCTGTAACACTGAAATTGAAATCCACTTGCATGTATAAAGCCACACTGAAGTCGGAAAAAACTTAAACCTTAACGCACTTTATTGTTAAAACAAGCATTTTCGCTGTGGTTAAAACTACAGCTTCATCAGAGGCAAAAGTAAAATGCAGTGTCAGAGTCACTTAATTAGTAATGCAATCACAATGAAAGTTTATCTTATTTCTTGCAAAAGTAAATTCAGGGAATGAAAGCTCTGTTTAGGAGCATTCTCAAAGTATGTAGTTTCATACTTTTAAAACAGTTGAAACCATAAAACATTGAAGCATCAGCAGTTTGTTACATTCATACACCAAGCAAATGTGCATTAAAAGCATGAAAGTGTGTAAGAAATATATACAATAAAAGCAGTCTAAAACAATGCATAACAGTTCTGCATATAAAAAATGTTTATAGAAAAGTGTTTGTAAAAAAGTATCTAGTGAAATCACTACCTGCAATTGCAGTTGAAAGCCTTGCTAAGTATAAATCTTAACAGTGGTGGAAAGTATATGTTACTACAAGTTACTATTAAAGTAAAATAAAATGAAGTGAAAAGTGAAGTAAGACAAAGGTAAAGGAGTTATCTTTTATAGCTCCTCATTTTCAGGACACAAGCTATATTGCAATGTTCATTCAAACCTGGGTACGAAAATGAGTCTAGTAATATTTGCCATTCTAGCTCCTTATTCTCCAAAAAGAAAGGTACTGGACCCCCTCTTTCTGTTTTCTTGACCTGGACAATTGCAATAAAATGAAAGCTATGTCCTTGATGTTTCATTACATGTTTAGCTAAAGCGTTTTCTTTTTTCAGTTTCCTTATGGCATAATCATGTTGGTACAGCCTGTCCCGTAGTCTCCAGTCAGACTTGCCTATGTAAAATGCTTCACAGCAGTTACACTTAGCTAAATAGACTATGGATCTAGAATCACAGTTAACCTTATGTGTAATGTGGTACTTTTTGTTGCGTATTACAAAGGAATTGGAAGCCTTCACAAGGTGGCAATAGTTACATGCCCCGCACTGAAAACAGCCTTTTGTTCTAGTCATTAGCTCCTTCTGTTTACTTCTTTCTAGCAAAGTTTTCAAATTATTGCCTCTCCTATATGCTATCAGAGGTTTTGTGCCTAACTTGTCCATGAGTTCCTCATTATTTGTTATGTAATACCAATTTTTATACAGTATTGAAACATCAAGGACATAGCTTTCATTTTATTGCAATTGACCAGGTCAAGAAAACAGAAAGAGAGGGTCCAGTACCTCTCTTTTTGGAGAATAAGGAGCTAGAATGGCAAATATTACTAGACTCATTTTCGTACCCAGGTTTGAATGAACATTGCAATATAGCTTGTGTCCTGAAAATGAGGAGCTATAAAAGATAACTCCTTTACCTTTGTCTTACTTCACTTTTCACTTCATTTTATTTTACTTTAATAGTAACTTGTAGTAACATATACTTTCCACCACTGTTAAGATTTATACTTAGCAAGGCTTTCAACTGCAGTTGCAGGTAGTGATTTCACTAGATACTTTTTTACAAACACTTTTCTATAAACATTTTTTATATGCAGAACTGTTATGCATTGTTTTCAGACTGCTTTTATTGTGTATATATTTCTTACACACTTTCATGCTTTTAATGCACATTTGCTTGGTGTATGAATGTAACAAACTGCTGATGCATCAATGTTTTATGGTTTCAACTGTTTTAAAAGTATGAAACTACATACTTTTGAGAATGCTCCTAAACAGAGCTTTCATTCCCTGAATTTACTTTGCAAGAAATGCTGCTAACACGCCTTCATTGTGATTGTATTACTAATTAGGCGTGTGTGTTGCATAAAACTTGACTCTGACACTGCATTTTACTTTGCCTCTGATGAAGCTGTAGTTTTAACCACAGCGAAAACGCTTGTTTTAACAATAAAGTGCGTTAAGGTTTAATTTTTTTCCGACTTCAGTGTGGCTTTATACGTGCAAGTGGATTTCAATTTCAGTGTTACAGCTTGTATTGCAAACAGCCTTCACAATAAGGACTTTAACATTTTTTTGGGCTTTACGGTGCTTGTCCGGACTGCTTTTGTGCATTTTACTGGTTTCCGTTTGTCTGCTTTAACTAAGCCACAGCAGATATACAAATAACTTGGTTCTGAAATAAATATATCATGCATTACAATAAGGGAATGTAAATGGAAATTAGGAATGGTATAACACAAACCCTTTTCTGTGGGTCTTTACCAGCAGTGGTTGTGGAATTGCATGACATGACTGTGAAAGGAGATCCAGCCATCCTAGCAGGGAATAATGTTACAGTAGCACCTTACAAACACCACATAGTATCTGACCAGGATAAATACTGGCCACAGGAATACAGTGCAATAACCACATTTGTATGGCAGTTAATTGTGTAAGTGAGAAAAAAGTACATACTCCCATGTATCCTGTGTTAGCATTTGGAGGGGTGCGTACATGTCTACACTGATATGTGTGTACTGGAAGCAGCAACATTCAGGCTTGAGTACAACATGCATATAACTGGCTACAACCCTATCATCAGATAAGAGACATATACCAACCTTCAGACTAACACAACGGTGTCCAGAGCAAACAAGCATGGGCCCAACCTTGGAAATCTGAAAGGGCTATGCCTACCTAACCTAGCATTTTGTAGCAGTGGGCTGCAATCACAGTGAGTAATGCAATCACCAAACAGCAGGCTGCATGCAATTACTGAATGGTGGGCAGCAACTGGTGCAGAGGCTGTCACATGCACAAGTGCAGATACATAGAAAAGCAGGCTGTACCTGCAGTCCACACATGCAATTATATCATTGCAGGTGCTGTGAGATAGAGAGTGAGAGAGAGAGAGAGAGACACGGACACAGACACAGACACAGACTGAGACAGAGACAGAACAGAGTGAGAAACTGAGACCAAAAGTTAAATAGAGGGCGAAAACCCAAAACAAACCACCAATAAAAAAAAAAACTACAAAACAGTAACACACGGAGCAGGGAAATACAAAGGTAAGGTATGTAACTCACATGTATGTGTTGGCATGTTGTAAATGTTCCTGAAGAGTACTGTACACACTGCAAATCATCCATGTGTGGCAGCAGTATGTATCTATCTGTATCTGCACATGTGCATAGGGCAAGGGACATACTGCAACTGTTAGTGAAGGGTGGACAGCTATCTGTCAGTGAAGGTTGATATGTGCATATATCCATGTAGGTCATAGTGTGTGGCCTAGAAGACAGCATGCAGTGCACAGGAGTGGCCTTAGGTGAACTGGTGCCCTAGGCAAATGGGCTCCACGGCGCCCCTTACCACACTTCCTGGTGCCCCCATCTTTGTCTTACTACAACACATAAATAGTGGAAAAGCACCCCTGCTAGAGCGGCGGCCTAGGCGTCCGCTCCGTAGGCCTATACCTAAGGCCAGCTATGGTAATGTTGATATATGTCATGTGGTGGTTAAATGCTGTGGGACAAATTTGTCAGATCTGCTGTGTTACAGACAGTGATTCCTGCTAATGCTACAAAGGCTGAGGACACCCACATGCATTCTGCACAACACTGTGCAATTTAATCACATACCTGTACATTCCACAACTGTCGCATAAGTTATATCCCCACCATGGACTGTACATGTGCCTATATGTACATCCATGTGTACAGCAATGGATGTGTACATGTATGTGTATAGATATGTATATAATATATATATATATATATATATATATATATATATATATATATATATATATATATATACATAAAGAGTGAGAGAGAGAGACAGAGAGACACGGGGTCATATGTACTGCAACAGGTGTGTGGTGACCAAGGCATGGACTGTAGACAAGTGTTGATACTGCAGTGCCATTCCACCTTCCCAAAACAGTGTACCCATTAACTACCACATAGGTAGAGATCTACCTAACAGTGAAGGTGTGATAAGGGAACATGGGACACAGGTGGACAGTAGCCTCCACTTTGATGAAGACAGTGCCACACTACACCTGTACTCTGTCTGTGTGGTATGTGTCATGACAACAGGTGTGTCATCTATGGAAGTATAGGGTAGAGTTCCCCTCTACTCATCACAATGCCCTGTGTGGTATGTACTTCACATGACAACTACACCATGTGAACAGCCCATAGACAGACCTCCCAAAGGGTAATGCTGTCCGCAAACAGATGCCCTATGCAGACTGACTCACAAAACCACAACTACACTGTATTGCATACTGGCCACACAGAGGTGACCTCTGCCGGACAAACAGAGGTATGTCACATCCATAGCTGGGTGACAACCACCATGGCAACATATCACAATCACTCGGGGATACACGCTCTAGGGCCCTAAACCTTGTCAGCTCACTAAACAGCACATGCTGGAGGGATAGGTTCCCATCTCAGAGATATGCCATACACCGGAATAGACCACATAGCAATAGCATACAAGGCTCCTCCTTAGCAGTTGTTATAAATACCCCTGATGATTGTGAGGGAGATTGGTAATACACCCCAGGAAACACCTCTGTGGTTCAGGTTGGCAGGGGAAAGTGAAATCAAAGTGCATTTGTGTCAAAAGCCAGAGTAGGATATGGCTAGGCTGCCGTAGGCCCTAGGACCAATAGCATATTACCTACCTATGACACTATGCACTCACACATGTACTTAATGCAATAGCTGCTATGTGAGGTTGAATAAGTTTAACGCTGAATGTGTGCAAGGTCTGTAAAGGTGTGATAGCTTAGTGTGATGTTGTATCTGACATGGTAGTGCCTATCCTAGCTGTGAGGACAGCAACTGATGTGTAATGTACTGTTAGGCAGACATAGTAGTACGGCATATGATGTGACGTAGTTCTCCGTTGACGAATGTGGTGTCTCATTGTAGGCTAAAGCAATACATGTATGCTTAGTGAGTGGTACTGCTGGTGAATCCATCACCAATATGAACTGTAGTACTACCTGAAGCTATAGGCCTAAACAGCACAGTATGGTGTGTGTTCACATTGCTTGGAAACACTGTCATGTGTGTTTCCTGTAGTCTGCACAGAGGACAGAATGCAGACATAAGGGTGTGTAAGTGGTGGCACACAGTACCATATGGTACACAGGTAATGCTCATCTGTGTTGGCATACACTGGTGCATTGTATGTTTGCCTGATGTGTGTGTGATTATGCCTGTACAATGGCTGCAATCATGTGTGTGTTACAGGGTTAACGTGTGTATCCAGCAACATATATAGTCTGTTACAGCAGTATGCCACCTATAGTAACAACTGGACACATCTGTTAGGCAGGGCTATGGCATCAATGACTAGGGTGGTTGATTTTTACTACTGTACCTGTACTTTACATCCATTGCAATGGATGACATCTCTGTTCGTGCATTGGTGTGATATACACCCCTATCTTGAGGTTGTGCAATGTGTCACAAACAGTGTGTTGGGTACTGTTGTATAGTGGTGTGATATATAGAGTCTGTCAGGCAGTGTTAGTTAGTTGTAAAGTGATATCTGTGGGTAAAGGTGTAAAGTGTGCCACAGGACACTCTCACACATATTGTTCCTATCTTTTTCAGCAAGATGGCCCACCAACGCAACCCAGCGTACACAGTGGATGAGGAGGAGGTGATACTCGACAGCCTTTTTCAGTGGTACACAATGCTCTTCTCCAGAAGCAGCCAGCACCAGCAGGAGCAGACTGCACTGTGGCAGGAACTTGTTAGTCCGGTAAATGACATAGGCATGCATAACCGGACATATGAGCAGGTACGCCATCACTGCAGTGATTTAATTGGACAAGTCCGGCGACGTGCATCTGATATCCAAAGACTGCAGCTTGCCACAGGTGGTGGGGTGGCCATTTATCCCCCCCTCACCAGAGCGGAGGAGCTGCTCCTAAGCATGGTGGCTCCTGGACAACAGCTACATCATCCTCTGACATGTGTTTTAATGGAGGCCGGAGCCACCCAGCACATCCATCTGGAGCAAGCAGGTAACATGCCCTATCTGTAGATTACAGTTAACTGTATTGTTAGATTATGTGTACGTGAGATGTGTACTGTGTGTTTAGCAGTTCTGCTGCCTAGTGTTGTGCAATACGGATAGTTTGAATAATATCCCTACACCTGTGACTGTTGACTGTTGTTGTACTGCAGTTTAGCATGCCCACTGTAGCAATGCCACAGTTGTGGCCACTGACGAACCCTCTCATATTCTCGTAGGTCCCTCTGGTGTGACGGCAGGGCAGCCGATCCATGCTGGTGAGTGTGTTATGCCTGCAATGTTGGTAATAAAATATGCATGTCATAGCTGAGGTGTAGGTCATGTACATGTAACACACCTACACATAATGCATGCTGTGCATGTTTGCTGTGAGATGTTGCACAGCTCAGTAATGTCAGAAGCTGCCTCAATGACAGGCAATACACAGAGCATGACACACAGTTGCAACCCCGTACTGCACATTGGATAGGCATAGTTGCAACACCTGTACACAACATATGACATTTATCACATGCAGTACACAAAGTCATGCTACATATGGCATAACCACACACCCGCTGTAAGGTCACACTTCAGTATCAAACATGTCATCCACACACACATGATGTACCTCAGGGGTAGAGGCCTATCATGGGGCTGTGCAACACTCTTCAACACATAACACAGTTATGTTAGGCAATGCTCCCTACTGGGCACCTCATACACCCATGTACAAAGTGGCTGTGTAATAGTGAACGTATCCACGGCACTGCAGTTCAGGTACAGCATGCTAGGCAATGGTCTGTCACACAGTAGTAACCATGAGTGATCACAAGATGCATGATGATGATGATGGCACATGGTACTACACCCCATCCGGTTACAGTGACCACAGTACTACACATAGCAGTCTTTGCTGTGCACCTCATTGTTCTGTGTGTGCAAACATATGCACCTATACACACCATGCATAGCATGTTGTGTGTGTGCTTACATATGCTAGTATACACATTTTGCACAACAGTCGCCATCTGTACAAAGAGTCACATATATGTCCTGGAATGCTATTGGGTGTATAGGTCACATGACACACATTGGGTATGTGTGGTGTTTAATGTTGCAGTCATGTAGCATGCCATGTCACGGTTGGTACCCACATATCTGCAATATGTCCCACACGCACCATAACCACTGTGCAATGTCCATGTCATGCATTGGGATTTCTTCACGTCTACATGCACCACTCATCCCATGTTTGTACATTGCATGCATTTGCTACACCTGTGCCCACTACTATATGCTATGGACACAGACACTGTCATCAGACATGGCAATCTATGTGTCACACAGATAACACATGCAGCCATGGTATGTATACCATTGAGTGCTGGTGCACTGACATTGCAGAGCAGATAATACTTGCACAGCAATGTTGTGTCCATGTACACATTGTGTTCCAGGGTGTAGCCAATCACTGAACAACTACACACATGCATCAAAGCCATGTATAATGTCATTAGATAGGGCTGTCTACACTTGCACTGCATGGTGTTGAGCAACACATGGTCTGCCTGTTGACACGTGTGTGGTGACTGTTTGCCTTGTGATACTGTCACCCACCATCACCCACTATTGTGTATGTGTTGGATTGCTGGTGTGTGTGTGTGTGTGTGTGTGTGTGTGTGTGTGTGTGTGTGTGTGTGTGTGTGTGTGTGTGTGTGTGTGTGTGTGTGTGTGTGTATGTGCTGTGGTGAGCAGTGTATTTCTGTGCATGTGTGCATGTGTGCATGTGTTCATGTGTGCATGTGTACATGTGTACATGTGTTCATGTGTTCATGTGTGCATGTGTGCATGTGTGCTAACATCATGTACAGATTGCAAAGTGCGTTTCCTGTCTTCCTTCCACAGGTGCTGAGTTAGGGGTGGCTGAATGCAGCAGGGAACCTGATGTCACCACCACTAATAGTGGAGATGATGAGACATGTATTGTGGCACAGGAAGGTCTTACAGGGTCTGTCGTTGGTCCACCAATCGACAGTACACAGCGGCCAACCCCATCTATGCGCACACTCATACTGCCAATACATCCCTCTTCACCAATGGCCGTAGCTGAGGGACAGCATACAGTTGGCATTGACCAGGAGAGTGTGGTACCTATGGTATGTGCATCCCCTCACAGAAGCCATAGCCAGATTACCAGAATGGTGCCACATAGGCAGATGTCCAAGGGTTCTCGGGGGAGCACCACTGGTCATATTGCCCCTTGCAGATGTGCCTCCAGAGGTATTACAACCTCCAGTATGTTCCGGGCTGTAATGCAGGCACAGGCACGTATGGAACGGTACACCCGACAGGGACTAAGAGCGCAGAGGGCCCATTACACTGGTATCAATGACAGCATCCATGACCTTGCCGATGCCATATGGAATTACACCGAGGTCATTGATAGCCATTGGAGGGAGACATTAGATGTCCTCCACAATGTGTTAGCCATGAGCCAGGACCATGCGGGATGGATGAGAAACTGACGCGGATGCATGCCAGCAACAGCATCAGCTGGCAGTCGTCATGGATGGACCACAGATCACAGCCGCTCCCATAGTGGCAGTACCAGCTCCAGCAATGCTGGGGCTGGCCTGTCCATTGACCGTCCTACTAGACCACGTGCACATGGCACTGGCCAGTCCTAGCAGGGACATGGGTCCAGTCATCATACCTCTGCCTCTGATGATAGCACCCAGTCAGGGTTGGTACCCGATACTGCCCGTAGCACCCCTGCTAGGCACAGGTACTGTGTCCATGGCTGGAGACAGTGATCTGTACGGCCTAGCAGGTAAAGTCTGTGGCTGTCCCACAACCGCCCATATATGGCAGCCACATGGTGGAGTTGTGTGCATGCAGACACACACACATTTACCATATAACTAGGGCTCACGCATATACACGCACACACATTACATCAACATTGGCCCATGCAGTACTGTTGTCCCTCACACACACACACACACACACACACACACACACACACACACACACACACACACACACACACACACACACACACATGCAGATTGGATGGGTCAATGTCGGGCTATGGCAAACCTACAACACACCCTGTGCATATGATGACACCTGTGCCACCTCTTGTCATCTGTCACATTGATGCAGGAATAGGCTAACATGGGTCTGATGCATAGGGTGACATTATAGCAATGTAGCAATAGTAGCAAGTTGCCAACAGGAAGGTGTACTGATATCCTTGTAGGTATATCTGAGCAGGCATTATGCATCACAGCTCTGATAGTTATTATAGCATTGTTTACACCAGTGTTAGGTCTGAGTATGTATTGTCCACCCATGTGCCACTTGGCTGAAGTGTACAGTGTTGCCAGCATATGTTTGTGAGTGGACGGTAAGTGTGTGATGTGTGCATTACAAATTAGTGGGTGTACATCTGTGAACATGGTGTGTGCACACTGTCTGCATGTACGTGCATAGTGGACACGTGGGATGTGTGACATACCCTGTTCTACACATTGTTAACATCTCATGGTATCTTTCGATGGCTGGTATGCATTCTACTACAGATATGTACTAACATGGGTTGGCACTATGCTGTGGGTGATACCGTTGATATCTGTCAATGATCTGCAGTCTGGCAGTATACACCACCTCAACAGCATGACTATAACCAATCATTAGATGATGTCCTGACAAATGACTCACAGTTGTAGGGAACTCAGTAACAGTTGGATCCTTCCAGTACTATACTATAACAGTAACCAGTGGTATTGACTGCCACACGTTCCTGGGACCACACCTGTGTGGCATATAGCCCTCTTAGGTACATGCAAACACACTAGGGATATGTCCATCCACATCTGGAAATGCATGCATTGGCCTACACTGCATTCCCTGGATGGGACACATATCCTACACAAGGGTATCATACAGACAGATATCTGTTGTCCAATACATGCTGTATAGCAGTACGCCATCTATGGCATAGTCATCCACATTTACTATACATACTATCCCGACAGTACCACATAGGTGGTAGCCCTGAACATGTATGTTGGGTACCAATGTGTACAGACACATGTTACATCATCTGTCCCTTCATATCCTCATATCCATAGGTAGTGTGGGGTCCCTCGGTGTTTCACGTAACACATTAGGGGCCTGCATGCATATCCACAGGGCTGCTGCACACCTATAATGACTGTCCATTATTGCCAGTCATTGTTGTGTATGAACATGTCTGACATATACCCCAGCAATTACCCTCACACACAATACTCTATAGTACATGTCATGGGTGTGTGTGGCAGGGATGTCCTTGGCCACGGATCACTACATTGGCCCATCTTGATGCATACATACATATGTGACCTATGATCTGAGAAGCAGCGGCACAATCTGTCAAAGGTTACAAATGTATTCATGTAGTTTGCAGGCTTCACACCTATGTACTGATTGAGGTCACATGTACACAAATTTATTTGACACGCAGATACCCGATGTGTGCAATGCACATACTGTTTGAAACATATGTCATACTGTAGTAAAAGCAAAACCCACACTGCATTGACCACCTGTGGCACACACACTCAGCGTTTGCAGGCCTCAAATCCCTACCTATGTTATGATACTAGAGAGATACGCATTACACGGCACGCTGTATGCATTATTGGGTGGCTTTTGTTCTCCTTGCATATTTGTAGGATGCTGACATCATCAGACTTTCTGAAGAAGGATGTACCTCTTTTAATGTGTTTTCCCAGTCTCCAAAAGGATACTCCTCTCAAAGGAAATCACACACACCTCACACACACTTGGTGTTTGCAAGACTCAAACCCCTACCTGACTATGATGTTAGACAGATACACATTAATACAGCATGCTATATGCATTACTGGGTGGTTTCTGTTCTCCTTTAATATTTCTAGGATGCTGACATCATCAGACTTTCCGAAGAGGGATGTACCTCTTTTAAAATGTGTTTTCCCAGTCTCCAAAAAGGCTACTCCTCTCAAAGGAAATCACACACACACTTGGCGTTTAGCAGGACTCAAACCCCTACCTAACTATATTATGACACTAGTGAGATATGCATTAACACGACACATGATTTGCTTTACTGGGAGCATTCATTTCCAAAGCTCTATTTGTTGGATGCTGACATCGTCACACTTGGCAAAGAAGTATTCACCACTCCTAATGTGTTTCCACAGTCTTCAAAAAGGCCACTCCTCTCAAAGACAATCTCATACACACACATTTACAATCAGCATTTGTAGGATTCAACCCCCTACCTAGCTAGGTTATGACACTAGTGAGATACAAATTAACACGACACGCTATTTGCTTTACTGGGAGCATTCATTTCCAAAGCTCTGTTTGTAGGATGCTGACATCATCACACTTGGCAAAGAGGTATTAACCACTCCTAATGTGTTTCCACAGTCTCCAAAAAGGCCATTCCTCTCAAAAGCAATCTCACACACACACACTTACAGGATTCAAACCCCTACTTAGTTATGTTGTGACACTAGTAAAATACGCATTTACACAACATGCTATTTGTTTTAGGGGGAGCATTCATTTCCAAAGCTCTATTTGTAGGATGCTGACATCATCACACTTGGCAATGAGGTATTCACCACTCATAATGTGTTTCCACAGTCTCCAAAAAGGCCACTCCTCTCAAAGGAAATCTCACACACACATATTTACAGGATTCAAACCCCTACCTAACTATGTTATGACACTAGTGAGATATGCATTAACACAATGTGCTATTTGCTTTACTGGAAGCATTCATTTCCAAAGCTCTATTTGTAGGTTGCTGACATCATCAGACTGGACACAGTAATATGTGTGCACTTAGTGTTATGCAATCCCAGGAATGAAACTTGTCGGTCAGCAGGTATGAACATCATGAACAGGAATACACAACTCATAGCTTGTGTGATCTATCTGTGGACAAATTACCATTCCTTCATATGACAATACATATTCATGCATGGATTGTAGGTTTTGTGGATACAACATGTGTCTGTGATGTTGGTAAAGGGCTATTCAAAGTCTACGTGGGACCTGTGTTGCTCCTGTCAGTGATGTATGTCCTGGGTGGCTGCCTTGCAAGATATCTAGCAGGTTTGGGGAACATGATGTGCTCATTAACATACTACAGATGTTTGGGTTGTGTGTTTGTCGGTTTACAATATCTCTGTTCCTGACTGCAATCATGATGGACTCCATGGACTAGCATTTCGAACTTTGTAGGCTTATAGGAATATAGTTCCCATGGTGTGTTGTGCGCCAACACTTGTGGGGGTGTGCCACATGTTGCTGTAACACATTCAATGGGGTATGATCCTGTAGAGAGTGTGAGGCTCAACAGACTGTTTGGGTGCAGTGTCTGTTTGTCCTGTTGTTCACTTATGACACATATGGGGAAACAATGTTATCCACGTGATGGGATTCATTTGGCATTGGGAGGACCAGTTTACACATTCTACATGTGATATCTTCTGGTATGATGTTAGGGCCTTTTGTCACTGGGAGGTGGGTATGTATGTATGGGCCTGTCTGACAGGATGTTGACATTGTCAGTCAGGTACAGTTGACCCTGACTCAGGACATATATGACTGTACATCGATATTTCTGACATAGCTGAAGGAGGTGTAATGTTTCTGTCTGTACTCCTTTGCAGATTATCTTTCCACAGCAACAGCAAACTTAAACACTAAAACCCTGTTATACTCTTTTACACACTTGACACACTACTGATCCTTTGTGATCAGTTGACAGTGTGTGTCATCATTATATCCTGGCATGTCCAAAGGTTGGTTTTGTGTGTACTCTCCAGTCCAGCTGGTGCATATTGGAATTTTGACGCATTGTTACAACTGCCTTATGTACACAGGGAACACTGTCCTACCAACAAACTCAGATATATGTGAGAGGTGCAACTGTATAGACAGACAGGAGGTTGAGCTCTCCCAAGCCATGACTGACACAGTCTATCGGGTGGTGAAGGTAACCACACACACCACAAATACAGTCGCACATGGACCTATGACAACAGCAAACCATATACATTGACACACAAAGACATACTTGCAGCATCTAAATATACTCTGCCTAAGCAGCAGAGACATCCAAAGCAGACAGACAAACAACTGTTAACACACAACCATACACACATATCACATAGTTCACAAAGTCATTGTCCCACACAGTCACTGCCCTTAGGCCTACACAACACACCTCATACACTTGTATTAGGTGACTGTAATTGTCGGTCACACTGACATCCCACTCACCAGGCTGAACAAGGTGAAGGTCACTTTATGCTGTGTGTCGGGTGCCACATGACACATGCACTGTTGTCAGTCCACTGCAAGTGCAAATATGGCTCCATCATTGACCATTCTGGTGTGTAAACCCTCAGACGTTCTTCCCTGGACTACATGACAAGAGACATAGAGGAGTTCTCTGATCATGTAGTCCAGGCCAGTATGACCCTGACCTTGTGTAGCATCTTACCCTCACCAAGTACTATGTCACAGTATACAGATGAAATGATCACTTTTAACAGTTGGCTAACATATTGTTGTCATTCACAGGGGATCCAGTGTCTGTCAGCCTGGGATTACATGCTCAACATGCCACATACATTCGCTATGGGTGCCATGCACCTGTCACCCCTAGGCTTTCACAGACTGCCTTAGGCTCTTGACACACACATAGTGGCTGTTTGAAGTGAGGGTCAGAAGACATAACCACAGCCATAGACATTACAGGGTACAGGAAACGGAGAGTGATGGTGCTCAACAACTAATGTCTAACCCTCAGAATGCATGCACTCAAGACTCACATCAGTATGGAATTTGTCGATATATGTGCAGTAACAAACACCTGGTTCAGGCTCACAAATGCACAGCAGCACTAACAAGTTTTATGTCATACCATGGTTTTCAGACACAAGACTCGGAATGGACAACAACAATAGGGGGGTATCCATATACATCATTCATACACACACCTCCAGGTTGGTAGCAGTGCACAAAGGACTGGGGAACGTACATGTGCAACTGAGAGTGGGCAAAATTGCATTTCAGTTTGTAGACTGTTACAGACTACACTCCCAAACTTGGGCACACCACTCGTTATTCCTGGGGAATGTGAAGGTCTCACCAAACACCATTATATTGTGTGACTTCAAATACACAAACATTGACTGGGTATACTACTCAAGCACTGACACCCTCACACAACAGTTACTAGGATTGTTACACTCAAATGCTATGGCAGACCTGGTCACCACACCCACAGGGGGTTAAAACATGTGGGACCTAATCATCACCCACAGGGGGACTCTATGTTCCACAACAGAGGTATACCTGTCATTGTTAAGATTGGAACATACATTCATCTCACTAGACATACATAGCCCATACATACACACATCCTATGTGATCTCAATGACATATTTCTCATGAGCAAACATCACACTTGTACAAACTGAGGTGGTTTCCCTCAATGACCCTGGGACAGTGTTAATTACGGCTCAGACCACTTCATACTTTACAAGCCCATTCTATGGACAACTACTGGAATGCATGGATCATGTTATCCCAGATAACTACAAGACTCACTCCTCCAAAGGCAGGGGACCTGTCTACTGGACCACGGCCATTACTGAGTTATACAGGGACAGGAGGAGGCTACTACATTATAGAGCACAATCACAATCAGGAAGGCATCTCTGATCAGTACTATGGTATAGCTATGACCACTTGTTGATTCATCTAAGGCCCACTTCTAACGGACACTTGCAACAGACACTATGGACAATCACAAGGCCTTATTTAGTTATGTCAGGGACCTGGGTGGGAACTCACAGATATGCTGTGAGTTGCTGCATAATTACAAATGATACAGTGAACCCACTGACATTGCAAACATCCTGGACAACAGGTTCAGTGGGAATGTTTCCACACCATTCCCCCTGCAGTGCACATGTCCATCACAACAGGGTGTAGCCTCCCTGACATCAAGGATGAACATGTGTGTGCTGCCCTCTCCATAGCAGACAACACAGCATCAGTGGGACCAGATGGTGTCCCAGACTGTGGCATACACGAAATTCATGACAAACTTCACACTCACATTATGTCACTGTTCAATATCACAGTTACTACAGGATGTGTACCCATGGAATGGCGTACAGCTACGGTGTACCCGCTCCACAGTGCTGGTGCCACAAGGAACCCTGGACATTATCCCAATATATGCCTAACTATCATGGTCTGCTATACTATGGAGTGTATCATCATGGAACACATACACATACATATTGTGAACCTACAGACACTGTATCCTACTCAATTTGGTTTTGTTGTCGGCATATCTTGCCTCTTGCAGAAGTTTGATGTCTTTAAACAGTTAACAGGTCCATAGATGTACACAGGGTTATCCATACAGCCTACCTGGAGCTCGCACACCCCTTCTTCACAATACCCCACTTGGTCTTTACACATTAAATCACCTGATTCAATATCTACACATATGTCACAAGATGGATTGCTAACTGGATCATGGATAGCACACACATGGTCAGTATTGCAGGTGCCATGCCTGACTATACACCAGTTACATGTGGCATCCTATAGGGCTCAGTCCTGGGACCTCTCTTGTTCTGTATATATTTCTGATACATACTGGCTAACACAGGAGAAATATGGATGACCATGTTTGCAGATGACTGCAAACTCTGTGCCATAATCGACTCTACAGCTGGCACAAGCATCCTCAGAAAGGGTCTCACAAAGATGGATGACTGGTGCCAGAGCCATGGCCTACAGCTACCTTCCTTTAGATGCATAGTCATCACCTTTGGTAGTAGCATCGTGCACACACATTACCACATAGGTGATGATACATCACGTACAGTGTGTGTGATTTGTGATTTGGGGACATGAATACTTAGTACTCTCACCTTTAACATTCACGTTGCCAGCGTTGTTGGACACACCTTCTATTTAGCCAACCTTATCCCATATGGTTTTACATCCAGATCAGGTGGGGTCATTGTGACCCTATAGTCATCAGGCACATGCTTGGATACAATGCCCCATTTCAGATGTACCTTACCCAACACCTGCAGCAACTGGAATGTACACAGATTTACATAACAAAGTGGATCTAGGGACTCACACAGATGGTATGCACAGTTTACCTATGGTGACCCCAGCTCTCCTCAGTTGCTTACTTGGATGCAGCCTGTGCCTTTTGTTTGAAGCCATGTCCATCACAGCATTGATGGAGAGGCTCCACATGAGGATATCAAAATCCCTTACAGCTACATGCTCCAGAGACAGGTACGTGAGCAATGATGTTAATAGGACATGCTGGAGGGGAATATTACCATTACAGAGGCTGCACTCACTCGGGAATGTGATCACAGTCCCACATATGCACAGACCCATGCTGACCACCTACAGGTGACATCTTCACAGGTGGACGGGTGATCGTATGTTTAGCCCTGGGATATGTTATGGGTCCTTGCTAGACAGAGGCAGAATGAAATGAACATATGTGAGATATCTTGTGTGACCTACTATTAACAGGCACAGTCTACTGATCTAGCGGGGTTGCAAAATACAAACACACTGTGGCTAGGCTTCTACATACCCTAGGGCAGATAGCCTAGTGTCAACCTCTGAACCTATGCTAATGTTCAGGATGCACATTGTTCAGTGATGGTACTGATTGTAGGTTTTGTTTCTTCTTTGCTTTACCACTTCCTATGAACAACCTAGGTTTCTGCATAACATATTTGATTGTGACAGGATTTCACTATATTATATTGTGTCTGTTGTCATATCACTGTGTGCACATGGTAGATTGGTGAATAATGTGAGGTTCCTGGGTTGACACATGCAACTGAGGGATATGTGTGGCCCACTGCTGTACTCAAACTTGCCCTAAGTGTGTGAGCATGCCCAGTTCAGACTTTCAGTGTTTTGTTGCCTGACATTTGTCTCATATTTTCAAGTGTGTGAGCATGCCCAGTGTGACCTTGCAGTATGTTGCTGTCTGAGGTCCACTACGTTTGTTGATGTGTGTGAACATTACCAATATTAATATAAATTGTAATAGAAACTTATGGCAGAAAACGGCAGCTAAAGCACGCCAAATTCAAAAAACGCTTATTTCGTAATAAAGTGCCTCTATATGGTTCTCCGTTATTACCTTTGTTCGTATTACCTCACTCAAACAAACAGAATTAGTCCAGTCAATTCTTTAATAACACACTTCGCTCCAATCCGGCAGTATTCACTTCACCGACTATGAGTATCCAACAAAGTGTATTCCAACGAACACCAAGATGTACATGAACAGTATATAAAAACGTGTATTTATTGTAATGCAAACATACGGCTAGCGCTTTCACCAGTAGGCTTCATCAGGCCATATATAATTAAGGAATGATGCTCTTTTATACTTTAATTAATATTGACATCACTTCCTCTTATTAATTAATTAAAAATATATAAAACTCAAATACTTTTACAAATACATATCAATTACATAAATACATATAATGTCTATTTCAAATCAGAAAATATAATGAAATTTGCCCTATAAACTAACTTAATGTGAATAAACACTCCTATAATAGCCCTATATAAAAAACGCTATATAACATCTCCACTAAAATATTGGGAGATTGTAATGTATTTTAAGTAGTAATACTATGTAGAGCATATAGGATTAATATATTGTACAAATTTATTATTCATAATAATTCATTCATGATAACTTTTTTGTTGAAACCTAGCAGTTTATATCGGAAGTTACATTACAATCTCCCGATATTTTAGTGGAGATGTTATATAGCGTTTTTTATATAGGGCTATTATAGGAGTGTTTATTCACGTTAAGTTATTAAAGAATTGACTGGACTAATTCTGTTTGTTTGAGTGAGGTAATACGAACAGAGGTAATAATGGAGAACCATATAGAGGCACTTTATTACGAAATCAGCGTTTTTTGAATTTGGCGCGCTTTAGCTGCCATTTTCTGCCATAAGTTTCTATTACAATTTATATTGACTCATTGGCCTTTAAGCAGCCGATATTCAATATTTTACTTTATTACCAATATTAACATTTATACTATATGTGTGTTGAATATTAGGTTCTATTATTACTGCAGGCCTCACCTTTGTGTCTTAACTCAACAGGGATTATGCTATGCCTGCAAGGTTTCCATGAGATACTTAGCATTTACTTATCAAAATGTTTTCATACAAGCTGACCATTGACATACTGCCATGGTATAGTGGTTCTGTACCCTAACTATAGTGCACTGTATCCTGGGTTTGAGGACTGTCACTGCTTCATGATTTCATACATGCCAGAACAGACTGCTTCAAGAAAAGTGAAGCAAATATGAACTTGTTAACCTGCTTTTGATGAACTATACCCAAATTTGACCAGACTTGCACAACATTGCTCAATGTTGCCCAACATTGCTGGACAGTGCGCAATATTGCTGAACATTGCCTGTATTTGTGCTACTTAGTGTGTGCAATTTTGTTTACATATACTAAATAGTGGTGAGAGCTATTTAGCAGTGCTTTATATTGCTTAACACATAGCAATCATGCCTCAGGTGGTGCTGCAGGGCTGCCTATGTCAGATGCACATTTTACACTCCCTATACATGTTTGCTAACAGGTTGTGTCAAGTTAGGCATTGCTTTTACTATATGTGTGAGTTGGAGAGAGGTATCATTTCCAGGGTTCCTACTGAGCCAGTTTATATGTTATGCGTTGCCTCTTTGCCAAGGCCAAAGCATACTGGGCACGCCTCCTTCTGCCTACTGTGGCAGGCTCAGGTTGTTCCTCCTCTGAGTCACGCTCTGCCTGTGATGGCCTTGGCAATGGTGGGGGGCTGTTGTGCCCGGCTCTGTGCTGCTCCTGCTGCAGCTGTTTTCGCAGGATCATATTGTGCAGCATAGCACATACCATGACTATTTGAGTACATGTAGTTGGTGAGTACTGCAAGGCTCCACCAGATGTGTCCAGGCACTGGAACCGTGACATGAGCAGCCCAAACACACGCTTGATTATATTTCGTGTTTGTGCATGTGCCTCAATATGGCGTTCCTGTTCAGGTGTGTGTGCATTTCTGATGGGTGTCATCAGCCACGGCTTGAGTGCATATCCAGCATCCCCCACTAGGTGACCATAAGGGATGTCCCCACTGGCAAATGTCTGGTACAGCTGTGTCAGATGCCAGATATGGGAGTCATGATAGCTTCCAGGCCAGCCAGCACACACATTCATTATTATGCCCTGGGCATCACACACAACCTGGCAGTTGATGGAGGGGTAACCCTTGCGGTTATAGTAGACCCTACCCCGCTCACCAGCTGGTGCTTTGATGCGAATGTGCGTGCAGTCTATTGCACCCACTATCTCAGGGTATTCCACTATTTGCTGGAAGAGATGCATATTGCTGGCCAATTCCTCACGGGAATTGGGGAAATATACATGATCACCGACATGTGCTGCCATGGCATTCAGGAACTGGTGCAATACCCCAGATGCTGATGCCTGTGAAATCCCCGTCATATCGCCAGTTGGTCTCTGGAAGGTACCTGTTGCTAATATTCTTAGGCCAACACATACCTTGGTTTCCACTGGGATGGGTTCCCCTCTGTTGGTTCTGTTTGTGAGGTGTGGCCTGCACAGCTCAACAATTTGCTGCATGAGGTCTCTGTCCACTCTATAGCGCTCCACTATCTCCAGCTCATGTAGCCCCTGGTAGGTTACCCTAGGCCTGTACACTCTTCTCTGTCTCCTCACTGTGGGTTGCTCAGCAGCATTTGCATTGTCACCACCCTCAGCGTGTTGCATATGTCGCCTTATGACAGCAATGGCAGCCCCTAACATTTCTTTGTCTCAGTAAAGCTTTTTAAGTTTTCACTCCTATTAGCTTACTGCAGTTTTGCAGTGTGTCTGAGAAAAACATACTGGAATGTTTTTTGCTGAGTTTTAAGTGCTGGGCTGGGCTAGTGTGCTGCCTGTGTAATTGCCTGATTCTGATTGTTTTCACCTGCTAGCTCTGCTAGTTCTCCCTGGTTAACTTCCTACTATTTGTTGTGCTTTCTTTTCCCTTTATGTTCCCTCAGGGGGCAGCGCCACACAAACAAGCGCAAACAAGTGCACACCAGCTCACATGTGCGCAAACATGCTTACAGGGACTTAAACTTGCTTATTCTTGTTAAAACACGCACATACCAGTGCAAACGCGCTTACAACTGTTTACACAGCCTTACATATGCTTACTCAAGCCTACACGTGTGCACACACACTTACACGCGCGCACACTGTCTTACTCGGGTTTACTGGCGTGCACACGCGAGCATGCACCCTCAGCAAAAAACTTTGGTGCTATCCACAGCATACACCTTCGATTTCTTCACTTTACCTGGCCTACCTGTTGACACACCTCTTTCACTATTATGTAAATGTAAGCTGACACATGTCACTCTGCTCCAATGAGCTTCACTCCTTTCATACATATCCCCCTTGTGATGTCACCTATCTTCTACTCTGTTACTCCCCTTATCCTACTCCTACACTCCACTGACTGTGCTCATTTGCTATGTAAACTTGCGATTCACTACCATAACTCTCATTTGCATAGGATTGCCTACTAATGCTTACATCTCTTAGACTGAGCTTCCCCCTTTAGCAACCTCTACTCGGTGGCCATGTTGTCTTCAGCCTGCCATTCCCTTGCACTGTAAATTAATTTTAGCTATGAAATCCACATTTGTGAATCTTAATTATTAATTTTCTGCTATTTAGGGCACAGTGAGTCTGTGCGGTGCTGCGCTACGGTTAAACCCCAGAGATCGGGATTAAAAAAAAAAAAGTTATTTTATTTTTAATTTGCATCACTTCCCATTGCCAATGGCCATATATTTGGCCATTGGCATGCTTCCTCCTGTGAATGCATGCTTTTTTTCCAGCTGACATGGCTCCGTTTTGTTATTTGCAGAACTGTTCTCAGTTATCAACTAAGTACATTTCTGCAAATAACACCACTCCTACTCGGACAGGTTTGGGTTTCCTGGATCACAAATTTCCCTCATTTGCATGGCTTTCACCTGCAATTGAGGTAATTTGCATATCCCAGCCCTGTCCATGTAGGACTAGTTTGGAGAACTCAGTTGCACACCCCTGCCGGCTGTTCCTGGATCGCTGGGCGGACATGTTGGTTGTATGGAGTCTTACTCTACTCTAAGACTCCGTGCAAGCCTTCGTGAATCCGGCCCAGTGTCTATCCAATCAGCTTACTACTAGAATCAACATCACTTCCTCCCAGATAATCAAAACATATCAGTAATCAAACAGTTATATTACAATGGTTTGTAAATGCATAAGCATACATATAAAAAATGCTGTCATATAGTCTAATAAAATACTACATAAAAACTACTAACAGGGCAAGTTACCAGATGATATAGTGACTAATGAATCATAGAAGAGTTTTTATAACATAAACAAGTGTTTTAACCTCAAAAGCGAAGCTAATGCGATTCTGTCATTAAGGCCTGGGGGGGGGGGGGTAAGCATTCAGTCTGATCTGCCATTTTAATTCAATGAATTCTAAATAATCATCTACAGGTCCACCCCAATGTCCCAAATCCACTTGTTCTAGTATGAAAAAACTAAAGGCATGGTTTTGTTGATTGCTAATATGTTTGTATAATGCATTATTCATGTTCATCTGCCTGATATCATACAGGTGTTGGTAAATTAATTCTGAGCCTCAATGCATTTTTAGTTTTTCCCACATAGTAGTTTTTACATACTCTGCAGACAGCAATGTAGACTATAATAAATCAAACATTCTAATGTTATAATCGTCAATGTTCATCATAACCATACCCCCACCCTTATCTGGTTTCATGAATCTGACAATTTTGAGATGAAGAATGTCATTTAAGATGGCTTTTTCTTCAGCACTAAGATTACCCATATAGTCATTCTTGTTCCTATTCTTCAATAATGTTCTAATGTCAGATTCACAAAGTCCCTCAAATCGTTGTACAAGAGGGTGGTGTGGTGGGTAGAAAGTACTAGGTCTCTTAAGGGTTGGACATCCAACCATAAAATTAGAGTCTTGGAAAAATAAAGCAAGATTAAGCTTTCTTGTGAATAATCTTAACTGTAGTATAGAGTCAACAATGCAGCCCTTTCTAGCTGGAACAAAGTTCATGCCCTTAGATAGTAGGTCAGCCCATTCACTATTTATCGTAAGCTGACTGTAATTGTAAACAGTAAAATCTCGTAGAGCATTAGTCACAATAATGCATGTTTAATTATATAAATTCATAGAGCTATCTATCTCCGGTAAGCATGCCATCCCTCCTTCCGTGGTGCAGTCCGAGGGTTGTAACCATAATTCTGGTAGTTTGGCCTTGTCTGCCTCTGATTCATCAGCCTCTCTGACCTCTTTAAAGGGACTTGTTCTAAAGGGGCATCTACACCAGTATTGTCATCATCATGTGCCTCATTATCATATGATAATACATCCGTGTCATTGCTTTCTGTCATTTGATTAAATTGTCACCTCGGTGGGTCTGGGTATGCCTTACCCTCCTCATAATGAACTTTGTCCCTAAATAACTTTCTCTCTTTCCTACATTTGAGGTCACTAAGTTCAGTATGTACAGCATTAAAGACAGCATTAAATACATTTCTTTTAGCATCAAATAATAAATCGTTTTTAATACTGGCATCTAATTGATTGATTTCCCTTAAAACCAAGGACATTTTTCTATTATTATCAGTGATAAGAATACGTAAAAGTATTGTAGTACAGTAGTGTATTTTATTAGTCCATGCTAAGACTGGGAAGCTCATGCTGTGGTTATGGTGGAGGACCTTATAAATTGGTTAGATGTTAATGTTTTCCATGTGGTTCTCATGCTGGTATAAAGGAAAGCATAGTTGAAAATGTGGTAGTGTGATTAAAGAGAAACAAAACTCTCTAAAATTAAAACTGGATGGCTAAAAAAATTCTCATTATGTGGCTGAAAAACTGTGCAGGAGTGCTGCATATGGTAACTGTTACCTATTATTATGAAATAAAAAGGTTCTTTTGTTATCCAGGGGTGGGGGGGTGGGGCTTTCATCTGGGAGCTTGGTTGTACTTGCAGGTTTTAAAGTGGGTATGAACTGAGAAAAAAGCTGACAGATAGAAAATGGGGCTGCAGTGGAGTGTCAAGTCAAGGGATGTCTGTTTAAAGTTGTGCTTGCCACTGTATTATGGATTTTGATTTCTTTCAATAAACAACTGTGTGCATTCAGTTCAGTATATGAAGCACTGGTTTTCTAATGGAAGCTGAATCAAAACACTTTGGTGGGAATGCCATGCTAATGGTGGGGTCAATCCCATGATCCGTTTCTAGGGCAGCAATCTATCCCCTCACCCAACAGTAATTCAGAACACAAAAACATTGGTTAAGAAACATCAGTGTGATGGAAATGAGCTGCCTAATAATGGAAGCCGTGTAAATAGTTTGGCCAGCCATGCGATCCACTTTTCCGTGAAATCCATTAACTTATTTGTTAGTGGCTTGGAAGGAGAATGACAACTGCATTTTAATCAGCACATTTGACCGAACTGACTACAGATTTTTAACTTATTATATAACTTTGTCAGTGCTGAACATGTTAATGCAGTAAGTTCTCAGTAATAGCACAAACAATGCAGGGTTTAAATATGCGTTAGGGATTGCTTGAATTTAGGGGTCAAAATAAAGTTTTTCTTCTGTACTTGAACCTGAGCTACACGTACAATTTAAATGGTGAATGTTGCAACACAAATGTGTATAATGGATGCCAAACAAGTTAACTGTGATCTGTGTCAGCTACTGTACTCACATAACTGAACATAGTAAAGTTAAAGTACACTTGCATGTGCAAGATGTTATAAATAGTTTTTGTGCAAAAGTATTAGTCAATGCAATTAGAAACATTAGGGGTTAGGGAAATATGAAGAGGTCAACAACACAGGTTAAACATATGTATGAATATGAATTCAATGGAATAATAGTTCTAATAACCCCAAGTTTTCATTGTACTAATGTTTGCTGTGTAGAACATCATGTCCTGTATACGCTGAATCATAGCTCTCAACCTAAGGACAAAGCCTCAAAACAGGGACACATTTTAAATATTGCTCTTATATCCTTAGAAAATTGCTAGACTAAAAGGTCTTGTGTTACCATCCATTTTCTGAAGGATGTGGAGTCTGAAACTCAAATGCCTGTCATTATTTAATGAATTCAGTCCTTACTAGTTTGGCACAAAAACTCAGAAGACCACATATTTTATGAAGAACAGACCAAAAATATGATGCAAAATCTGTACATTCTGCGAAAATCTGAACATTTGAAAGAAATGCTCTGCGTGGCTTCTTCCTCAATATGTTTTATAATATAAATGCATTACGAGTTTAAAGAAGTCAGCAGGTCACTACACAAAGTCAGAATTACAAAAGTCCCATTCCATTGCAAAAACTTCAAAAAAAATATGCATGTGCTAAGACTTTGCCATCAACTGTGCAGATGTTCTAGGCTTTGGCACTTGTCAATTAGCAATGCAGATATTACAAAAATCTACACAATGGAAACTTTTGCACAGTAAGACATATATGCCTGAAATTAGTAATCCAATAAAGGAGCACCTCAAAGCACAGTAGTGACAGGGTTGTCAGAATTAGGCCCCTCACCAGTTATGTTCAAAACTATATAACTCAATTTAAACCTGGGAAGGGCAATTATCCTGTGCCATTAGTAGTTAATTCACAGGAAATAGAAGCTCAGGTTCCTTTTTGCCATATGTTTGATTCCCAGGTGTTATCACTCAGTGTTTTTAATTTTATGTGCCAACAAAGCATTATGTACTACTTAAAGCACTTTTACATAAGGACAGCATTCAATGACAAGAGCATCATTGAGACCATCATGTCATATCTGTGCCTATGCTCCTGTTCTGATGACCATCAGCCATCTCAGAGCACATGCCCAGGAGTGCCAATATATCACTTTAAATGTAACTGAGATATCATCATTAACCACAAGCTGAAGGATCTCCTGTGGAACATTTGTAGATACACTGGTCAACATACATGTCCAAGTCTTAGTGACATTTTTCACAACTAGAGTGAATATTTATGAAGTCATACCCACAGTTTTATTTCATTACATTTCTGTGCTTTCTGTTGCACAAATATAGTTGCCTAGCTTGTCTGTCATTGTGCACAAGCTGGTACATGCAAGATCTGAATTAGCCATGAATTCCCTGCCCTTTTCCTGATATCTTTGAGAAGGCAGGGCAGGTGGTGGTGTGGGTGATGCTCAATTTAGAGCACATAGGTGGTGTTAGGTGTAGTCCAAGATCTTTGTTGAGCTTCTGATTAAATATTACAGTTAAAGGCTGCTGCAGAGCAACTGTACTGGATCCCAGCACAAGGATGGGACTTGAAATAGCTTGGCTAAGGCTGTCATTGGTGCAACTGATAGCCTAGTATTTACCTATGAACATAAGAACTGGCATCCCACACACTGCTGAACAATGTCATCACCTTTACAGTAATTTGAAAATGCACAAGCAGGACTGCCTTTGCCAATGGGTAGAAGATTTTAGGATATGGATTGTCAACACAAAAGGGTATGCATTATTTCTTCTTCTGTTCTGTATAGCTTCTGCAGACATGGAAGGGAATAGTGAGGTAAATCAGGAAAGTCTACAGTGTCTCAAAGTAGCTGTGTGTGGCTCAAATCCAAGCGGCAGCAATTAGTCTGTATTACCTAAAATTGTATTATTCTGCATTCAGAAAATTAAAATAACACTGTAATCATTTCACACGGACATTTTATGAGTTGCAAAGCATTCAGCACATATGCAATACTCATGCAATTCTTTGCATAATGTGTACAATACTGATCAGATTAATTTGTATTTTAACACACATGTATGACTTCACAATCATCTGTGGATGTGACAGATCTTTAAATATTTATGTAGCAATATGCATGGACCATAACAGGAACAGACAAGAAAAACTGAGGGTGATGCTACTCAATGCTAGAAGTCTAAATCTCAAAATGCACTCACTCAAGGGACTCCTTAAAATGGAGAACATCGATATCTGTGCAATGACTGAGACCTGGTTCAAGGCTCCAGAGAGCACCCCTGCACTACCAGGCTGTAACTCATACCACACTTTTCGGCCATATAACCTGGACCAGAACACCAAAGGAGGAGGTGTGTCCATATTCATTAAGGATATCCTCACCTCCCGGCTAGTTGCTCAGCATAATGCAGCCGAGGTTATCCAAGTGCAACTAACTCTGGGCAAAACTGAAATCCAAATTGTAGCTTGTTACAGATCACCCACCATGCCCCAGGATTCCCACTCCTCTTTTCTTGATGTACTGGAAAATATTAGGGTTCAGCCAAACACCCTAATAATGGGCGATTTCAACTATCCCACCATTAACTGGGAAAACTACTCATGTACCAACTCCTTTGTTCAACGCTTTCTGGAATTCATAAACTCCAATGCCCTGGATCAACTTATCCACACCCCCAGCAGGGGCAACAATATCCTAGAGCTAGTCATTACCAATATGAGTGACCGGTGTTCCACACCTGAAGTCAATGCCTCATTGGTCCGATCCGACCATAAGCTAATTACCCTAGATATCCACATCCTGCTTCTACCTCCCATTAAGAAAACTATGGTAAAAAATTTCTCCAACGTCAACTTCATGCTTCTTAAGACAGAAGTGGTGAACTTCATGGCACACATGCAGATGGACAATACAGTTATGACTCCTGAATCCTACACAATTGCACTTTATAAGCACTTACATGAATGCATGGATCGTGCTATCCCAAACAGAACCAAGATGCTATCCTCCAAAAAAAGGAAGCCAATCTGATGGTCCCCTGCCATAAACAAACTGTACAACAAAAAGGAAGAAACTCTTGCAAAAGAGAGTAAAATCCTACAAGTGGAGGAGCTCCCTGGTCAGCCTCCATAAGAAGCTGCGATCCCTGATAAAATCCTCCAAAGCTAGTTACAAAAACAAAATCACCACTGATTCGAAACACAACCACAAAGCATTCTATAGCTATGTCAAGAATTTCAATGGCAACATGCAGATCTGCTCTGAGTTACAGCACAATGGCACTAAATACACAGACCCAAATGATATTGCCAACATCCTGGCAGATAGGTTCAGTGCTAACTTTACCCCCCTCTCACCCCCTAAAGAGCCCATCTCTATACCTGAAGAATGCAAAGTTCCTGTAATCATGGCTGCACAGGAAAAAACCAAACACTCCAAAGCCAAGAACACAGCATCCATGGGACCAGACAACATCCCAGGCTGCATTCTACATGCACTACTGAATGAACTGACACCCCACCTAAGTACCATGTTCAATCATAGCCTCACCTCAGGCTCTGTGCCTGCTGAATGGCGCACAGCAATGGTTATCCCACTCCACAAGGGGGGAGCCACCACGGACCCCGGGAACTACCGCTCCATTAGCCTGACAAGCCTGGTCTGCAAGGCCATGGAACGTATTATCATGGAACTTATAAACAAAGACATTGGTAATCTCCAAACTCTGGATCCCACCCACTTTGGGTTTGTAAAAGGCAGATCATGTCTCCTAAACCTGATTGACTTCTTTGAAGCAGTCACCAAAGCCGTAGACAAGGGTAAGGTGGTTCACACAGCCTATCTAGATCTTGCCAAGGCTTTTGACACCATCCCCCACTCTGGAATTATATATAAACTCACTAAACTAGGTATAAATCCCTATGTCACAAGATGGGTTGCCAACTGTCTCACTGACAGAACCCACACTGTGAAAGTAGCAGACTCCAAATCCGACTTCAGACCAGTGACAAGTGGAGTACCACAGGGTTCAGTCCTGGATCCTCTCCTGTTTGGTATCTACTTCTCTGAAGTACAGGCTAACACAGAAGGTCTTTGGCTAATGAAGCTCGCAGATAACTGCAAACTAGGAGCCATAATCGAAACTCCTAATGATGTGGACATCCTACAAAATGGCCTTACTGAGACAGATGCCTGGTGTCAAAGCCATGGCCTCAAGCTCAATGCCAAAAAGTGCATTGTCATCCCCTTTGGTAAAAACTCTATACCCATGAACTACAACATAAGCGGTAGACACTGAAAGTGTGATAAGAGACCTTGGGACACAGGTGGACAGTACTTTCTCCTTTGATAATCACATCGCCACAGTAGTCAGGAAATCCTTCTACGTGGCACACCTCATCACAAAAGGTTTCTCATCTAGAAAAAAAGAGGTCATTGTTCCCCTCTACTCATCACTCATTAGACCCATTATAGAGTATAATGCCCCTTTTGGTATGTACCTCACAAGACATCTACAACAACTGGAAAAGCTGTAAAAATACCTCACAAAGAGGATTACTGGCCTCAAACAGATGCCCTACGCAGACCGTCTAAAAAAACTCCAGCTTTACTCCGTCGCATATCGCCTACTCAGAGGTGATCTCTGCCTAACATACAAAGCTATGTCAAACCCAGAGCTGTTGGACATGCTCCACTTAAAGAAATCCCAATCCCTCCGAGCTACATGCTCTAGGGACCTAAACTTTGTTACCACAATAAACAGAACATGCCTGAGGGATAGATTCCTGTCCCAGAGACTTCCCATACTCTGGAATAAACTACCTATCTATATCAAACAAAGCTCCTCATTAGCACTCTTCAAGAAAAATCTTGATGATTGGATGGGAAATAGGAAATTCACCCTGGGGATCACCTCTGTGGCACTGCTTGACAGTGGCACAGGAAAATAATTTTCTTGGGTGGCAAAAGCCATGGTACCTATTTGGCTGGGCTTGTATAGGCCCCAGGGCTGATAGCCTAGTACCTACCTATGAACCTATGAACCTATGACTATGACATATTTAAATTATATGACATGGCATTTATGATATTTTCCCCCACCTTTTCTGTCTTTTTCTGTCTGTCTCTCTCTCTCTCTCTCTCTCTCTCGTTTGCTTTTTTTTTATATATATAATGACATTTGCTCTATAATTCATATTGCAACATATACAGCCACAGCACAGGGAGGTAGGCTGGCCACAGAGGTTTAGACCACAATCCCTCCACAGCTGGCTGTGATGGCACCACAACAGATGGCACAGGTATCTACAACTTCTGAGTCACAACATGCCAGCATTGCCTCCACATCTCCTGCACTACCTGTTCCAACAGTATCAGGTAGCTCTGCTCCAAGGGCTGGTGCAGTGGTGCCCACTATGAATAATGCCAGTGGAGGAGGTGATTACATCACCCATCAAGAGCTGACAAGGCTGGTGCAAGAGATAATGGACAGAGAACTCAGTGTTCACATCAGCAGAAGGGAAAGAATTTTGTATCTAGCAGGCAAACTGATGCCATGTCCAGCACTACCCATGGTGCCTGGGACAGCAGACAATGATGACAGTTCAGAGGGCAAGGACTAGATTCCCACTTTACTCTTGCTGAACAAAGATTCACCTCTGATGTCCCATACCTATCCCCAGACACAGTGTCCCCCAACCTTTGGTATCCATCACCATCCCTGTCTGTCTTGTTTGTCTGTACCTGCTAACTTACCTACTCCTCTTATTCCTAAATACTTCCCCCAGTATTTCTCACTCAAAACAATAAGGTTAAAAAATTTTGCCAACGCAAACTATAACTTCTTAAGCTATGGCATAAATAGTTTCAACCCCTCTGCTACTACTGTCAACAATGACTCCTATTCCGAGATTTATGCAAATGTCCTGTATAAACACCTATACAAATGTATAGACTCAGCTGTTCCTAAAAGGATCAAAACAAGGTCGTCACAAAAAAAAAGCCATCCTGATGGACATCAAGCATAAATAGGTTATACAACAAGTGGAAGAAACTAATGTCTAAGAACAATATCCTCCACAGCTTGAACAAGCAAATTAGATATCTTGCAAAGTACCCGAAAGCCAATTATGAAGCTAAACTAGCATCCTTAGCTAAGGATAATTACAAGGCATTCTTTAGCTACATCAGAAATCTAAAAGGAAGGCCCAGCTTTGTGCCGAACTAGTAGTGGAGGTACTGCTCATACTCACCCTGAGGACATTGCCAACCTGCCAGCAGACAGATTTAGCACAAACTTCACTCCCCTCCTGCCTCTACCAGACATACCCCAAAGCATACCTGTCACCAAGTCTCTGCCTAGTATCTCCAAAGTGCAGGTCATAACTACACTCTCCTTGGCCAAAATCACAGCTTGTGTGGGACTGGATAACATCCTAGGCTACCTACTAAGTAGTCAAAAACAGGACCTAGCAGAACCACTTGGCACTATCTTCAACCACAGTCTAAGTACTATCTTTGTCCCAGCAGAGTGAAAAACAGCAACAGTAATTTCCTTGCACAAAGGGGGTCCATTAGCCAACCCTGGGAACTACAGACCCATAAGCCTAACCAGCCTTATCTGCAAGGCCATGGGCAGAATGATCATGGGCCGTATCAAAAAAGACATAGGTGATGTTCAAACTCTTGACCTGACCCAATCTAGCTTCATTAAGGGTAGATCATGCTTATTAAATGTGGTGGACTTGTTTGAGAATGTCACCAAAGCCCTGGATGAAGGCAAAACAGTACATACAGCCTATCTTGACTTAGTCAAAGCTTTTGACACAATCCCCCACTCAGGCATCATTGAGAAACTCACCCAGCTGGGAATTAACCCATATGTCACTAGATGGGTAGCCAACTGGCTCAACAACAGAACCTATACAGTCAAAGTTGGGATTCCACCTCTACCAGCAGACCAGTTACCAGTGGTGTAGCACAAGGATCTGTGCTGAACCACCTACTGTATAAAATTTATTTCTCAGAAGTCCAGGCAAAAATATATGGCCTGTGGCTTACCAAATTAATTGATGAAGACAAACTGGTTGCAGTCATTGAGTTCCAATGATACTGACATACTACAAAATGAGCTTACACAGACAAATGATTGGTGCCAAAGCCACGGACTTAAATTAAATGCAAAAAAAATGCATTATTATCCCTTTTGCCATAGGGAAAGTACCTGAAAATTACAATATTCCCAGTACTCCCCTTAGTTCAAAACCTGTGGTGAGAGATTTGGGAATGTAGGTTTATAGCAACCTTAACTTTGATCACCATGTGGCCAAAGTGGTAATGAAGGCCTTCTATGTTGCACATCTCATAAGTAAGGGCATTGCATCCAGAGTAATGTATTTTATAACTCCTTTGTACTCATCCCCAATCAGACCACTAACAGAGTACAATGCTCCCTTCTGTATATACCACATTAGACACCTGCAGCAGCTGGAGATACCTCAGAAGTTTCTTACTAAGAAAATTCAGGGCCTGCAACACATGGCCTCCATGGAGAGACTGATGGCCCTGTCACTGTACTCTGTATCTTATTGGCTGCTGAGAGCTGATTTGTGCCTGGCCTACAGAGCAGTCTCAAACCCTGCCCTAATGGAAATGCTGCACATCTACAAGTCTAATGGGACAAGATTCTCTCACTGTAGGGATCTTAACCTAGCCTGCAACATTAACAGGATGTACTAGAGAGACAAATATGTCTCCCAGAGATTGCCACTCCTCTGGAACAAACTCCCAATTCAAGTGAAACAGAGCTACTCAATGACCCTATTTAAGTGCAGTTTACACAACTGAATGGGAGACTGTAAATGTACCCTGTTGGTGTCACCATTGTCTCTCTTGGATAAGGGCAGTTGGTGCTGATCATATTCTCGCACTGCAAATATAGACCATACAACTTGGTCAATAAGGGAACAAGGGTATAACATGGTTAGGCTTATAAAGGTCTTAGGGCCAATAGCCTAGCAACCTCCTATGAACCTATAAAGCTATGAAAGTAAATGAAAAGAGCATGTGTCTCACAAAAAGTATTTCCCATATGTAGCTCTCTGCTTCACTTACATGTGTATGACACTCCTGATTTGGCACAATTGGTCACACAACATAATTAAGTTGTTGTACACATTTGATGTGTTGACTATCCACATTCTTCAAATTATTTATAGAAATACACTATTAACTCATGAAGAAGTGGGTAGCTATAGTGCTCTCCCACCCTCCCAGTGTCCTACCCTCTGCTTGCCCCCCCCATTTTCAGCACTGCCCTATCTACCACATTTCACACCTTTAATTTAGTCATGCCTTCTCTACCACATTTCACACCTTTAATATGGTCAAAAAAGACTCACACACCATACACTTAACCAGAAATGGCCCATAAACCAAACTCTATATTTCTGTCCTGTGCATTGAGCAGTGATACTACCCATACTAACGTAACATTAACTGTTGCTCCCCACTATATGGCAAAACTGAGGAGTTTTTGCCTTTCACCATGCTACTATGGAGTCCCTCATGTTACTATTCTTAACATTGCTCTTTGACACAAAGTAATTATTATAGTAATAGCACTATGAAGACACAATTTTATGATATGTATAACAGGCTACAGGCTTAATTATAACATATGGGATGTTTCAATTATCAATACTGTTGTGAAGTCTGATACACACATAGTCCCTTGCTTCATATATTCTTCGTGGTCCCTCAACTGTGTGAGTTTTATGACCTGAAGTATGACCTGTTTTGTGGTGTGCTCAGATAATATTAAGGCCAAGAGAATGTTGATACAGATGCAGTATCCTGCTTATTCCTTTATTTAGTGTAACACTATCCCACCCTTGTTCATACCTTCCCACCTCTAAGTGCAAGAAAGCTGAGCAAAGGCAAACATAATGGGAGGCACGGGGTAAAAAAAGAGACATGTTATAATTATTGGAATTACACAATTAATACATAGCTAGATTAACAGGTTTAGCATTAGCATACATTTCCCGAAAGATATGAAGTCTGATGTACTAATCAATACATCTTAATGTGGCACACATAGATAGATTTCATGACACAAAGCTTTCTAGGAATGATGTGATCCTTAAATTATATATATTGTATGTAGTGAGGTGTGATATACACATTGCTGTTTTGTCTGTCTGCCTATCACAACACATTGCCCATTCATCCAAACATATGCCATGTAAATTACAGGGATACCCTTCAGAAGCTTGAAGTTTCAAAACTTTGAATTTCAAAAGGCTGAGACCATAAGTTTGAAGTTTTGAAACATTGAATGTTTTGAATGGAGATCGCCATACAGCACAGAATGGGATATTTACCATTTTCCTCAATGTAGTGCGATCTTGGAGTTGGTATATTTATTTATCAGGGGGTGTGGGGTTCAGGGGGGCTTGCCCCCTGCAAAAAACATAAAAAAAATGTTTTGTTATTTTTTAATTAGATCATCGAAGTTTCAAAAGTTTGATCTTATGGTCTTGGCCATTTGAAGTTCAAAGTTTTGAAACTTTGTGATTCTGAAGTAGATCCAAATTATAGCTATGTGGTTTCCAACATTTACAGTAAGACTTCAGCTGTGGTGCTGGCCATCGATACAGTGTTCTCTAGCTTGTGGACTTACGCAAGTATTAAAATCTGGCAAGACTAACATGACTATGTGCAACTACAGTGACAGGATTGGCTTACACAATAAAACTCATGTGTACACTTCCACTCAGTGGAAACATTTACACAGGAAGAGGATTCTACCAACTCTTTTATTCAAAACATATATGTTGCCACCCAGTGATATAATCATCCCTTCAAATATGTATTTTATTCACACAGATTCATAGTTTCATAGGTAAGTACTAGGCTATCTGCCCGAGGGCATCTATAAGCCTAGCCAGAATGTGTTGGCTTTCGCCGCCCCCTTAGATTAGTACCCTGTGCCTCTGTCCAGCAGAGCCATTAGTTCCCTGTGCCTCTGTCCAACAGAGCCGCTGCAGTAATGCCCGGGGTAAATTTTCTGCTTCCCATCCACTTGTCAATATTTCTCTTGAAGAGTGTTAGTGAGGGGCTCTGCCTAATGTAGATTGGAATCCTGTTCCAAAGCATGGGGAGTTTCTGGGATAGGAATCTATCCCTCCAGCACATCCTATTTATCATTGTGGTGAGGTTTAGATCCCTAGAGTGTGTGGCTCTCGGGGATTTGTTTTTTTTTAGGTGGACCATGTCCATCAATTCTGAGTTGGACATGGCCTTGTATGTCAGGCAGAGATCACCTCTGAGTAAGCGGTATGCAATCGAGTACAGGTGGAGTTTCTTCAGTCAGGCTGCATAGGGCATCTGTTTGAGGCCAGTAATCCTCTTGGTGAGGTACTTCTGTGGTCTTTCCAACTGTTGCAGATGTCTTGTAAGGTACATCCCAAATGGGGCATTGTACTCTACAATGGGTCTGATGAGTGATGAGCAGAGGGGCACAATAACCTCTTTTGTTCTAGATGCAAACCCTTTTGTGATTAGGTGGGTCACATAGAAGGATTTTATAACCACCTTGGCAATATGATTATCAAAGGAGAGATTACTATCTACTTGGGTCCCCAGATCCCTTATTATATTTTCTGTATTTAGGGGACTACCACGTATGTGGTAGTTCGTGGGTACTTTGTTTTTTTCCAAAGGGGACGACTATGCACTTTTTGGCATTTAGCTTGAGGCCATGATTTTGACATCAGGTATACATCTCAGTGAGACCCTTCTGGAGGATACCTGTATCAGCCAGAGAGTCAATTATGGCCCCCAGTTTGCAGTCATCTGCGAACTTGGTCAGCCATAGTCCTCCTGTGCTTGCCTGTACCTCTGAGAAGTATATACTGAACAGGAGGGGTCCCAGGACTGAGTCCTGTGGGATGCTACTTGTAACCGGTGTAGAGTTGGACCTAGAGCCTGCAACTCTCACTGTGTGGGTTCGATCCGTGAGCCAATTGGCAACCCATCTCATGATGTAGGGGTTTATATTCAGGCTGGTGAGCTTGTCTATAATACCAGAATGGGGAATGGTGTCAAAAGCCTTTGCGAGGTCTAGGTAGGCTGTGTGGACCTCCTTTCCCTCGTATTAAGCCTTGGTAACTGTCTCAAAGAAGACCGCTAGGTTTAGGAGGCATGATCTGCCTTAACAAAGCCAAACTGGGTAGGGTTCAATGTTTGCACATTCCCAATGTCTCTGTTAATGAGTTCTATGATGATGCGCTCCATAGCCTTGCAGACCAGGCTAGTCAGGCTTATAGGGTGAAAGTTCGCGGGGTCCATTGTAGCTCCACCTTTGTGGAGCAGGATAGCTGTTGTACAATTCACCTTGTAGTAATACTTTTCCTGTGGTGCATACAGCTAATGCGCAGTTCTGTAGCATTTGTTTGAATTCAAGAACATCTAACTAAGGTGTGTGATTATAGCAACATGAAATACAGGTTTATCCAACAGTTTCCCTAACTCGTTCACTCCTTTTAGGTTAAATATAACCAGTGAAGTCATCTCTTCAAATGTGTGTTCTATGACACTCACAGTAAGAATTTGCCTGTGGTGTGTTCAGTTAATATACAGTTCTATAGCATATGGACTTAGGTAAATATGTGCGCAAATATGGAAATATAAATAATGTATGTGTGCAAAACAATAGTTTAAGACAGAACTGGCTTACCCAACCAATGGTGATATGACTGACTCACACTTGGGTGAACAATAACATGGCTACAGGATTTTTATGCCTCAAAATACCGTTATGGGAGTATATGAGCATTCAAAAACGATGCTTAAGTCAGAGCTTGAAGTGTGTGCTTTCTGACACCTGTACCATAAAGTGTCTTGTGGCAAAGCAGTAATACATAGCTCTCTTGAGTCCATGCCTAGATAGTTGGGGATAGAGTGTATGGCTAGATAGGCAGGTGAGGCTGAATCTGGTAAAGTATGTGTGTAAGACAATAGTGACAAACAGTTCTAGTTTAGCCAACAGATGGTCATATGGCAGACTCACACTTGTGTTAACACTAACACAGATAAAGTTTGTTAAGCCCTCAAACTACATATTAGATAAGACAAAACCATTACAACACATTGCTGATATAATGTGTGCTTCATGACAATCAGCTGCAATTATTTCTCTAGAGTTAGTGGTTGATATATAGAATTATGAACATAGGGAAGGGTTGGAGTCTTGCAAGGTAAGAGAATGCTAACAAGTAGGATTGGAGTCTCCAAAATAATTTAATTGTACAATAGGAATTACTGGAAGCATTTACAATTGGGAAGAGAAAGGCCGACTTTTGTACTCACTTTAATGGATGCCATATGCATCAAAACACAATACTCAGGTTATCCCTTCAGGTAAGGGTGTGCTCGTTGTATGATAACTTTGATATGAATTCTTGTTTGGTGTTATCAGTTAGTGAGGAACTTGACACACATTGAATATGTTAGATTCTAATGGTGTATGTCTTTCATATTTTCACAATATAGAAGTTACAGGCAAGAATGTCTTATTCAAAAGCTATTGATGTGTGCCCCACTACACAGTGGTCTCAAAGTGTAATAAGACCTGTGTTATCAGTTTGTTATGGATTTGGGCTGAGTAGGTGATGTTCATACATTCATCGCTGCACTTCCTTTTGAGCATGCCCAGTATAATTATATATTCCACTCTGCAATGTTTAGCAGAAAGCACATCAAGTAATCAATGTTGTGGAACAATTATTATCAGTTGTTATTTTGTGGTAAAAACTATTGAGAATTTGCCCACAGCAGCATGGCTAAACCGATGGCCACCCAGTGGAGGTAGTGATCAATTTGTAGAGGATAAAAACATTTTACAGACCAGTGTACACCTAAATGTTGTATATAAACTTTAGCAGTTTCCACTGTTTACTTAATATTTGATGGTAATGTTGCTGCACCTGTTTGTGAGGTATGTTTTACATTATGATACAGGTATTACAAATGTGTTTCACAATGCTCAGTTCAGGATACATTTTGACATACAACATGACAGTATACTGCCTTTAGAGTTGTTCTTTATCAGACTGTATTAACTGTGTATGTGTGGTGGGAGCAGCAGAAAATACAATGCAATATGATGCCTACACAGCTAGACCTGCTTTACAATCCAATTACATTAATAAAGTGAAATGGTGCATGTAGCAGTTATCATTATACAATATGGCATCAGGTACTTATTTCTTCTAGGGGCTAACTATCATGAAAATACATCTCAACCTCTTAGCACAATAAATCTGAGCAAGTCCAAAAATAATATGGGGACACAGGCCCCAAATCAGGACAAATTCTAATCTTATTGTCTTAGAAAATTGCTGTAACAACAGATTTTGCATTACCAAGATTTTTCTAAAGGATATGACTTGTGAAACTCAAATGACTGTTATTATTTAAAGACTTCAGTCATCAATGATTTGCCAGAAAGCCAGACATTTTATGTGGAACAGACCAAAATATTTTTTCTAAAGGATATGACTTCTGAAACTTAAATATCTGTTATTATTTAGAGACTTAAGTCATCAATGATTTGCCAGAAAGCCACACATTTTATGTAGAACAGACCAAAATATTTGGCAAAAATCTGAACATTCTGCAAAAATCTGGACAGTTGAGAGGTATGAACATGAGTAGTCTTGCTTTCACACATACCTAATCATGTTTATAGGCAAACACTGATGTTCATACATATACAATCCAGATGTCACTGGACTGCCTTCACATGACTTGTGTCTTGCAGGAGTTTCATCTTAGCTGACCTGTCTCCACGTGACTTGTATCTTCCAGGATGTCCATCTTGGTATATTTCACATGACACATCCGACATCTCCCATATACTTACTTCTCAGTAGTTAGTTAGGCATCTGTACCAACATTTTGCAACATAATCTTCTGTTAATATACTGTTGAAAGAGACAGTTCTATTTCTGTGACTGGTCTTTGTAGATTATACTGCATATCTGATTTGGGACGTATTATCTATCTCACTTCCTACCCTTCCCAACATGTATTCAGCTGCCATAAGTGTTATTGGTTCCACTATCAGTACTTGTATAGAAAGTATGTCCAGATGTTCCTTAATTTCCTAGACTGGTCCCCAGCTTTATATATACAATTTTCCTGTCCACCTTCATTATTGCTTCAATACGTATAAGGTATCTAAATGGCTAAACTTTAGTTACCTGCATGTCTGTTCAAAAATCACAATTGATTCATTCAAACATTTTAATGTCTGTGTTATATTTCCCAATACACATAACAATGGCAGTGAATTTGTAACATCTGCACTACCTGCACTAAATGCAATGTCCCAGTGTATCAAATTCCCTTGTCCACTGGTATCATAACTCTCAAATGACCCTGATTTTCATGGACGTCTCCAAGTTTGAGTCAAATAGTAGTTCTGCCCTTCTTAAGCCCTTGTAAAAATGATGACCTTAGGGAAAAAGGGTGTGGAATTATATTTACAAATTCATTTAGTAATTAATGACAATAATTACAGGTGTAGGCTTCTTTTAATTCAAGAATTGTATATTAATTCTCACTGTCTTATTCTGCCAACATCACAAGTTAATAGTAATACAATTTTAAAATGTCCCTGATTATTTCTGGATTTGTCCTTAATTCATCTGAGAGCTATGACTGTAAATAGCTTTGCTATACTTCCCTGACCTTTTATATGTATTGCAATTTGCCCTATCTGTTGTTGCGCCATTTGCATATACTCCCTTATTGTTCTCAGGCTTGTTTATAATGTTATATTTATATCATCTACCACTAGCCCTGCTGTACCTCAAGGTGGCTGTAAGCATATATTCTGGGCTCCAGCAGGGGCTGTTTGAAGTGTAGCATAGCTTGGAGTCTTGCATATTCAATTAGCAATAATGCCTGTCGCTCACAGCTGGCCAGTTATGTTACGTTCAGCTTGATGTGTAAGCACTGTTAATGAATCTCTGGGATAGTGTCTTTTGTTGAAATGCTGTTTAACAGACAATGTCAGTTTTATGCTGACAGAGATTTATTCATTTGTTTTGTACTTGATTGCATTGTTTGTCTCATGTTATTTTTATATACTGGAGAAGATGTTTTGTTATATTTGAATAGTTTTTGTGAAATGTTCTGCATTTTTGTATGTACGCATTGTATGCATCTCTTTATGGGTATGTAATTATTTCCTTCAGAGCACATTTTTTTTGTCTGGACAGTTCATTTCATTGCAGGATAGAATCCTTTCATATTTTCCTGACTGCACTGACATTTAGCTTTTCTGTCAAAGAGTAGGGCAATGGAAGCATTTGTATTCTCTGATAAAATTATAGGGTTGATTAGGAAAATGTATAAGGGATCAGAGGCAAAAATTAAAGTGTGTGTGTGTGTGTGTGGGGGGGGGGTATCTGAAAAGTTTTGTTTGAACAGAGGAACCAAGTAGGGGTGTCCTCTTTTCTCTTTTTATTTGCATTATATTTAGAACCCATTGGCAAAAAAATAAAAATAAAAAAAACAAAGGGCACAGAAATTCAAGGATATAATTTGTATAGCAGTCAAAAAAAGTTGGCTTTATTTGCAGATTCTATTATTTTGGGATCTGTACAGATGCTCGACTGCATCTTTCACCGAATCCCAATTTGGTGAGCATACTTGCGCGAAAGTGCTGTTCACCGAAGCAGCACTTTCGCATAAGTATGCATGTTGTTCCGGTCGTACTGCAGTGCAGTAAAGGAAAATTCCCTTTTCCCCACTCTAGTGCGATCTCGGAATGAGAATATTAAAGTAAGGTGGGGTGGGGTGGGGTGCAGGGGGGCTTGCCTCCTGCATTCAAGTAGATTTTGTTTTGTTTTTGTTTTTTTTAACATACTTTAACGAAAGCACTTTTTTGATGAAAATGCTTTCATTAAAGTGTGTTCGGTGGTATTGGATTCAGGCTTTTGCACTTTTTCGTGCAAAAGTCCTAGATCCATTATTTTATGCCTGATACAACCAGAAGAGGACAGTTAAGTTATGGAACATTTTGAGATAGTTTCAAGTCTTTTCTGAATACAAAATTAATGAAGATAAAACAAAGGCAATAGCTGTAAACTATGTACCCACACATGAACTGGTTCAGCAATACCTTAGGAGTATGGATTAAACCGGATTATGTTATTGGCAGCTAAGGATACATTGGAGGAGATTAAAAAAAAGACGATACAAAAACTAAAATACTGGAAGCACTGTTTTATGGGTACATATAGCAAGATACAAGAAGTGAAAATGTTTTTAGTACCTTTAATCTCAGGTACTAAGATAAGTTCTGGATGGCAATTAATAAAGAGTTGAAGGGTTTTATCTGGGAGCAGAAGAGGGCAAGAGTAAGGTGGGATAAGGTAATTCTTCCAATAGAATAAGGTGGTTTGGGATTACTTGATTTGAAGGGGTATTTCAGAGCAGCCCAGTTAAGGCTCCTATGCATAGAGCAAGCAGAAAGCTATAATTCAAAATGGAAAGGGATGATGATGAAAAAAGGGGAAACTCAAGAAACAAGGAGAGAGTCTAGAAATTTGGATGCAGATCCTTAAGAAGAACAACAATAACCATAAATAATATTATATTGATAAAGTATCAGAAACTATTGTAAGAACTAAGCCAACAAAGATTCTCTGACTGTTAGTTGGGAACTGACAGCCCTCCTAGAAAGTATAGCTTGCACTGGTGCTAGGGCATATTTTTCACAAATCACCTATAGAAAGGATAGTCGGGTCACTGTGAATGAAAATATTTTTTGGATAAACACCTACATGGAAAAAATGTTCTGTTTTAAAAAATGGAAATGTGTAGAGCATCCAAGCCTTATTTTGGGCACACGTGTTCAGACAGGATGGTGTGCATTTGTTTAGATCAGGGAAGAGAATTTTTGCAGCAGATATTTTGCAATATTTGACAAACACTAGCCAGGATTTTTGCCAGGTCAAAAATGTAACATTTCACAGATAGCAACATTTGATGCATCTCTGATGGTTGTTAATGCTAGGAACATTAATAATAAAGTTTTTTTATTAGAAAATTTGATATGTTCCCACAAGATTTATGTTGTTACAGTTTGTGAAACATGGTTAAAAAACAATGACTGGAAACTAATTCTGACAGGGTATAAATGTTTTTACTGTAACAGATATTCTAACAAAAAATCAGGTGGAGAAAGAAATAAGGGGATTCTAAGTCAAAGACCAGCACTGGTAGACTTTTTAGCAGAATCTAGAACAGAAGATGCTGTTAAAAAAGGAATAATTAGTGGGGCATATAAATATTGCATGATAACTATAGGAATCAATCGGAGAAGGTTAGAACGGATTGGGAAGAGAGGATGGATAAGCAGTCCACAAAGAAAGAATGGGGGATATATGTATGGCTCCAAAATATGCAATAAAGTCTAGAAGATTTAGGATCTCCACTTGGAAATGCTTGCATAGGTGTTTTTAGACCACACACAGACTCCAAAGAATTTTTCTTCAGGTAGATTACAAATGTTGGAGGTGTGATGGGGAAGAAAGAGATAATTGGGAACATGTTTTTTGGGAGTGCAACGCATTGGTAGACTTTAAAAATTCCCTGCAGACTACTCTTATCAGACATACTGGTGCAACTACAGAAATGATTTTCTTGAGTTGTGATACAAAGTTAGAATTGCTGAGTGGTGAGCATTGTACTGCCTGTCTAACACTAGAGGAGTGGTTTCCAGTGCTGAAATTGTAATTTTAGCCATTTTGGGCTGATTTCTATCCCTTTCAACTTTCTGGCTTAAAAAGGGTGTATTTGCGCATTTTTCACATTGTGCAGCACTGCCGGGCTACGGTTAAACTATTCCAGGTGCCAGAAAGTCTGCTCTTCAAATTTTCCATTAGAACTAGCTGGTTTCTCAGTAGTAGCACTAAAATCTGAACCCCTATGATTAGCACTTGTTCTGGAACCTGCTGGAAAGCTCTAGGAAGCCTTAAACTGATACAAGCACTCAGCTCTCCTTGTTAATAAGGAGAAATTAATCATAGGAACTAAACAGCCTATAATTGCAAAGTACCTTGCAAAAGTAAGGGAAAACAGCTCTTGTACTTTACAAAAAGCACCTAAACAGGCATGTCCAAGGGTCAGCTTCCGGTGATTTATCCTGTCCACCTGGTGAATCTGGGCATACTGGGGCAATGCAGCAACTGCCTCATGTACACAGACAACCCTCTCCTCCTATCACCCAACACTACAACCTGCGAGAGATGCACTTACATAGCCAAACTGGAAGCAAAGCTCTCTCCAGCCAAGATTGTGCCAGACTGTCAAGAGGAAAAGGTTAACACCTGCACTACACCTCAAGCAACACATAGCCCTTCAAAACCCACACACTAAACCCACATATGTGGAGGCCCTTAACATTAATCTTCCCAAGCAACAAAGACCACCGAAGCTGAAATGCAAACAAACACCAGTCACAGCCAAAGTGACACATACCTCAAAACACCAGTGTGCCACCCAACAACAGTCCCTAAGGCAAGACAACATACCCAACACTTTAGTCATAGGTGACTCTAAAGTCAGGCACACTGATGTCCCACTCACCAGGCTTAACAAGGAGAAAATTACAGTCAGCTGCCGGTCGGGTGCCAGGATCCACCACATAATGCATGCACTCAAGTCACTCCACAACACATACAGATATGACTCTGTCATTGTCCATGTTGGAGTGAATGACTTGAGACGTACCTCCCTGGACTACATGAAAAGAGACATGGAAGAGCTCTTGGATCATGTGGTCCAGGCAGGTATCACCCTATCCCTGAGTAGCATCCTGCCTTCATCCAGAATGATACCACAGTAGAAGGACAAAATGATTGACTTCAACAATTGGCTAAGCTTCTGGTGTCATTCAAAGGGGATCCAGTATCTGTCTGCCTGGGATGACATGATCGACAAACCACAAAGCTTTGCCAGAGATGGTCTGCACCTGTCACCCCTGTGATTCAGGTTACTGGCTAAAGCTCTTGCCACCCCTATAGTGACTATTTTAGGCAAGGTTCAAAGGACAAAACCACCACCGTAACAGATATAAGCATGCAAAATCTGAAGGTAATGCTACTAAATGCTAGAAGTCTAAACTTCAAAATGCACTCTCTCAAGGCACTCCTAAAAATGGAGAACATCGATATCTGTGCAGTAACTAAGACCTGGTTCAAGGCTCCGGAGAGCACCACTGCAGTACCAGGCTACAACTCTTACCACACTTTTCGGCTACCAAACCAGGACTGAAACACTAAAGGTGGAGGAGTGTTCATATTTACCAAGGATATTCACACCTCCAGGCTAGTTGCCCAACACAATGCATCTGAAATTCTCCAGGTACAACTAACACTAGGTAAGACTGCAATCCAAATTGTAGCTTGCTACAGATCCCCCACCATGCCCCAAGATTCTCAATACACCTTTCCAAACATACTGGAAAGCCAACTTCATGCTATTCAAGTCTGAAGTGACAAACTTCATGACACGCATGCAGACAGGAGCTGAAAGTTCGACTGCTGAATCCTATACTAAGGCACTGTATAAGCACATCCACTCATGCATGAATTGTGCCATCCCAAACAGAACCAAGACACTCTCCTCCAAAAAAAGGACACCAATCTGGTGGTCCCCTGCCATAAACAAACTATACAACAGAAGAAAGAAACTGTTGCAGAAATGAGGAAAATCCCTGGATGCAAAAAACTCCCTTACCAGCCTCAGCATAGGCACCGGAAGCTGTTAAAGACTGGGGGGGGGGGGGGCAGAGGGTGACAGGGGCACTTATTGAACTAAATAGGTTAATTGTTTTATAACTATTTCCTACCACAACATAGGTTTACTTGGAGGACATTTTAAGCTTAGCCAATTTCCTTTTGGTGCTTGAATTAACATTTTCTGATTGGTCCTAGCTATCCCCATGGCTGATAATTGTATATTAGCCCTAGTGAGAACAACTGTGATCATACCATAGGTAATTTGAGGGTGCCATGTAAGGGATGCAGCATTTAGGAACTGCCTCTATCCATTAGTGGCATGAGGGGAAATCCTGGAGTACATTTTCTATTACCCATCCTCAGATTCAAGTTGCATTTGAATATGGATGGATGAGCTTTGCTATTTTTATGGATAGTCTGTTCCAGAACAGTGGTAGCCTCTGTGATATATATCCATCTCTCCACAACATTCAGTTTAGATACCTGGACTGAGTATTTCTGATGCCATATGACTTGCTGATGTTCAGTAGCTCCATCTGTATTATGTCAGAGGATGCTTTGTATGCCAGCCATGTCAACTCTAAGCACTCTGTAGGATACTGAGCATAGTAATAAATCTTTCAGGTGGTCCATACAAGACCTATTGTTTAGGACTTTTGTATCCTTTTAGTAAGGTATCTCTGAAGGTATTCCAATTGTTGCATGGGGCTGGACAGATACATGCCAAGGTGGGCATTATACAAAATAATTGACATAATGAGAGCTTTGTAAAGGGGGACAACAACATCTCTAGAGCTAGTCACAATCAATTTGTTTATAAGCTGTGCAATATATAAAGGCTTTCTTGTGACTCTGGGCATATGTTGGTCAAAAGTTAGGTCACTGTCCACACAAGTTCCCAAATGCCAAACAACTGGATCAGTTCTCAGAGGGCATTGTCATGATTTTGACACCAGTTATTATTTGGGACAAACCTTCCAGTATGATGGTTAAGACATTTGGGGATTCAATAACTTCTCCTAGCTTGTAGTCATCTCAAATTTAGCTGGCCAAAGTTCTTTGGTATTTCCTTTTACTTTTGAGATGTATATGCCAAACAGAAAATGTCTCAGCACCGAACCCTGGGGAGACTCCATTGGTGACTGGTCTCTTCCCCTGTTTTGATCTCCTGCATCCTGTGAGCCAAGTTGGCAATGCAGCTGGTGATGTAAGTGTTTACTCCTACATTATTCATCTTTTGTACTGTACCTGAGTAGGGGATTATGTCAAAAGGCTTGGCCAGGTCAAGGTAATGTGGTGTGAACTGTTTTACGTTCATCCATTGCTTTGGTAACAAGAGTAAAGCTTAAAATTTGCCCATGATTTTGAGCCTTTCACACTTTCCTCTGGGCTGTTTTCAAACACATTTTAGGGCCATACATACATGTATACTCTCCTTGATTATATTAAATTATATTCCTTGTATAATACGGCACAGTTGTTAGACTTAAGTTAGAGCGCATTTTAAATTTATTGTTTAAACTTTTTTCCAGTAGGCAATGAAACAAAAATGCATTAACCAATAATGACAAAACTGCCCTATTCAGAACATTTCCATGATAACAGTCTACTTCTACATACAATATATAAATACAGAATTACAGTAGTGTAAGCCGTAGGCATGTTGCACAGCTTCTTGCACTTATTTTCATTTGGGGGGTGGACAAAAGGCCAAAAACCAGGGACACATTTTAAAAATTGTTTGTATAATTTTGGAAAGTTGCTTGCATAAAATATTGTATTATCCCATGCATTTCACTGCCAAGTCTTGAACCCAGAACCCAGTACACTATAATCAGAGCAATATACCACTAAGCTAAACCAGCAGCTTCTCGAAAGACAGGAAGGCAAACTTAAATGGCTATCATATCATTTAGTAAATTCAGTTCTCACTTCTCACCATAGCTCTCAACCTCTTAGCACAAAAATACAGAACAAAGCCAATAATAGGGGAATACAGCCCCAAAATAGGGACACATTTCAAATACTGATTTTATAACCTTAGAAAATTGTTAGAATAAAAGGTTTTCTTTTGCCACTCCTTAAAACCAGAGGAACAGATCAAAAATGTGAAGCATAAGTTTACAAGTCATGGTGGCTAAGGAATTTAGGCTCTTTTTATCTGTAACCAAGGTATAGGGTTTGAGCCTGAGTACCTCTAGCCACCAGATGTATCCTGTTTGGGGCATTTTCACAGAGTCACACACACCTACCCGTGTTCAGCAGCTTAGTCACTCTGAAAATAACAGTCCAGACTATCCTCCAGCTTCCAAACCGTCCATTCCTGCTCACAGCAGCAGGCATTCCAAACCGCCCGCAGCAGCAGGCAGCTTCCAAAAATAAATCCTTTAAGAAATGTCAATTCCAGCTCGCAAAAACAATCTGGAAATATGTGCCATGAGCTCAACTCCGACAGGCTGGGATGAGCTGACGTCATCTCGCATGTGATGACATCAGCTAAAGTGCAGAAAATGAAAAAGCATAAAAAATAAAGATGTAATATGGGACAGTTGGGAGGTATGGATGATCTGTAAACATGGGAGGGCCCCCCCCCCCCTTGCTCTATGGTTCCGGTGGCCATGAGCCTCAGTAAGAAGCTGAGATTGCTCATAAAATCCTCCAAAGCTAGTTACAAAAATCAAATTTCCAAAGACAACCACAAAGCATTCTATAGTTATGTCAAGAATCTAAATGACAATGCTCAGATATGCTCTGAGCTACAATAAAATGGCATTAAATATACTGATCCCAAGGATATTGCCAATATCTTGGCAGATTGATTTAGTGCCAACTTCACCCCCCTTTCAACCTCTAAAGGGCTCATCTCAATTACAAAAGATTGCCAAATTCCAGTAATCACAGCCACACAGGTAGAAACCGCACTCTCCAAAGCTAAGAATACAGCATTCATGGATCCAGATGACATCCTGGGCAGTATACTACATGAACTACAAAATGAACTGGCACCTCACCTGAGTGTCATGTTTAATCATAGCCTCACCTCAGACTTCATGCCCACTGAGTGGGGCACAGCTACAGTTATCCCACTCCACAAGGGGGGATCCACCTTGGATCCCAGAAACTACCGTCCCATCAGTCTGACGAGCCTGATCTGCAAGGGCATGGAACGCATTATCATGGAACTTATAAACAAAGACATTGGCAACCATCAAACACTGGACCACACCCAGTTTGGGTTTGTGAAGGGCCGATCTTGTCTTCTGAACCTGATTGACTTCTTTGACTCAGTCTCCAGAGCTGTGGACGAAGGTAAGTCGGTGCACACAGTCTATCTGGACCTCACCAAGGCCTTTGACACCATCCCCCACTCTGGAATCATAGATACACTTACTAAGCTGGGCATAAACCCCTACATCACTCGATGAGTTGCCAACTGGCTTACTGACAGAACCCGGACTGTAAAAGTAGCTGACTCCAAATCCAGCTCCAGGCAAGTGACAAGTGGAGTACCTCAGGGTTCAGTCCTGGGACCGCTCTTGTTTGGCATCTACTTCTCTGAAGTACAGGCCAACACTAAGGGCCTCTGGCTAACAAAGTTCACAGATGACTTCAAACTTGGAGCCATTATTGATGTGGATATACTACAAAAGGGCCTTACAGAAATAGATGCTTAGTGCCAGAGCCATGGGCTCAAGCTTAATGCCAAAAAATGTATAGTTATCCCCTTTGGGGAAAAAACATATACCCATGAATGACCACATAGGTGGTAGTACACTAAACACTGAAAGTGTGATGAGAGACTTAGGGACATAGGTAGACAGTGGTCTCACCTTTGATAACCACATCGCCACAACAGTCAGGAAATCCTTCTATGTGGCACACCTCATCACTAAGGGCTGTTCATCCAGAAAAAAGGAGGTGATTGTCCTACTGTACTTATCCCTCATTAGATCCATTATAGAGTACAACACCCCATTTGGTATGTACCTCACAAGTCATCTGTAACAGCTGGAAAGGCTGCTGAAATACCTCACTAAAAGAATCACAGGCCTAAAACAGATGCTCTATGCTGACCGTCTAAAAATATCCAGCTATACTCTGTGGCATATCGTCTACTCAGAGGCGATCTCTGCTTAACATACAAGGCCATGTCAAACCCTAAGCTGTTGGACATGCTCCACTTAAAGAAATCTCAGTCCCTCAGAGCCACATGCTCCAGGGATCTAAACCTTGTCATCACAATGAACAAAACATGCTGGAGGGATAGGTTTCTGACCCAGAGATTCCCCATATTCTGGAATAGACTGCCCATACATGCCAAGCAGAGCACCTCCTTGGCGCTTTTCAGAAGGAACCTTGATGATTGGATGGAAGATAGGAAATTCACCCCGGGGATCATGTCAGTCACCCTGCTAGACAGGGGTCCAGCGAAGTAAATCTTGTGGGAAGAAATATCCAGGGAATTGTTATGGCTAGGCTTGTATAGGCCCTAGGGCCGATAGCCTAGTACCAACCTATGAACCTATAAGATATAGTAAGGCTTTGCTGAGTTTAATTTCGGTGGCTCCTAAAAAAGCACTTATTAGAAACTGGAATTCAAAGTCTAAGCCAAATGTATTAAAAGTAGTGAATATAGTAACAGAGACAAAACAACTGGAAGTGTGATCTTTTGAAAAGAGCAAACTGCATAGAAAAAATGGGAATTGTGGTTACAATACATGCAGAATGTTTTGGAGGAGGAATGAGGTTTAAGGGAAGGCAGGAATTGAATGAGCTTTGTAATGTTTGACTGACAATGACTGGATAGATTATAAGTTATGTATAATATTTGCAACTGACAATATATCAATATGGTTTGTTTTTATTTATATAAATGTATGATTGCCTATGTCATAAGTGATAACTGAATAAAGATGTTTCTTGTTTAAAAAAAGATGTAATAATAATAATAATTCTTTGTATTTCCTTTATTTTAATCAGTAGTTGCTTTTTTCACTGTGTATATGGATTTTTTTCTTTTGATACAAAAAAGTAGGAAGGAAAGACTTGCATTCTTTTTTCAGAGTTGAAGCTTTAACGTGTATTTTTATATTGCTGAATCATTTTGCATTTTATAAACTTGTTCACATTAATTTTATTATTTTTCATGTGAAATAGTTATTTTAGTGTCTTTAGTATTGTGCTCCTGTTAATATTGTTTCTGCAGGCTTAGTTGATTAACTGCTATTAAGAAAGGTGGAATTCACATTTGCATTCTACTGATTGATTAGGATTACTTACTGCTGAAAAGGAATTGCTCTCAAGAATGGCAAATGCTAATTTTTCTCAGGACTAGATGCACCCCAGAGATTCTGACAGATACATCTACATGAACAAAGCTCAAATTGTGCACATTTAATGTGACACTACGAGGACATAAGTCCTTACTCTTTTATTCATTATTACTTCCTTAGAATCAAAGGCATTTTAATTAACTTTTACCAGAGTAATTGAAGCCCTGAACGGTGCAGGTAAGACACAAGATGAGTTTGGCAAGAGACTGATACAGACGCTGACTAATATGAAACAATAATTTCAAGTTAAAAAATTGTAAATATAAATCAGAGTAACAAGTGTAAGATACACAGGTCATATTCTAACACCAGATGGTCAGAAACCTGCACCTAATACCTTTGAGATTATTATGCCTCCAAGGAAGTTGTTAGAGCTAGCTGGAGAACGGGAATGGAACTTTGAAGAAGAAAACAATTTTTAAAATGTTCAGAAATAAAACTAATTATAGATGTTCCAACATTAAATATTATGATATGAATAAGCCAGTTGTGTTGCAAGTAGATAGCAATTAAATCTGTACAGGAAGCTGTAATCCTACACAATAAAATATATTTTGTGTATGAAAAGTATTTATTGATATACAAAAAGACGTGTGTATAGAATAGGAACTGTTAGCAATAGAAAACTAATATGAAACATTTTATGAATATGTCTATAGTAAAGGTGTTCAAGGCTTTCTGAAGCATATTCAAAAAATCTTTGTACAATGCAACTCTGAGATTGTAAACAATGTTACTTAATCTGAGGCAGTATGATCTGAAGGTGAAATGGTAGTCATATTCATTCATTCTCTGGTTATTTGGAGCAACCAGTGAAAACTCATGTTGACACTGAGCATGTGCAGACCCCAAAACTAAGGTATCACAGTAAGGAACCAAGAACCAAGTGAGCAAGCCAAGCACTTTCAGGTAGCAATGCTAACTGCTGTGCCACTGTGGCAGTTAGACAAGGTGTGTAAATGTATAAACCATAAAATAAGATACATATACAGCTGTTCCACATGCTGCCTGGCTGTGGCAACATGCAATAAATTATCTACAAAGTGCACCCATAGTGCAAACAACAGAAATAAAATATACCACTTTATTCACCTGTACGGCAACAGACAGGATCACTGCACCCCTATAAGAAGCACTTAGTATAACTAATACTTAAGAAGTACAAAATACCTTGAAAATCCTTAAAATGTGCTGCTGGCTTCATAGATGAAACAACTGGCTACCAATAACGATTTACCTTATTGTTACCTAACTTTTAAACTACTCAGTAAAAGCTATTGCCCTTTCCAGCTTTCCAGGAGAATTTTACAAATGAAATAAATCATACTTTTCTGTAATCAAGAAAACACTACACTGTACAAGTTTGTCAATGTCCTAACAGTAACCATAAAGAATTTTTCTAAGATTGCAATGTAAGCAGGTATTCCATTCTAGAAGAAATAGAAAAACAAACAACACTGAACTACTCATAAAACAAATCAGAAAACAAATTGTAAGCCATGCAAAGGAAGAATACAAAAGCACATGCTTCTCCACTCATGACTAAACATATAATCATTCCACAGTGCAGCAGCTCTACACAGTTGGTATCTAGATTCAAATATATTTTGTTCAGACAACAGCAGAGTACAGTTGGGTACATTCCATTTCTCAGGGTTTATATAATAGTTGTAAATGTAACTAACACTTTGTGCATCCAATTTTTTTCCATTAACTTTTCATACCAGCTATTTTATACATTCTGATTCAGATTCAGAAAGGCATCACACACTGTGCTAAACTGTCCTTCTCAGGGTTTAGCAGTGCATTATGCCTGAGAGATTCTGATAGTATTGTACTGAAACAGCAGTAAGAAGGCACTGGCTCTAGCACCATACTAGTGTTATTAGCAAAGGCTGCATGCAAAGGTAGCAATCTGGGGTTTGGCTAATGCAAACTATTCACATGCTTTTACCCAGAAATTTCTCCAGTGTAAGAATAGCACAGTAAAGAGATTTAAAGAATAGCCCTGCCATGCTAATTGATACTCAAGTGGAAAAGTGCATATCGTCTTTTGACAGCATACACTCATTCACTTCTGTGGCCAGAGTGAGGCTGTTACCACCACGGCAGTTAAGTACTGTGAAGCCATATGTGTGTGTGTGTGTGTGTGTGTGTGTGTGTGTGTGTGTGTGTGTGTTTGTTTATATGTGTATATGTAAGAGAAACTATAGAAGTATGATTTTAGTTCTCTGGATGTGTGTATATGTGAATGTTTAGGTATCCCTATACTTCTCAAATATTCAGGGGCATCCATGATTTTAAGAAAGAATTTTGTTCTTTGCCTCCCAAAACTGGGGATGGATTTTTGTAAAAAAATCTTTTGGATTATATTTGGTATATAATGAAAATCACTATACTTACATACTTAAATACAACTTAATTCATGTATTCTTATTCTCTTAACTTTTGAAGTTAATAACAACAATATTTAAAAAGTGTCCCTGAGGAAGTTGCCTGTTCAACTGCAGTACATGGGCTGATAGGGGAACGCTATCACAGTAAGGTTAGGGGAAGAACATTCAAAGGAAATGACAGCAGGTAAGATTGGCAAGTACAAGCCCATGACTGACACTGAAAGATAAAGTGACTAACAAGTTTTATATGGAGTAGTGAATTACAAGCTTGGTCTGGTTATGCTGTGCACCTTAGACTCATCAGTCATCAGAGAGGCTGTCAGGTGCAATACTGAGCAAACTTTTTCAGCCCCAAAATACAATAACTGTAATGCACATAATGGTGTGTATGTTACTGATTGTTTTGTTTAATATGCGTTTTATGCAGTGAATATGTCAAAGAGGCTAAGCAATGTGATTTATGAGTATAATTTAAGCATTAAAAGGAAGCCCAGAAGCAAAGCCCTTTTCCTTCACACTTGGTCTGTACAGATGTTATCACTTTGTATTTTGTCCATACTCCCTGTCCCGATACACAATAAACACACCAAGTTTGTATGGAGACCATCATTATTGCTAGCTCCAAGAAATCATAAAAAACATAAACCATCAATAACCATCAATAACCATATATACATACATGACACACCAAGTAAAACAACCTTCAGATAACTCAACCTGCAATGTAACAATGATTAGCAGTGTAATATACATGGCACTTATTCTCAATGGTCTTGCAATTCCCAGAGCTGTGACCGATACCTCTCACTTCCAATTCCCCTTAACTCAGGAAAGAAAAAGGAGGACCTCTCAGCAGAAGGTCTTTCCCCCAATTCCCTATCATTACCTTAATCTTGAAAGGGGTAGGTGGGGCTTCAAAATCACCTGTACCATGAGACTGAAGATTCTAACTGCCTTCCCTTAAATACATATTCTTTCTATCCCCCCTCTCTTTCTCAGAATTAGATTATATCCTGCCTACTTTTTGTCTCCCATTTCCTACTCAATAGACCTGCTTCTTAACCTATCAATCTCTATCTACCTAACTTTAGCAACCCACTGTAATTTCTTGATCCCATAACTACTTAACTTCCCTGGGCAGGCATCCATGGACAAAAGTAAATGCCTGGATAAACCCTCTTAGTCCATGCCCCCCATCCCCTATGCCCCATTAAAGCAAACTAAAACATACCAAATTTCTTTTCCAACCAACTTTATTGTCAGCACCAAGAAATTGTGCAAAACATATAAACCATCAATAAGCATATATAGATAAATAAGATGCCAAGTGAAACAAAGTTCTAACTGGCAGGTTTGTTCTCATACCATGTACCTACAATGCAACAATGGTTAACAGTGTAATATTCAACTCACTATCAGTTGCCTTGCAATTCTCAGGGCAGTGAATTATACCACTCACTTCTACTTCCCCAATGAAAGATAAAAGGGGCACCTCCAACAGGAAGCCTTTATCCCCCCTTAATTCTTTTCTTGGCACAGAACTCCAAATTCTAATTACACATACACTAAACCTTTTTATTATATGATGTCAGATCTTTCAGGAAAGAGACATATGTACACTAAAAATGTAAAGCTTAATCTCATTCAGATGTACCCCATCATACCTATATCACAGTTCATCTCTGTCACAAAAATCCATGTTCTAAAATTAGCAAATCTAAAGATGGAGCCACCCTAGCAACCCTATGATTAATAAATCTTCTAGGCATTTCTGTTGCAGCCACTTTAAATGCACCTCACTACAGTAACAAGAGAATAACAGAAGATCAAATCACTACTGCCCTAAACACCTGTGATGAAGCAGTAACAAATCAGGGTTTATATTATATTGTCGTAAGCTGACAATATCGAATCTGATATTGCCAGCACGACAATATCGAAAGCAAAGAGTATCGGCCAGGTAAACGGGGGAGATTTCCATTTACCTCAATGTAGTGCAGTCTTGGAGTTGGTATATTTAAGTAGCGGGAGGTGAGGAGGCGCAGCACCCTATGTGGAGGGTTCATAGGTTCATAGGTTCATAGGTTCATACTAGGCTATCTGCCCGAGGGCATTTATAAGCCTAGCCATAGTTTTGTGGCTTACGCCACCCCTTAGTTTGGAGAAACTATGCCCATTATTTAGCTGTGCCTCTGTCGAGCAGTGACACTGAGGTAACCCCTGGGGTGTATCTGCGATCTCCCATCCATTGGTCAAGATTCCTCTTGAACAAGGCCAGCGAGGTGCTCTGCCTCACATAAACCGGGATTTTGTTCCACAGCATAGGGAGTCTTTGGGTGATGAATCTATCCCTCCAGCACGTCCTACTAATAACCGTGTCGAGGTTTAAGTCACCCGCCCTTGTGGCTCTGAGGGATCTAGATTTTTTGAGATGAAGCATATTCATCAAATCTGGGTTTGACATGGCCTTGTATGTCAGGCATAGGTCACCTCTGAGTAAGCGGTACGCAACTGAATATAACTGGAGTTCTTTCAGTCGTGCAGCATAAGACAGATTTTTGAGACCCTTTATCCTTTTGGTGAGGAACTTTTGTGGCCTCTCCAGCTGCTGCAAGTGTCAGGTCAGATACATTTCGAATGGGGCATTGTACTCGATCATTGGTCTGATGAGTGATGAGTATAGGGAGACTATGACTTCCCTTGATCTAGATGTGAATCCCTTCATGATAAGGTGGGCAATGTAGAAGGTCTTCCTAACTACTTTAGCAATATGAGTGTCGAATGAAAGGCTACTGTCAACCTGGGTTCCCAGGTCCCTAATAACTTCTTCTGTGTTCAGGGGATTGCCACCTATATGGTAGCTAGGGGTAACCTTATTTTTCCCGAAGGGTATGACTATGCATTTCTTGGCATTTAATTTGAGGCCATGGCTCTGGCACCAGTTATCCGTTTCTGTGAGACCCTTCTGAAGGATATCTGTGTCGGATGTGTTCTCAACTACGGCGCCCAGTTTACAGTCATCTGTGAACTTTGTCAGCCATAACCCTCCTGTGTTTGCTTGTACTTCAGAAAAGTAGATGCCAAACAAGAGTGGGCCCAGGACTGAGCCCTGTGGGACACCACTTGTGACAGGCTTAGAGTCTGACATGGCACCAGCAACTCTGACCCTGTGGGTTCTGTCACTCAGCCAGTTTGCAACCCATCTTGTAATGTATGGGTTTACATTTAAGTTGATGAGTTTTTCAATGATACCCGAGTGGGGTATTGTATTGAAAGCCTTCGCCAGGTCTAGGTAGGCTGTATGGACTGCCTTTCCCTCGTCAATGGCCTTGGTGACGGTTTCAAAAAAGTCAACCAAGTTTAAAAGGCATGATCTGCCTTTGACAAAGCCAAGCTGGGTCGGATCCAAAGTCTGCAAATTCCCTATGTCTTTATTTATGAGATCCATTATGATCCTTTCCATGGCTTTGCAGATCAGGCTTGTCAAGCTAATGGGACGGTAATTTCCAGGGTCGGTGGAGGCACCGCCTTTGTGGAGTGGGACCACAGTCGCAGCGCCACTCCTGGGTGCGTATCCGGAGGTGAGACTAAGATTAAACAGCTGTCCTAACTGTGGGTTTAATTCCTCGTTGAGTTCATGGAGCACACAGCCGGGGACACCATCAGGTCCCATGGATGCTGTGTTCTTTGCCTTGGAGAGAGCAGTTCTCACCTGAGCATTGGAGATGTTTGGGGGGCTACATTCATTTGGTATAGATATCTCTTCTTTAGGCGGGGAGGGTGGGGAGAAGTTTGCACTGAACCTGCCAGCCAGTATGTTGGCAATGTCTGTAGGATCAGTAATCTTCACATCATTTTGAACTAATTCTGAGCATATCTGGGAGTTTCCTCCTAGGTTTCTGACATAGCTAAAGAATGCTTTATGGTTGTCTTTAGAGTCCTTAGCTATTTTTTTCTCAAAATTAGCTTTGGATGATTTTATGAGAGCTCTTAGCTTTTTACTTACAGTGATCAGCGGTTTCTTACCTTTTAAGGATTTTGCTCTATCTTGTAGTAGCTTTCTCCTTTTATTGTAGAGTTTGTTTATGGCTGGGGTCCACCAGACTGGACGCTTGCCTTTGGTACAAAGAGTCTTTGTTTTGCTTGGGATTGCCTGATCCATGCAGCCCTGCAGGTGCTGGTAGAAGGCATTTGTAAGTGATTCAGCAGTTTGAGTAATGTTAACCGCCAGCTCAGGGGCCTTAAAGGAGACCACACTAGTCTTTAGAAGTGTGAAATCGGCTTTCGAGAAGTTCTTTACTGTGGTCTTTTTCATTTCGGGTGGGGGCGGGATGAGGACCTCCAGCGAGATAAGTTTGTGATCAGATCTCACCAGTGAGGGGTATACTTCTGGCATTGAACATTGTGCTCCCATGTTCATGATGATGAGATCAAGTATGTTCTCTCCTCTTGTGGGGATGGTGACTAGTTGTTCCATGGCATTTGAGTTTATGAATTCCAGGAACTTTTGGGCTAGAGTGTTTGGGCTTGAGTAGTGTTCCCAGTCTATATTAGGGTAGTTGAAGTCACCTAGTATGATGGTGTTCGGAGATACATTTATGCCCTCCAGTGTTTTCAGGAAGGCCATGTGAGGATCCTGAGTTTGCGAGGGTGGCCTGTAACATGCTACAATTTGCATAGCAGTCTTGCCTATGGTTAATTGCACCTGGATGGTTTCCGATGCATCGTGCGATGCCACCAATCTTGAGGTGTGGGTGTCCTTGATGAATATGGATACCCCTCCTCCTTTCTTGGTATTGTCCGGGTTTTGTGGCCGAAACGCATGATATGAGGTAAAACCTGATAGTGCTGGGGTGCTCTCAGGAGCCTTGAACCAGGTTTCTGTCACAGCACAGACATCGATGTTCTCCATACTGAGAAGGGCCTCGAGTGCGTGCATCTTGAGGTTGAGACTTCTGGCATTGAGCAGCATTACCCTTAGTTTTTTTTCTTTGTTTTGTTCTAGGGTGGTAGGTTTAGAATTTGAGCCTTGCCTAAAAAGGCACTATGGGTGTGGCAAGAGCCTTTGCCAAAATCCAGAATCCCAGGGGTGACAAGTGCAAGCCGTCCCTTGCGAAGCAGCGTGGCTTGTCCAGCATGTCATCCCAGGAAGACAGACATTGGATCCCCTTTGAATGACACCAGAGCTTAAGCCAATTGTTAAAACTGATCATCTTATCTCTGTATTGTGGCATCATTCTTGGTGAAGGTAGGATACTGCTCAAGGTCAGGGTCATACCTGCCTGGGCTACATAATCAGAGAGCTCCTCTAAGTCTCTTTTCATGTAGTCCAGGGAGGTACGTCTCAGGTCGTTTACACCAGCATGGACAATGATTGAGTCGTACTTGTACCTGCTGTTGAGAGACCTGAGTGCATGCGTTATGTGGCGGATTCTAGCACCCGACAGGCAGCTTACTGTGACCTTCTCCTTACTCAGTCTGGTGAGCGGGATGTCAGTGTGTCTGACTATGGAGTCACCAATGACTAGTGTGTCTGGCATAGTGTTTGGCCTTAAGGGCTGTGACTGCTTGACACTCTGACTTTGTGGTCTATGTGATGTAGGTGTTGTGTTCTGAGGTGGTAGTTGTTTGGGTGTCTGCTTTGGTGGCCTCTGCTGTTTTGGTAGATTTTTGATCAGAGCCTCCGAGTATGTCTTTGTGTGTTTATGTGTATGATTTGAGGTTGTGATGGTATTATGTGAGACTGGGTCTATAGTGTGTGTGGTTACCTTCTCCTCCTGTCTGGTCTTGCCAGTCCTATGTTGAGAGAGCTCAGCCTCCAGTTTGGCCGTATAGTTGCATCTCTCGCATGTATTTGTGTTTTGTGGGAGGAGGAGAGGGTTGTCTGTGTACATGAGGCAATTGTAACATTGCCTCAATAATCCCAGGTTCACCAGCTGAGCAGGAGAGGATATTAGCAACAGATCCCTCGACATGCTAGAAGGAATAGACAGAAAAACTTAAAAAAAAGCTTTTGGGGATGTGGGTGACCGAGAAATGGGGTTTGCTTTTTTTGGGGTACTTTCTATAACAAGAGTGCTGTATCGAGGTGATAAGTACTGTAGGAGCAAGTGCTTAGCTATACGGATAGAGAATAGTCTACTTGGGTGTCAAGTAGAGATAATTTATAGTTGGAGGATACACTAACTAGAACAGTAGTACACTTTGAGGAAGGTAGTTTTAAGGGAAAATTTGAAGAGTGAACTTTAGGTAGCCCTAATAGTTTAAATCTGCTTAACCGGCGCTGCCCTAGTGTGCAACGGTAGCAGCTGCGCGCTAACGCGTGCTTTATAGCAGGGGGCTGGAAAAAACAGGAAATGACCCAAAATGGCCAACAAATTACAAGTTGCTGCTTCTAACCACTCCTCTGAGGACAAACAAGCAGCTCAGTACTCCCCACTCCCACTGGTGAGTAAAGAAACTACCTCTGGCCACACAAAAAATGGAGGAACACAGAAACCAAATACAAAGCCCAGGGATCAGCAAAATCTGATCACTGGAACAACTAGCAAGTAAAGTTTAGGAAAGGAGAAATATTTTTTTTTTTTGTTTTTTTTTCTAACAGACAGGAAAAAATGCAGTAAATGCTTTGTTTTCGACTAAATTGCTATCAAAGGCTGGTACACTTGAGTGTATTAGCCTGTTAGTTACTTTTAAGCAATACTTTAGCCCACAAGTGCAATCAACAATATAAGCTCACAAACACAGGAAAATAAGGCAATAAAACAGTAATAAAGGCACAAACAGTAGTAGAAAAGCTTAAAAGATCGGAAAATGCAAACAAAGTTTTAAAAAATACTTATGATCAAGAAAGTTGCTTTTTCTGCTCTCTGCTGGCTTAGGAACTCTGCAGGGGACCACGAGGAGCTATGCCAAGTTCTCTAATGCCAGAAAAGCCCGCCAAAGCGTGCTTTATAGCAGGGGCTGGAAAAAACAGGAAATGACCCAAAATGGCCAACAAATTACAAGTTGCTGCTTCTAACCACTCCTCTGAGGACAAACAAGCAGCTCAGTACTCCCCACTCCCACTGGTGAGTAAAGAAACTACCTCTGGCCACACAAGAAAATGGAGGAACACAGAAACCAAATACAAAGCCCAGGGATCAGCAAAATCTGATCACTGGAACAACTAGCAAGTAAAGTTTAGGAAAGGAGAAATATTTTTTGTTTTTTTTTTTTTTCAAACAGACAGGCAAAAATGCAGTAAATGCTTTGTTTTCGACTAAATTGCTATCAAAGGCTGGTACACTTGAGTGTATTAGCCTGTTAGTTACTTTAAGCAATACTTTAGCCCACAAGTGCAATCAACAATATAAGCTCACAAACACAGGAAAATAAGGCAATAAAACAGTAATAAAGGCACAAACAGTAGTAGAAAAGCTTAAAAGATCGAAAATGCAAACAAAAAGTTTTAAAAAATACTTATGATCAAGAAAGTTGCTTTTTCTGCTCTCTGCTGGCTTAGGAACTCTGCAGGGGACCACGAGGAGCTATGCCAAGTTCTCTAATGCCAGAAAAGCCCGCCAAAGTGTGCTTTATAGCAGGGGGCTGGAAAAACAGGAAATGACCCAAAATGGCCAACAAATTACAAGTTGCTGCTTCTAACCACTCCTCTGAGGACAAACAAGCAGCTCAGTACTCCCCACTCCCACTGGTGAGTAAAGAAACTACCTCTGGCCACACAAGAAAATGGAGGAACACAGAAACCAAATACAAAGCCCAGGATCAGCAAAATCTGATCACTGGAACAACTAGCAAGTAAAGTTTAGGAAAGGAGAAATATTGTTTTTGGTTTTTTTTGTTTTCAAACAGACAGGAAAAATGCAGTAAATGCTTTGTTTTCGACTAAATTGCTATCAAAGGCTGGTACACTTGAGTGTATTAGCCTGTTAGTTACTTTTAAGCAATACTTTAGCCCACAAGTGCAATCAACAATATAAGCTCACAAACACAGGAAAATAAGGCAATAAAACAGTAATAAAGGCACAAACAGTAGTAGAAAAGCTTAAAAGATCGAAAATGCAAACAAAAAGTTTTAAAAAATACTTATGATCAAGAAAGTTGCTTTTTCTGCTCTCTGCTGGCTTAGGAACTCTGCAGGGGACCAAGAGGAGCTATGCCAAGTTCTCTTGCCCCCCTGCCTACACCCTTTATTTTTTTTTTGTTGTTTTTTTGTTTTTTTATGCTCATTCAATATTTTACTGCATTGATCAATTATGTTCAAGATTTATTGCTTCGATGCAGTAAAATTTCGATGAGGTAATATAAATGCACAAATCATGAAATATCCATGGAAGTAGACTGCCCTTATGCCCAAATCATTATCCCCCCACTCCAAGTTCATTACCATTATATCCAGATTAGGAAGCTTTCACTGAACCATATCCATAACTGGCAAACATTGTACCCAGCACATTCCTCTGTAATCTTGTCATCATACCTTCCACTGACCACGAATAAGGCCAAAAAAAAGTCTGCAAGGTCTAGAAGCAGTTTTCGTAGCCCTCCAGAATATATATAAATGACCTGCTATAACCACCTGTCCTCAGCCTGTAAAACAAAGCAAACAAATAAACCTGAATAAACAACTAAACATAAATATCTGCAGCAACTATACTGTATAAGACATTAAAGCATCAGAAATCCAGCTATCCTCTCTCTCAAGCACAATAGACCTATCTTCATAAACTAATTTGGGCAATGTCAATGCAAACATTATGAAACAAATACCTATCATAAGCAGTTCTCTGTTGTGATGCCTGTTTCAAAAGTATATCAAATTTCCCTACACATACCAGTGTGCCATTCAAATACTGAAAAACTAACATATGCTTGTCAAACCCAGCCGTCCACTGCCATTTCAACGCCTACCTCATTGGACACAAAAGTTTCTCTGCATCACTTGACAATACTACTCAGCCCATACATCTGCCCATGTCAGCTTACTTAGCAACTTGACAATATGAAAAGCATCAACATAAAGAAAGCATGTCAGTTTTAACCACAATATACAATTCACCTGAAATCAATACATCATACAGTCCTTTCAATAATATCTAAAACTGTCTACTTATAAACACTTGTCCAAAGCTGAACCCCTCAAACATTACCAGCCTTTCACCATCCTTAAAACAAATTGATGCTTCATCCAATCCACACAACTGAATAAGTTTTCCACCATACCTGTTAAATACACCTTAATCATCGTCACACCCTCATCAATCTGGCACTGGTATACTGCATACTGTGCCACCAAACCTACTGACTAAACTGTTTTCATTTCAGGTGATCATCTCAGAAAAAATACAGTGCTGCCAGTGCTGAACTATACCTCTTCCTTAGATGATGCAAGCCAAGACTACTGCACCAATCACAATACTAAAGGCTTGCAATTCTTCATACTTCATCTGGATATGCCAAAAGCTGCATGTTTGCATCTGACATGACAGCCCGAATCCTGGGAAATAAAGTGACATCCAAATGGTGACATTCATCCAAATACAGGCCCAAACAACACCATCTCTGATCCCCAATCTCTTCACCCCACTAGCTCTTATACCCCAATTAGTGGCCTCCAACTCTCTTCTCATAGGTTCACCTCAACATTTGTAGCTTAAACAACAAAGTTACACAACTACATGCTCTGTTAGGTTTATATTCTTTTGACATTCTATGTCTAACAGAAACTTGGCTCAAGCCAGTAACCAGGGACGATGATATAATACCACTTAGATATAATATCCTGAGAATTGATTGTCCAAACAAAAAAGGTGGTGGAGTAGCAATATTGTACAAATCTGAATTACAAATCTCAACAGTATTTACCAAAGCTCCATCTCCAAACAATGCTGAAATCTTAATTACTAAACACCAGATTAATGCAAAAAAAAATCTGTATACATTATTTGTGCCTATATCCCTCCAGGTAATAACATTAATACTCTTGAAAATGCTCTAAGCTGGCTCTCCACATTCTTCTCACAAGAAACCATACTCCTTGGAGATTTTAATATTAATTGGAATTCTTGTACCTCAGCCAAACCAACTAATCACATAAACCTCTATGGCTTCTATCAAACCATCACCTCTCCCACGAGAGCACACAAACCTAGCAATAAACAAAGCACATTAGACTGGATATTAGTTAATAGCAATCCTCTCTCATATAAAACAGGTACATTGCCTGACGATATTAGTGACCATGCCCTTACCTTTATAACTAGACACAAGACCAGTATTCTCAACCAAATTACCCTTAGAACTACCCAGAACAAGAAAAATCTAAACCTAGACAGCTACCAAGCTGAGCTCAAAGCTTGCAATTGGTCACCCTTAAAATACTTACCACTTGATGATGTAGTGTCTTAACTCCAAATTCTTGTAAATTCTTGAACACCATGCCCCCTCTCGTACAGTCAGAATTAGGAACAAACCAGCTCCTTAGCTCTCCAAAGAGACCCAGCACAAAATGCTACAAAGAAATAAGACTTGGTCCAAATGGAAATTTACTAACGACCCGAATGACCACCAAAACTACAGACAACTTAGAAATGCTACAAAGAAACAAATTATTCTTGACAAAAAAACTATTACCATAATCTCCAAAAAACCCATCAGAAAAATCCACAAAAATTCTGGTCAGGTATTAACAGGCTACTCCATCCAGGACACTTCAAAACCCCTACCCCCTCTAACTTTACTCAGAACTCTCCTGTCCAAATTGCAGATACATTTAACAAATTTGTCTCTGAAACTGTTAAATAATTAGCAAATACCTTATCCCCAGCTAGCGCCACTTTAGCACCCTCATCAGCCAATAAACCTCCTTCATTTACTCTTCAACCAGTTCCAACATCACTAGTCCATTCACTTCTTTATAAACTTAAACCTTGTACACCATCAGCTGACCTTCTTCTAGCCAAATATCTCCAAATGGCAGCTGGTGTACTAGCCTACCATATTTCCATCTTAATAAACAGAACCATTACAGAAAGTTCCATCCCTTATCTCTGGAAAGTCTCCCATATAATTCCATTGCATAAGGGTGGTAACTCAACTGAACTATCTGACTTCTGACCTATAGCCCTACTGTCTCCTTTAGTAAAAATCATGGAGAAATGTGTTCACTGTCAGCTGCTTGATCATATCCTACAAAACAATCTGCTGGCTGACTGTCAACATGGCTTTAGACCATTCCACAACACTACAACTGCACTCCTTTTCTGACTGTATTAATAAAAATCATGATAACAACTTCCTTTCCTCTGCTCTTTTTATAAACCTCTCTAAAGCCTTTGACATGGTGAATCATCAATTAATGTTAGATACACTACAATATCTTTCCTTAGATACTCAGACACTCAAATGGTTTAAGTCCTATTTAGATAACAGACAACAAGCAGTCCTCTGGGACAATAACTTATCCACTCAGCTCCCAACCACCCTGGGGATCCCACAAGGCTCCATTCTGGGACATCTACTCTTTTCTATCTTTATTAATGATCTGAAAACTACCCTTCCACAAACCATCTGCGTACAATATGCCGATGACTCAAGATTAATCTGTGCTGCAGCCTCTTTGGCTGAACTCCAGTCCAGTACACAAAAAGTACTGACCTTAGTTGAAAATTGGTTCCAACAATGCTGTCTCCTCCTCAACCCAAAAAAAAAAAAAAAAACTATTACTGTTCACTCCCACACAGAAATCTGCCCCTATTAATTTCACAGTTACATCTAATAATAGCACTGTAATAGCACCCGGCACAACCACCAAACTCTTAGGAGTAACAATTGACCATAATCTTAGCTATGACACTCACATAAACTTAACCATTAAAGCAGTTAATAGAAAACTTGGTTTCTTCTACAGGCTTAAACCTTTTCTTACACCCTCTGCCAGAACTACTATTGCACAAACCCATCTAATCTCCACCCTACTCTATGCCTCCCCCATTTATATCAACCTGTCCAAAACTAATCTAAACAAACTGTCAACCTCCTTTAATAACATTTCCAGATTTACCACTGGCCTCCCTTTTTGAACCCATCACTGCCAAACCTGAAACAGCTAGGATGGCGGAATTTGAAAACCAGGTTCTTCTTCAACAAATTACTATCACTCACAAGGTCCTGTACCATCCCACTAATACCCCTATACTCTGTAACCTCATTAGTCCTTATAAAAATCTTAAAACTCTACATTCAGCAAATAAGTTACTAGTAACCACCCATAAATCCAGTAACAAATCTGGTGACCGTCTTTTTACTAACTTTGTTGGAAACACCTGGAACAAGCTTCCAAACAATCTAACTTATCTTACATCTACACCACTTTTCAGGAACCAATTACGAGCCTTCCTTAAATCTCAATGTTATGTACATGTTCTAAACCAGAATGATACCCCCTCCTCTTGCTAAACCACCTTAAACCTACCTCAACAGTTATATCTGCTCATATGTCCTTCACTATTTATTCAGGAATCATTACAATTTTTCTAGTTTAATCCAGCTTTTTCTATCCCTTCCTGAACTACTACATAATCCAAACTATCCTTTTAGAGATTACATATTATCCCCAAAAACTATGAGTATTTATGAACATAAGACGTTTTACAGATAATAGCGATTAGTTTTACTCTCTCTCTATGTCTGACCTACTGCTCTAAATCTACTATACCTTCCTTCTATAGTTACTTCTACTGCTCTTAATCTCTCTACACCTACTCCAATATAGTTTTTTTTTTCTTTTTTTCCTCTCTCATCTACTATCTTAAACCAAATTTATGGTAAAGTGTTGTTTTTACAAATTATTGTATTGTAATGTTTTTCTTTAAGTAGATGCTTAGTATCTTTAGTCACTTTGTATAATCCTGTTTCGAGCTTTTCTTCCCGGGCCTCTACTGAAAATGGACATATATCCAGATAGACTAGCCCGGTCGACAAATGTAAAATAAATAAATAAAAATTAAAAAAGTGAGACAAGTTATGAGCTAAGTCATTCAGCTTACCAGGAATAGACAAAGACAAATTAATGCTAAATCACTGTGAAGACAACTTCCTTAATAAAATCTGCACCACTTATGACCTTGCAGATTTTTTAGACAATACCTGCACTACTGCCTCTTTATCAGATTACTAATAAATTCCTTCTGCCAAATCATCATCGCTGTCCAAATGGGCATTCACTCAAAGTGTAATATCCTTCTTCAACTGTAAACAGTGGTCATGTCAAGGTAGCAAACATTTCCTTCTAAAGTAGGGACCCCAGGTGAAGGCTTCCAGCCACATCAGTAAACAATTGCAAGTCAAGTAAAGAAACCCAGTCTTACTGACACATTGCTACACTATTAAAGTGGTCTGAGAATTCATTCCATATCATCAAATCTTCCTTGATTGCCTTAGCAAAGCTCAACCTAAGATGCTTTTTCCTACCCTCTCTCAACAAGTTTGCCACTGGACTCCAAAATGCCCTGACTGGACATTTTGACCTACATGTAAAGTTTAATAAACACATGAGCGCCATTGTCTTCAGCCTGACATTAGAAACACCTAACATCACCCCAGTTTTGCCCTTTAACTTTTCTAATGTGTCCCATGGAAAGCAAAATACCATTCAACCACTAATCCCAAAAACGCAAGTCCCATTCCCAGATCTTTTTGCTTATCCTGGGCTAATGGCACTACTAGCTTCCTTCTCAAGTCCATAACTCTATGCCTTCCTCCACTCCTTCTTTTTTCTCCCTAACCAAAAATAAATCACCCAAGTAATGAATACCTCCACAGTCTGGAGCTCATAACTCCATATCCACTGAAGAACCATGCTAAGCTTCCAAAAAGTAGCACACACTTCTGCACAACACACGGATATAGATTTGCCAAAATAAAATTTCCCTTCAAAAACATTATCAACTTAGGCCAGTGCTGTTCCCATATTGATAGTGACCAAAAAGCTGCCTCACTGTCTAGCTTTACCAACCAAGGATCAATGAAAGATCAGATCACCTCCACCGCATCATCCAGGGAAACTTAATGAACTCTCACAACCCTCCTATCAATATGGTCATTGACAGAGTTTCCTTCTGGCAGGGAAAGATGATCAATTACTAGATTTACTGGGTACTCCCCCAGCTTCTTCTTGGGAAATAGCCTCAAGAGTGACACCATATGCCTCTTATGTGGTGGCGAATCCAAGGGACCCATCATCGCATATATCTATTACTCTTTTTCTAATAATGGTTGTATAATAAGCTCTCTACCTCTCACCGACTATAAATTACTATATGTTTGTTCACAGCCACTTACTGATGTCTGAATAGAAAATGACATAATAAAACATTTTATCTGCTCCAAAGCTGCATACTTGTCAGGATAATGCTCTAACCATACCCTCAAAGTATCTGTTTTCATAAAGGACTACATTGGCAAGCCTACCGCCCCACAAAGGGCAATACACTCATAGAACACCTACATTTATCCATACCCCTTGTTACTACCTCTCCTGCCAAGCCTCATTTAAACCCTTCCTGTGACCTCCCCATGCCTTGACCAGCCTGACCACCTTCTTTGTGCCATCTGGCTCTACTTTGTGGCCCTCCACAAAATGAACAGATTTGTATGAACTTACTTTATAACCAGGAACAACTACCTCTGCTGAAGGCACAACAAACCTTAGTTCTTCCAGGTCCAGCCTCTTTAACTGTCTTAAGTATTACTCCCACTCTGCCAGTCATAGTTTCTAAATATTTGCATGCCTACTTTCATAGTGCAGTAATTTGCCTATTGATTTACGTATGTAAATCACTACTCAATATAAAACTTGTTAGTCACCTTAACTTTCAATCTCAGTAATGGATTTGTACTTGCCAATCATGTTATTTCCTTTGAAAGTTCTTCCACTAACCATTGATCATACCAAATCCAAACATTTCCCTCTCTCAGTCCCTTATCTTCAGGAAATAAGCCAACAAGGGAAGTCCCAGCTCAGACTTCTAAGTATACTAAACTAAATCCAGTACCTAATTATCCCATTTCCTGGCCATAAACCAAAGTGTTTTTCACTTTCTAAGCTAGGTAAGGCTGCCATTAAATCCATCAACCCAGGGGCATCTGCCTCCATAATCCTCTGCACTTCATCTGCAGTTACCAAATCAAAAACATCTACATATTCCTTCCTTCAAATCTTGGCTGATGCAGGGATATGCTGCATGATACACACACTTTTGTATTCCCACTAAGAACAAATGAATGCACTGCAAACTACCAAAAAGATCTTTCTGCCATGGGACTAAATCAGCCTTTTGGTTAAGTTGCCCCAGTGCCAACTGCAACAGGCTGTCATCTCACCAATAATCTTTTTATAACATAAAAAGCTCCAGCTCACCCTTAACTTTCCCCTTGGTAACCATTCCATCTAAATCAAGCTGTCCTTTCTTTAATCTTTAACAATCCCTGTAAAATGGAGCCTATGTTCAATGTCCAGGTCTTGCAATAACACCATTGAATATTAATTCTGTTACTGACGGTGCCCTACCTTGCTGTCTATAGACACAGCATTAGCATTACCTTCAGTGGACCAGGCCTCCACTGAATTTCCCAAACGGTCACCATCTTAAGTTTAACAAGGCCTTCTGCCCCAACTCCAGGGCCCTTCCATCACCGGTCTTTCATCTGGTGCCTTTCCTCTCCTCCATCCCCTTATCTGCTTGCATTCTTCACCTCCTTCAGGTGTTTTTTGCTGAATGGACACTTCTTGAAAGAATACTTCAGCTTGTGAAGCAGTGGCCTGTCACTTCTTTTTTTTAACTGTTCAACACTCATCATCCTGTAAAAAAAAGCTGACCATTAATATATTCATTAGATGCATACTTCTTTTCCTTAATCTTCCTAAACTCTTGGGCTGCTGCCATGCCCTTCCTGTAACTACCTAACACCTCCCTGTGCCTGCCAGTATCACTCCCACCCACCATTCGAAACTAAGCAGTCAATCAACTGACGGAGCTTACCTCTGAAGCAAGGTGAGGCACCTGTGTTCATTAGTTTACCTGGCCAAAAAGTGAAAGAAACTAGCATACCTGCCACTTCAACTAAACTCTTATTGATAAAAACCAAAACTAAGCAACCCTTTCCATAAGCAAGATATGTAAACACTACTGACCCCTTCCATAAAAGCTATCAAAACACTCCACATGCAGTACCTGCAATGGGTGTTAGAACATGCCAAAGTCCACTATAAGATTAATGTACCAGTAAATGTATTATGTAGTTGGAATACTAGACCACGTATGTCTGCAATTGTAGAGGAGATGAAGTGTGAATTTAAATGTAAAACTAAAAAAACAAGGTGAAACTATGGCTGAAAAAGATCCTGCAAACACTTTTTCTTAGAGCTTTCTTTCTCTTCAATGTTTCAACAAGAACTTCATCAGAAAAGTTTGCAAAACACACACACACACACTCCTTAAAAAGACATAATCATGTTATAAAGACAACCAATGCAAGCATTTGGCTTTGCCCCAAAATCATAATACTATTGGCTACTATTCTTTCAAGCTTTAAAGTGCATGCAGTTGTTTGGTTAATTAGTATTACTTGTTAGCAATTGATTTATGACTAAAATACCATAATACATCTCATCTTCAAATCCTTTGTCTTAGTAAAAAACACAGTGTTAACTGATTTATTTAAACCAGGCAGTTTGTTTGCTTTCAGCTTGATCTGCCAGTGTCTGTTTACACTCTAGTAGTGGCTTAATGTCACCACTGAAATCCTCAACAGAAACAGAATGTAATACAAAAAAAGAAAATTTCTTGAAATCTTTACATGTAACAGTGTACTTAGCCAAAGCATTACAAAAATCCTTCTTCTTGAGGGCTAACAAGTGTTCATAGATTCTTCTTTTTAAATGCCTAATAGCTTTGCCTGTATAAAAAGAACAACATGATTCACAAGTAGCTGCATACACCACATGGTTGGATGAACAGTCGTATCTTTCTCTAGCCCATATAGTCACATCTAAATGTTTAAAATGGACAAAAGAAGAGTTATAAATGTGATGGCATTGCTTACAGTGTCCACATTGGAAAGTCCCTGGGGGCAATGATAATCTTTTCATTCTGACTTCTCATTCATCTCACATAATGATTTAATGTTGACAGTTTTCTTGAAAGAAAACATAGATCTATTATCTATTTATTTCACTAAATCACCAAAGTGGCATGAAAGTGCAAACAACAAAGTGAAAGGGAAAATCAAGAACCGGAAAAACATTAGAGTATGGGTCTGACATTTTAAACCTAATTGATGAATTTTTGTCACCTGAACTGATTTTGGTTCATAAAAAAGGTTTCATTATTATTCCTAGCACTATAGTTAAGATTCCAAGACTTACTGTGGACTTCATGTTGTATGTTAGGAAACTCATCTTGAGTTTTGTGATGGCACAGGTACCCTGTATTGCAAGAGAGGGAGAATTGTTGAGAAAGAGAAGCACTTTTAATCCTCCTTTAAACAGTACTCTTCATGTTTTCACCAGTCTTTATGAAAGTGGCTTTAGGAACCAGCTCCAACAGTGACAAGTGAGAGACAATTTGACTAAACCAGAAAGAGAGGCTTTACAAAATTTTATTGGAAAGAAAGATTTGCAACTAATGAGGGTGGATAAAGGAGGTATGCTTGTGATTATGACTAATGCAGATTATCAGCAAGCCATCATGGAATTGTTGAGTGAGCAGAGAAATTATGTCAAAGTGTCTGACACTGACACCGGGATTTAGCAAGCTCTGCATGGTGTGCAGGAATAGTGCAAGAGCTGTTGGAGGCAATATGGCCACCGAGAGATCCAGGAACAAGCTCCCAGGATGTGCACATGCGCTCCTGCACTATACCTGCACAGACACAGCTCCTGTGTGCTAATTACCCCATTTACAGGTAAAAACCATGCAAATGAGGTGAATTAGTGGTCCAAAAAAGCTGGCAGCCATCCATCCATGCAGGAGTAATGTTACCTACAGAAATGCATTTGGCTAGTAATGGAGTATATTTCTGCAAACTACAAAATGGAGCCATGACAGCTCCAAATAAAGGGTGTATATAATATGGAAGGCATGCCAGTGTCCAAATATAAGGCCATTGGCATGGAAAATAGTTGCAAAAATAACAAAAAATAACTTTTTTTTTGGCCGATTTCGGCCATTTAAGCATAGGGCAGCGGCACACAAACAGGATTGGCTCGAAAATAAAACTAAAACCTTGAAAAAAGCTTTTTAGGCAAAATCACAATTTTGCCATTATAGTCAATGGCAGGCAGAAGGCAACAATGCCACTGAATACTGGTTGCTAGGGAAGAAGGCTCAGTGTCAGACTTGTAACTAGGCATTAGCAGTCAATTCTATGCAAATGAGGGGGATGATACTGAATCATAGATTTACCCTCATTGCTAGCCAGCACCCATCCGTGTAGGTGCAGGAAAACCATGGTGCAAGCCTAAGAGTTAGCTGACATCATAGAGGGGTGCGTCAGGTATACTGTAAGCTTATTGGAGCTCTGTGGTTCGAGTCTGCCCTTAGCTTAGCAGCGCTAAGGAAGGGGGTGTGTCTGAAGCTGCCTAGCAGTGTTTACATTGCCTAAATGGGTGTGCGTGCCACGTACCAGGTTTTTAAAAAAATAAATTAATTAAAAAAGGAAATAGTAGCTCTGGGTTTGCACGGCGTAGCTTGGAGCTTAAATAGGAAGGCAATGGAAAGGGAAAACAGCAGTAGGAAGGTAATCAAGGAGAACCAGCATAGCTGGCAGGTGAAATGTATCAGAATCAGCCAATTACACAGGCAACAGCCCAGCCCAGCACACTACTATAAACTATGCACACATCTTTCCTTCTGGTTTTTCCCCACAAACTCTACATTACCGGTGTACACAAATGGTGAAAATTTTCCTAAAAAAAACAACAAAATGATAGGGGCTGCTTTTGCTCTCATAAATCAACATGTGGAAGAGGCTGAGGGTGATGAGGATGTGAATGCTGATGACCAACCCACAGTGAGGAGAAGGAGAAGAGTGTACAGACCCAGGGTAACCTACCAGGGCCTACATGAGCTGGAGATAGGGGAGTGCTATTGGGTGGACAGGGACCTCCTACAGCAAACTGTTGAGCTGTGCTGGCCACACCTCACACACAGAACCAACAGAGGGGAACCCATCCCAGTGGATACTGAGGTATGTATAGGCTAAGAATATTAGCCACAGGTATCTTCCAAAGGCCAACTGGGGATATCATGGGGATCTCACAGGCATCAGCATCCAGGGTAGTCCACCAGTTCCAGGATGGCATGTCACCACATGCCGGTGAGCACGTATATTTCCTCAACACCCATGAGGCGTTGACCAGCAATATGCATCTCTTCCACCAAATAGCAGAATGCTCTGAGGTAGTGGGTGCTATAGACTGCACACACATACATATCAAAGCACCACCCAGCAAGCAGGGTAGGGTCTACAACAAGTGCAAGCGCTTCCACTCCATCAACTGCCAAGTTGTGTGCGATGCCCAGGGCATTATAATGAATATGTGCGCTGGCAGCCCTGGAAGCTTTCACAGCTCTGATATCTGGCATATAATGCAGCTGTACCAGAGATTTGCCAATGGGGACATCCCATATGGCCACCTAGTGGGAGATGCTGGTTACACACTGGAGCCATGGCTGATGACACCCATCAGAAATGCACACACACCCAAACAAGAACTCCATAATGAGGCACACGCACAGACCAGAATTATAACAGAGCATGTGTTTGGGATGCTCAAGTCACGGTTTTGGTGCCTGGACATATCCGGTGGAGCCTTGCAGTACTCACCAGCTACATGTACCCAAATTGTCATTGTATGTGCCATGCTACACAATATGATCCTTTGGAAACAGCTGCAGTAGGAACAGCATGGGGAAGGGCCACACAGCCCCCCACCATTGCCAAGGCTAGCACAGGCACAGAGTGACTCAGAGGAGGAACAACCTGAGCCTGCCCCAGTAGGCAGAAGGAGGCATGCCCAGTATGGCCAGGCTTCAGCAAAGAGGCAATGCATAGCACATTCACTGACATGGTTGGAACCCAGGGAATGACACCTCACTCCAACTCACACATAGGGATGCCAAACATGACACTACCTGTGCTTAACAATGTATAGGGAGTGTACTATGTGCATCCGACATAGTCAGCCCTCCAGCACCATCCTCAGTAGTGGCACAGCTACAAGATAAGTCACGCTCACTATCAATTGCTGAATGTAGTAGTATGTTCTGCTACCTGTATCTATGGTGTGGGTGTGAGCATGTTAGGGAATCATGTGGCTGAATGGGATGGCATCAAATAGTAGACACCTATATCGGCAGAATGAAATCCTTAACAAATACTGGTATCAACATACTAGGCAGTACTAGACAAGGTGAAAAAAACACTGCAGGACATGTGGTGGGCCAAATGTGTATCCATAGGACACACACATGCATGTCACTGAGGCTCACATACCCAACAACAGTCTCAGCCAGCAGGATAGGTGTAGACAAACACAAAGAAAGGCTGTGACAAGGCCTCTACATGATGGCTATGGAGAACAGCTCCCCTCCAGACCTTCAAAGACAGACTACAACAGGTCAGGCAGTGGGATGTTAGTTCTGAAGGGTAAGAAGTCTGAAACTGAAATGTAGATCATTAAAACCTAAGAACGGTAGTACACTGATATGCCTCTAGTCTGCATGATAGGTCAGAATACAGAATAAAATGGAGTACCTGAAATATCATTACAATCATAGCAAATGTTTACAGTTGTCAGGTGTGCCCCCCACCCCACAATCCTATGTAGAACTGTAGTAACATGTACGTGTAGGTATAACAACAGTGAAGCACAGATTACCTGAGCTGGCCAAAGTAGCAAGATGGATTGTAGCATGTGTACAATATGTAGGGCTCTGAATGTTAGATTGTTGTGTGTTGTATATTGTGTGAACGTGGTCAGCATGTAGGCATGGGGAGTTGTGTCTTGGTGACCAGTGGCCAGTACTGTTGATGACAGGGCCATGTTCTCACAACTGCAGTGCCAAATACAATGCATCCCAGCAAGACACAATCCAGCAGTAATCCATACTAATTGTTCAGATGTAATATCTGTCACCATCTGTAAGATGGACATGTCATGAATGTGGGCCCAGATGTACAAACAGTACACAGGTGGAAGTACCCTAGACAGAGAGTGTATAAAATGTTACTGTCAAATGGATACACCTTTGGAATTGTACATACAGGTTAGCAGCACATTAGTTGGCTGTGTAGTATGGAATACTGATGTAGTCTGGCCAAACACTGGCGGACCACAAAAGGCACTGGTACGAATTACTGAGAAATTGCTGATGTTCCTGCACAGGCCAGCATAAGTGGAATGCCCCAAGTATATCTGTGAGTCAGCTGCAAGTAGCTTCTATAGCACACATGCACCCAGCTCACCCCACCATCAACCAAAGGTACCTCACAGGTCTTATCCCTGCTGTTGGGAATGAGTACAATATGACCCCCACCTCTGTATGGGAATAGCCACAGAATACAGCATGCTGAAGAGGTGTGCCATGCAGGTGTGTCTGTAGCTGTAAGCAGCACCTTGCCATCATCCACACCAATGGATCAATAAGGACAGAAACAATTGACATTAATACCTTGCACACCTACCCTGTCACCCCAGGGGAATTTAGTGGCTTGCAGCCTGGGACTGTAGGAGTGACATAATGCACTGGTCTGTTACAGATGGCCTGCATCACTAACAAATGCCCCACAGTCCCCTGTCAAAGGCCTGTGTCTCACCCGTACTGCCAATGTATGTTATCTCATGGACTCACAAATAACAACATAACACAGTCCACAGAACACAAATGCAAGGCCATGTCGACAAATCCCAGTAGCATGTCCATCATGTCCTACTTCATGAACTGTGGACCAATCCCTAAATACTGCTGGGATGAATTGATAACTATAGGGATACTTATCAGATAACATTTGCATAATGTTCAGAAGAAGATAGAATAACAGAGGGGGGGGGTAGAAGCATGGACGCCATGGAGTGTGTGAAGTCTGAAACTCAGACGTGTGCACATACTATCCCTGCCTGCAAACACTGGAATGGCTGGCCACAAACTTGCTCTTAAACCACAATGTGAAAGGGCAATGACCAGAAATATGAGCCCTACCACTGGGTAACCTGTGTGAATCTGTACAGCTGTGAGGTATGGCCACAGCAGGATACGGCCATACTGTCATGTTAATAGATGTACAAGCATGGGATCCTCAGCCACCACAGTACCAAGGTGCTGAACCATTTACACAGACCCATCAGCAAGTGCCTGCAGCTCCCCCTCCAGAATGGCATGATTGTGTAAGAATATGTTGGCTGCAGACCACAATACTGGACACAGCCTCATTCATCTTGTGTTCCCCAGGAAATTACTGCAAGCAAATTTGTATACCTGTCAGTAGTTGATGACATAAAACATCACAGTGTAAAACAGTACATATGTCTGAATATCTCTGCTAACACCAAAACCATGTAGCAGAAGCAGCACAAACACAATTAGTTACAGTATCCCACTATCATTTGCCCATTGTGACCCCATATTGTCAACCGATCTACAAATATCCTGCAGAAACAGGTAGCTAGCTGTAGGTGTAGAACACAAATGCCTGCACTGGAGTACATCCTACCTGGAATGGATTCACACATCCAGTACAGAAGGTCATACTAGGCATGCTCCCACACTTAGAGAAATGAAGCCCATGTCTGACAACAAAATACTGCAAGATCATACTGGGCATGCTCCCACACTTAGAAATGAAGCCCATGTCTGGCAACAACAGTGGACTATACATATCTGTCAGTAGCAGATGTTTGTGCACACACTCCACATTGCACACCAGTCATGCTTTGCATACACATTGGATAGGAATACACACATATATCCAGGAACAGCACACTATAATAGGCCAAATATACACATACATAGATGTGTGGAAGATAGTGACAGACAGTGACAAAGAGCTTCCCATCATGAGGCCTGTCCCACCCAGCACACATCCAATTGGCCAATACAACATGATGTGCAAATGTCTATCACTGTAGATAATTGCTTCTGGTATCACTCAGCACTATAGTGTCTGTGGTGCTTGTGATAACTGTGTAACATGCAAGTCATTATTCATCTAGCAGTTGTATACATGTTTCTGTTAAATGTAAATCTTTGTGTGACTGAGTGTTGTGTGTGTGCTTCCAGATGAATAGTTTATGGTCCATTCACACACACTGCACTCCCCATTGCTCTACTTTGGCAAGCCTGCTGATGTCATTCACCTTGAAATACACCTTTGGGGGCAAAGTAGCCCTATAAGCTCTGTGGCTTGTGCTATAACTGCATAATGCTATAGTGTGATGCACTAGTTAGGTAGGAGTTCTTATCCCAGTCATGGAAACTGTGAGACTCTGTGTGTGTTTAGGGATCAATGCTTTTGAGGCCATTCACAGTCACTACACTTTCCATTGCCCTACTTTGGCAAGCCTGCTGATGTCATTCACCTTGAAATATATCTTTGGGGAAAGGCTAGTCCTATAAGCTGCATGGCACATGTGATAAATGCAGTACACTGTCATAGCAATGCATAGTTAGGTAGGGGATTGAATCTCAGCACCGTCAAGAGAGTGTGTGTCTGTGTTTGTCATCAGTATCCTGTGTGGAGATAGCTGTGATTGTGTAATAACAGGTCTCATTGTGGGGTGGGTTTTGCAAATTTCTTATATTGAGGACCTATTATATGTCACAATGTCCACTTTTCAAGGACAACAGATGTCAAACACCAGAGAGGCTGATGTAGACAATCCATACCCCTACATGTGACATTATGGCTTGGGGAAAAATATAGGCAACCCTTGTATTACCCAGAGAATAATCTCCATCCATGACTCATACACAAACACACTTGGCTAGGCAACAACCACTATGTTGATAGTTCCCTGCATATTGCCCACAGATAGTAACCACAGTATAATTGCAGTGGACTACAGAGGACATGGCACCCTGTTCCATCCCTACAATAGGCTAGTAATTGCTTACAGTGGTCCTTTGCTATGTTCCCCACTGGAGGCCTGCAACAATTGTACAGTCAGCAAATGTAAGCCACAAAGGAAATACCATGCCTTATACACATGCCCTGTATGGACAGATGCCACTAACACAAGTGAATACCTTTATCATGCTGTCAATATTGGTGCAGGATCAACCTCAGTTCAATAGCCAGTTCTCACCACATGAGGTCAGGAATGCCACCTCAGATTATAGCAATCTGTCCACACACTATTCCCCAGACACCCCAAGTAAACTTCCACATGTCACAGAACATGCGTGTGGGACATAAGTACATCCCAGACACTGTCCATGTTATGGAATATAGAACACATACATGGCAAGCATTGCACAGCACTGGCCACCCACAATAGTAACCCAGATGAATGGATGTTGAGTACAATACCCCCCTGTGTGGACCAATCCAGGGACTACACCCCTGAGCCACACTGCAGACCATTGTCACATGGACTGATGCCAAGGTATACCCTTTGCCTAGCCTTGTACAGCCTTCTGGCATAGTCAGCTACTACACACCTGTGAAGCAATGAACCCATGCATGTCAGTACTGGCAAATCTGTGCCTGTGTGGAGATTAATGATTTGGAAGCCATTCATTCTCACTACAGCTCCCATTGTCCTACTGAAGCATACCTTCTGATATCAGTCACCTTGACATACCCTTTGCCCATATATCAGCCTGATAACCTCTGTGGTGCATGTGATACCTGCATAATACTGTAGTGTAGCAAACTAGTTAGTTAGGAATTCTAATCCTGACCCTGCCAACTGTGATAATGTGCATGAGTCCCTAAGAGAGTGTGGCTGTGTCTTCCTTGACACCTGCTTTTGTGGACAGGAACATGTACTACACTTACCTTATCCCTCCTTTATCACTGTTGCTGATGTCACTCACCTTCAAAGATACCTTTAGACAGCTCTCCAACATGTAAGCTCAGTGGCACATGCAATAACTGCATAAAAATGCAATAGCAATGCATA
>NC_056744.1:1205272482-1205274982 GCF_019279795.1 Protopterus annectens | reverse complement strand
TTTACAAGCACTTACATAAGTGCATGGATTGTGCTATCCCTAACAGAACCAAGATGCTATCCTCCAAAAAAAGGAAGCCAATCTGGTGGTCCCCTGCTATAAACAAACTACAACAGAAGAAAGAAACTGTTGCAAAAAAGAGTAAAATCCCATGATTGGAGGAACTCCGTGGTCAGCCTCAGTAAGAAGATGAGATCCCTCATAAAATCCTCCAAAGCTAGTTACGAAAACAAAATCATCACTGATTCTAAAGACAACCACAAAGTATTCTATAGCTATGTCAAAAATCTCAATGGCAACACTCAGATCTGCTCTGAGTTATAGCACTGTGGCACTAAATATACAGAACCAACTGACAGTGCCAACATCCTGGCAGATAGGTTCAGTGCTAACTTTATCCCTCTCTCACCCTCTATAGGGCCCATCTCTATACTGGGAGAATGCAAAGTTCCTGTAATCATGGCTGCTCAGGTAAAAAACACACTCTCCAAAGCCAAGAACACAGCATCATTGGGACATGACAACATCCCAGGCTGCGTTCTACATGAACTACAGAATGAACAGGCACCCCACCTAAGCACCATGTTCAATCATAACCTCACCTCAGGCTTTGTGCCCACTGAATGGCAGACAGCAACGGTTATCCCATTCCACAAAGGGGTAGCCACCATGGACCCCAGGAACTACCGCCCCATTAGCTTAACGAGCCTGGTCTGCAAGGCCATGGAACATATCATCATGGAACTTATAAAAAAATATATTGGCATGCTCCAAACTCTGAACCCCACCCAGTCTGGGTTTGTAAAAGGCAGATCATGTCTCATAAACCTAATAGACTTCTCTGAAGCAGTCAACAAAGCCGTAAACGAGGGTAAGGTGGTTCACACAGCCTATCTAGATCTCGCCAAGGCTTTTGACACCATCCCCCACTACACAATTATAGATAAACTCACTAACCTAGGTATAAATCCCTATGTCACAAGATGAGTTGCCAACTGGCTCATTGACAGAACCCACACTATGAAAGTAGCAGACTCCAAATATGACTTCAGACCAGTGGACAAGTGGAGTATCACAGGGTTCAGTCCTGAGTCCTCTCCTGTTTGGTATCTACTTTTCTAAAGTACAGGCTAACACAGAAGGTTTTTGGCTAATGAAGTTTGTAGATGACTGCAAACTAGGAGCCATAATCGAAACTCCTAACGATGTGGATTTCCTACAAAAGGGCCTCATTGAGACAGATGCCTGGTGTCAAAGCCATGGCCTCAAGCTCAATGTCAAAAAGTGCATTGTCATCCCTTTTGGTAAAAACTCTGTACCCATGAGCTACCACATGGGTGGTAGTCTACTTAACACTGAAAGTGTGATAAGAGACCTTAGGACACAGATGAACAGTAGTCTCTCCTTTGATAATCACATCGCCACAGTAGTCAGGAAATCCTTTACGTGGCACACCTCATCACAAAAGGTTTCTCATCCAGGAAAAAAAGGTCAATTTTCCCCTCTACTCATCACTCATTAGACCCATTATAGAGTACAATGCCCCTTTTGGTATGTACCTAACAAGACATCTACAACAACTGGAAAGGCCACAGAAATACTTCACAAAGAGGATTACCAGCCTCAAACAGATGCCCTACACAGACTGTCTCAAAAAACTCCAGCTTTACTCTGTCGCATATTGCCTACTCAGAGGTGATCTCTGCCTAACATACAAAGCTATGTCAAACCAAGAGCTGTTGGACATGCTCCACTTAAAGAAATCCCAATCCCTCAGAGCTGGACACTGTAGGGACCTAAACCTTGTCACCACAATAAACAGAACATGCTGGAGGGATAGATTCCTGTCCCAGAGACTTCCCATACTCTGGAACAAACTACCTATCTATATCAAACAAAGCTCCTCATTAGCACTCTTCAAGAAAAATCTTGATGATTGGATGGGAAATAGGAAATCCCCCCCCCCCCCGGGGAATCACCTCTGGTGCTTTGCTCGACAGGGGCACAGGAAAATAATTTTCTTGAGTGGCAAAAGCCAGGGTACCTTTTTGGCTAGGCTTATATGGGCCCTAGGTCCAATGGCCTAGTACCTATCTATGAATCTATCAACCCTCATATATATCTATATATATATATATATATATATATATATATATATATATATATAAAAAGCAATGTCCCAATAACCAAGATGAATGTAGAAAAACAAACCCAAGAGGCAGTAAAAATGTCCAAGTAATATATAATTCAAGTCCTTAGCGAAATACAAATTCCAAAACACGTGCAGTAAAAAAGAATCACAATTTATTGCAGAAGTAATCGTAAGCGCTTTCACGGACTTCACTATCCGCTTCCTCAGACGATACTGTTACAAAAAACACATCCCTTTAAATACAAACATTACCTTCTCACAATTTACTAATTATCCAATTAAACTAAAACCAATAAAAGTTCTTATAATAAAAATTCACAATTAAATAGCAATTGCTTTATAAAATAT
>NC_056744.1:1204945114-1204952614 GCF_019279795.1 Protopterus annectens | reverse complement strand
CTGGGCTCAATATAGTGACAAACATTTAAGTTTCAGACTTCATACCCTTCCAAACATCCAACAAAATGCAGAACCTGTTACTCTCTGAACTGTCTAAGTTTGTTGTAACATTATTTGTAATGTGTCCCTGGTTTTGGCCCTTTGCTCCACATATCTTATTACTTGGTCCGGATGTGTTCCTATAACAGGTTGTGGGGTATGGGCAGTGATTATCCTGCTGTGAGTATGTGTGTGGCTTGCAAGGTGCTACAGTGACATTATTACCTACTAGCTACCAACTAGCATGGCTGTTTCTGTTCACACACTACTATTATAGAAATCCACTAGATTTGACAGTAAATATACATGACATGCTTTGTGTACTACACATCCTATATTCCCTTTACATTCATTCCTACTATTACATGATATATTTATTGTAGCACAATGCTCTTATATAACAGTCATGGCTTAGTGGTAAGTCATGCAGACTACTGTTTTCAAGGTCCTGGGTTCGGGACTGACAGTGGGATTTTATTTTGCTTTTGAGTAGACTACAGGACCTGTCATTCAGAGTGATTAAGGCACTTTTAAGCAGTTGTAACCGGGTTAGTGCTGGTTTGCGCGGAGCTCCCGCATGCGCACTGGCGTTCAGCTCCGCGCACACCCGCTTACAACTGCTTAAAAGTGCTTACTCGTGCGCACACTCGTGCTATTTTCTTTGAAAGAAATGAAAATGGGGAGACAGGAAAGTGGTGAAAAAGGGGTCACAAAGAGGTTAAGACAGTGGGGAAACAAGCTTGGGTTTTGCAGGAGGGATGTAGGTAAGGCCCATAGCTGCCCAATTCTTCATCAGCAACAGCTGTGCATATGTTTGTAGATTGGTGTGACATTTAAAACCTTCCACCCCTGAGAGAGGTGTAAGGACAACAATAATACTTGTTGTACAGCCAATTGTAATTGACAGTTTCCATGTCCAGCAGACATGTGTGCGAAATGGGCAGCTATGTATGGGGCGTAATTTTTTTGTGGGTACAGAGTGCCCTTTTTTTTTTTTTTTTTTTTCAGGTGAGAGTGGTATCTAAGGTAAAGGAAGTCGGTATAGTTGGGGAGGTAGGTTGGGTAGGTCAACAGACAAGACAAACAAGATGCATACAGGGGCGGTGTATGACACGTGTGGGGGGGGTTACACAATTGATGGGGACGGATGTTTGGATATCCAGAGCCCATGAGCCCACAGATGGCAACAGTGGAACTGATATCCCCACCCATGGGCAGTTGCCACTGTGCCTTCACTGCCCAGGACGGGGCTGTGCTGGAGGCTGTGTAGGCTGGGCAACAGGCATGCCCGTTAGTTGTGCCACCTGTTCCTCAAGCTGGCACAGGGGCCCAAGAACAGCTTCCTGGATCTCCCTACACACCACAGTCTGGATGCTACGGAGGGTGAGTGGTGGTTCTCCTCCGGCCACACTTGCAGAGGGGGGATGAGCCCCATCCCCTGCAGCGCTTCCACCTGCAGGTGGCACAGGGCCACCGGAGGAGGGTCCAGACTGGGCACTACTGCCAGTTGCACTCGCCAGCTGCGGTGGGTCCGCTGGAACCCGCCTTCCCTGTCGTCCTATGTTTTGCATTATGTCATGACAGTTTGGGTTAGTAACATACAATACCATTTGCAATTAGTTGCAACAGCATGCATTAGTATTCTCATTAACCAAACACCCAGATATTCACACCATTGAACAGCGAGCATAACACATGCATAATTTGAACAGCAATACACAGTCCAACAACATGCAGGGTTGATTGATGGCAACAGGCCATCAGGTTTGGATGTATGAACAGGGCAGATGCATCAACGTACATGCAAATATGTATGACCCAACAGGACAAATGTCCATGGGGTGTTAAATTGTGATTGCACATACCAATTTCATGTGGAATGGATTATATGTGGTTATAGGGTAGGGTGAAGAAAATATAATTAACACCTTCAAATACCAATACATATGCTGTACATTTCTAATAGCTGCAGATATATACACACTACAGTTCTACCTACAGTTTCCTATGTGATAACTACTTCAAGTTGGTGATAAGAATGTTACTGCTACATCAATATACATTTTCATTTGTATTCATACACATTCATATCTGGCTTTGTTCAGCTACATCATCCTGCTACATTTGCTTTATATATCTATAGACAACTGTGGATGTTTGGTATTTCAGACAATCATACTATCTGCATATTGCAGACTGAGAGCAACATATCCAGATTTTGGGATACACATTCCAGCTGCAGGAACATTTTGAACACATTTTGCAGTTTGGTTCTGCTTGTCACAATCATTTCATTCTGTACTGACTGCAGTATACTTTATTCAGGAGTTATTGCTACTTTATTGGTGGATTCATAACTCTTTCTCACACTCTCTCACTTGTTTTATTTTTACAATTTAGGATGATACTTACTTCTAGGCTTTATTGACATGTTTTACCTGTAGTTATTACAATCCTTTCCAACAGTCTCACTTCTGTCATGTTTCAGTATTTCAACAGGGATATATTTCACACATGTGTTTTGCTCATCTTCTGCAGCTGTACTTTTCAGCCTGCTGCAGGTTGTGTACTATTATATTACAGGTGGGGCATCTTTATTTCAGACTTTATTTCAGACATTTTCATTTTTCTGTTTGGATTACAGACTGCAACACACTTTTGTAATCAAGCAATACTTGCAAACACTCTTACACTGTTACTTGCACATTTTATTACTTAGTGACTACACTGCACTCTTTTGCTAACTGTCATACTTTTATATTTATTTACAGTTACAGGGAGAGGATTACTGACCTGCCTGGTGGTGCAACCGCACCAGCCTATCGCCATAGGTTCTGCGGTTCACAGAACGGACACCTGCAGCGCACTCACGGGCAAACATCTTTACAATTTAAAAAAAATATAACATGTTCATTTATATAATTTTATGTTCATAGTCTGTGGGGGCATGTGTTGTGTTGTGTTTATTCACATTTCCATGTACTCTGTCATGTGGGTTTACTTTAGACACTTTTACTCTTCTGGGGGCATGTCCGCTTGCAGGGCTCGGCCTACGGACATGCCCCCTACTGTCTTCCACAGACCGTGTAAGCCTTAGGTGTGATTCAGCATGCCCTCATGCATATGCATGACATGCTGACGTCACACCGTTTAACTGCAGCCTCCATGTAAGCCTTGTAACTCTTACATGGAGGCTTCATGAATCCTGCCTATTGTAACACGAGACATACATGTAGAATGCTATCATAATGTACAAAGAGTAGGGATACAGGAAAGTAAGAAGATGGCAGTTATGTAAGTACACCCTCTTTTTTTTTGTTATTATTATTATAAATAGATAGTAAGAAGGAGATATGGATCAGTGGATGCAAAAAATGAAATAGATTTAGGGTTCTAAAGATGAGAAGTTTAGTCAGGGGTCAAGAAATCAAGTTGGTGGCAGAGCTGCGGTAGCGATCTGATTGTTCTGGTTATGTTTTGGGTAGGCTTTTACGTACTGGCTTGCCAGGCCTAATGCACAACCTTCAATGAAGGAACGCCCATTTAATTAGCATGGATTTTCTGAAGAGTATGATGTGTGAAACTCAAAGGTCCTTCAATATTTTCTAACTGCAGTCTTTAATGATTTGTCACTGATTTGCCAGGGAAACACAATCCCATGACAAATGGACCAAGAATATGAGGCACAAATCTGGGCATCATACAAAAATCTGTACAGTTGAGAGGCTTAGAAATGTGAACTCACATCATGTAAGGGGTGTGTCACATTATCTGTAACACACCCCTGCATTGGAAAAGTGCTCTACAGCACCAAAACAAGAAATAAAGTGTCCCCCGACACTTTTCTAGTAATGTGAACGTTAACAGTTTACATTAATTTTATTTTTTTCTTATTTTTCCTGGACGTGTAAGCATAGCTGAGCAGGTTTGCAGGGGGTGGCACCTTGATCACCATGTAAAAGCTAAATGTCCTGTTTTGGTATTCAAAACATGTACTTACTACATAGCAATCTGTGACTCCAACCACTAAGCTAATTGAGATATCTAAACTTCAGCTATACATTTGTATATAGCGTCTTCTATAGTTGAAATTTGCACAGCTCCATTAGCTAAGGGAGCTGTCCAAATTTCAACTATAGAAGATGCTATATAAAAAAGTATAGTTGAAATTTGGACAGATCCCTTAGCTAATGGAGCTGTCCAAATTTCAGAAATACATTGCTGAAATTTGGACATCTCCATTAACTAATGTTTTGTTTGTGTCTTTCGGCTTTTCCCGGTTAGGGGGGGTCGCGACAGCGGAACTCCGGTCCACTAATGATTGGCAGTAGATTTTTACATACTTGCTTGCTGGGCCTAATACACAACCTTCAATGAAGGAATGCCCATTTACGCATGTCGCCACACAGAAGACGCTCTAACTGAGAATCGAACGGGCAACATCAAAATGTGAGGTGACAACGCTACCGCAGCACCACCATGGCAGACATATCTCCATTAGCTAATGTATTTGTCAACATTTCAGCTATAGAAGAAGCTATATACAAATGTATAGCTAAAATTTGGACAGCTATGTTAGCTTTGTGGTTAGAGTCACAGCTTGCCATAGTGTATATTCAAGTTTGAATACCAAGACAGGGCATTTAGCTTTTACATGGGAAAACAGTTTTATATTTTTTATTTTATTTAATGATGTAGTAATTAATATTTGTTAACCAGAGTAGGTCCAAATTCTCAGTGTCAGTGGAGATATAAGGTAAAAAACCCCATTTAAACCCACGTTTCCCATACAGTACAGTCACACCCCAAGGTAATGTAATTAAAGCACATGGGGGAGATCATGTAAATTATACGACTGGTCATTGATATTGCAAAACGAGCATGCTGATTGTTTAGCTCAATAAGCGCATCCATTGTAAAACCTAGCATATACTAATGGAAAAAGGTCCGGTTGTCCTGACTCTATTCTATTGCTATACAACATAATTTTATACATTTTTTAACAAAAAATTAAAAAAAAACATAATCCAGACTCTGCACATAGCAGAGAGACAAGACAGAGAAAATACTAGAAAAATCATGTACATTATTCTCTCTCTCTCTCTCTCCTACCCTAAACTGTCCAACATTTTATTTTTGAATCTATTAAAAAAAATAGAAAACAAAAATGGAGCAATGGAGACCTTCTTTTCTGCATTGCTTCCTTTGCAAAGCACTGATGTACTTGGTATGCATGGGAACGCAAGTCCAATACGCATGCGCATTATATCAGAAAAAGCCCCCAGATACTGGAAAAACATGAAAGGACAGTATGGTGCTGGCATGCAAAGACATTTATTTAAGAAAAGTAAATATTTTCTCTTAAATAATGTCATTGTATAATAGCAATAACTGACCCCATGGTTGTGGTATAGTAAGATTTACCCACGGTTGCCTTTATGTAATCACTCGGGATTTGCTGTCATGATTAAACCACAATAACCATTGGTAAATTTTAATATACCACACCGACATTGTTGGTTATTGCTTAGGTAAAATATATACACTTAATAATAATGCATCAGTAATGGGAAATTAATATTCAATTCTGACTTCTTTTTTAAATGAAAATGTTTGTTTGCCCTTAGCTCAGTTTTGCTAAGCACTGCTAAGCCAAGCTAAGCACTGCTTAAACAGGACCTGTCCTAGCAATACTTAGCAGTGCTCAGCTTCACTTAGCTGGTTTGAGCATTGCTAAGATGTTGCATTCTAAGCAGTATTCAGCTCAGCTAAGCGGATTTGCACACTGCTAAACATTGCTCAGCATTTGCCACCTTCAGCACTGATCATACTCAGCTTAGCGGGTTTGCACACTGTTCAGTTTCCTCAACATTTTTGAAAATGGTCCAATGACTGCAAAGGGCGAGAATATGGCCTTGTTTAAACTGCACAGCTGGGAACACTGGCAGGAAAGTAATGAGGTTAAAACTACCAACATAACAATTGCAATACAACCTAAATTAAAGGTCATGCTACTAAATGCTAGGAGTCTAAAAGTGAAACTGCACTCATTGCAAACAGTCTTAAGCATGGAAAATGTTGACATCTGTGCAGTCACAGAAACCTGGTTCAAAGCTGTGGAGGCCACCCCAGCCATACCTGGTTACTCATCCTATTATACATTCAGACCTAAAACTATGGGTAGTAAAGCCAAAGGAGGGGAGTTTCAATATATATTAAAGACATACACACCTACAGGCTGGTCAAACTGTATGACACACAGGAGACACTCCAGGTGCAGTTAACCATTGACAAGAGCCCTATACAATCATAGCTAGCTACCTGCCCCCAAATCTGACTCAAGATGCCCAAACTGCCTATCTAGACCTGTTTGAATCTATCCAGATTCAACCCTTGACCCTGATCCTGATTGACTTTAACTAGCCAAACATAGACTGGAAGTACTACTTATGCCAGAACACAAATGGCCAGAGATTCCTCTATTTTGTCAATGCAAATACTTTGGAACAGCTAGTTGATACCCCAACAAGAGGTGATAATATTCTGGACTTGGTATTAATCAACATGAGTAGCCACTGCAGCATCTCTGCAGTATCATCCTCCCTTGTAAGATCAGACCATAAAGCAGTTATGTATGAAGTCACTATCTCCTACAACCTCCCTCTAGCTAGGGTCAAACAAAAAAACTTTTCCAAAGCTGATTACAGCCTCCTGAGGGATGGTATAAACAGCTTCACAGCCCCCTCTCCCTCTCTAGGAACTGGTACCAGTATCCAAAACTATACCAAATTACTAAATGAACATTTATATAGATGCATGGAATCAGGAATACCTGACATGACTAAATCATCCTCTGCAAGGAAGAGTAAACCAGTCTGGTGGACAGCTGCAATAAATAAACTCTATAACAAAGGAAAACAAAAAGTGCTGTCCAGGATGAAAAAGGTGCCCAATTGAAGCAATCTCTCCTTAGCCTAAACATGGGTAGCTAACTAGCTCACTGATAGAACCCACCTAGTCAAAATAGGGGAAGGCATTTCAAGCAGGAGACGCATATTGAGTTGCATACCCCACGGTTTGGTCTTGGGGCCTCTGTTATGTGGGATATACTTTTTCTTAGGTGCAGGCCAAAACCAGTGGGCTATGGCTGACCAGGTTTGCAGATAGCTGCAAGCTGGGAGGTGTCATCAATTCTCCTAGTGATGTGGACATCCTCCAAGAGTATCTCACCCAAACAAATAGCTGGTGCCAGAAACATGGCCTCAAGCTGAATACAAAGGAATCCATCATCCTCCCCTTTGTGGGGAGTGATGTCCCCACAAATTATCACATTAGTAACAATGTTCTAAGCATGCAGTCAGTTGTGAGGGATTTGGGCACCCAGATTGATAGCAATCTGACTTTTGACCACCATGTTACTTCCATTGTATGGAAAGCTTCCTAAATGGCTCACCTAATAAG
>NC_056744.1:1204885114-1204940114 GCF_019279795.1 Protopterus annectens | reverse complement strand
CTTTTTACACATTATAGGGAAATGTTGTAAATGTTTAATTTGTTTTGTATATATTACAATATGTTAACTCTGGTGGTTCAGCTTTACCAGAAGCCCATTTGCAGTGGAGACCCGAGTATAAAAGCCCCAGTTACACACAAGTGTCCAAAACTATTACAGTTACAGGAACAGATAATGTAGTTAAATGCATAAGTTTAGGAGATATAATAAAATCAATGCACCTAAGAATTAAATAACATTACTGAACAATAAGTTACAATACTGTTGTATATATCTAAGCAGTAATTAGCTTGCTATGTGAAGCTAAGGCAGCAACAAAAAGAACAACAACACTGGCAAGTCTCAAACCCAGGACCCACTGCACCAAAGACAGAGCATTGCATCAGTATGCCAAACCAGCGTTGAGCATTTAGTGCTTATTTTAAAATATATCATGAGTGTAGTGATGTAACTTTATGGAAAAAATATACCCCTTACAATTTTTGAACTCAAGACCCTCAGCAGTAAAGTCAGAGCATTGCACCATTATACCAAATCAATTGTGGGCATTTAGTGTTTATTTCAAAATACATCATGCAGTGCAGTGATGTAACATTAGGGAAAATTTATACTCCTAAAAAGTATTGAACCAGGACCCTCATTATCAAAGTCAGAGCAACACACCACTAGGCCAAAACAGCTACAGATGTTTAGTGTTCATTTTTAAATTATAACTTGCCGGACAATGATGTAGCATTATGGGAGCAACTACACCCTTACCAGGTATTAACTTCAGGACCCTCTGAACCAGAGTCGGAGCAACACACCACTACGACAACTAAGTTGTATGGAATTGCTCCCCATTCCTGTGCATATATCATCACTTAAAGTGATGTAACAATAGGGATAACATACACCTCCACCAGATATAGAACCCTGAAACATCTGAACCAAAGTTCAATGCAATACATCAGTAGGACATCACACCTCTGGGGAATTACCGGTGTCTGTACCAAGACAACCCGATTCCCAGTGACACAACTTCCACATATAATGGCATAAATGACAGCTTACATGGACCTGTGATGCAGACACTGAGCTGGTACACAGTCAAATAAATGCTGATGGATGTAAGGGATGCCTACAATATTGGGTACACCTCACAACTGCACAGAATGTTCACAGGTGTGTCACCTACTTATGGCATGGTTGTCATCAAACCTATTATGTGTGCTGAAGTACTGGCAGGTCATTGCAGACTGACCTTACAAACTCATGACAGCCAGGTCAGTGTCACATACCATTGACATCCAAACACACATGTCCATGTCAATCCTGTGTAACACACAGTATGCATGCACATATATCCTGCAAATACACCTCTCATAATAATGACTTAGTAGCTCTATCTGTTATATTTCTAGAATGTCTTACATCAAGACTCCCACAGTCCAGGCCCACAGTTCAGTGTGTTGCACAACATTTACATGCTTGTCAATACAACATAAAAATAAATGATCCCTGCAATGTCCAGCAGAAATAGTTGCTGATAACACAGCCACTGCCACCCACAGGAGCACATCAAAGGCCGGGAGGGTGGGATACATGTCACAAATATGTACATGTGTCCTAAATGTCCCCTACCACTCAATGGATGGCACAACTACTTAACATACATACCAGAGGCTCATTCCACACCTGGACTGTTATGGGTTTACACACCCTGGCCATGCTGTGACACAAGAGTGGACACTGCTCCCTCACTGACATATATGGCATGCAGTACCGCAATGTCGTCACACTCCTCATTAGGAGTCCTGGCCAGAATCCAGCAGCTGTGGCCTGCTACAAATGCAGCAGCCTGTCCAGCTAACTGCTACAGACCTAACATACCTCTCAAACAACTACAGCAGGGCATCCACAACACAACCATACATAAAGTGTTGGTGGGGGAATTTTCAGGTGATAGGGACAAGTGTTGCAGTCTCCCCCTACAGACATACACAGCTGATACACCAGCATCAACTACAGCAGAGCAGCATGCACATCCAGATAGAAAGGATGAATGACACACACACACACACACACCTGCCTGTCAGCTCACTGACCCTAACACACATTGTTAAACAGTGCACTGCTACAGAATCTGAAAGTCTGTTAATGGGCCGCAGGACAGTAGGTCATAGGCAGTAGTATTGGGGAGACACTGGTTCAGCCTCAGTAACAGTGGGCACGTAGGGGCAATACAATGTAAGGAAATGATTAAAATAGCAGATATTAATGTACCATTGATATGTTCTTGGTTGTGGCATGTCACACACACATTTTCCGAACACTAGGGACAACCATCACGCATTGTCCAACTGCTGTGTAGAGGTCCACATTTGTCTGGCAGGGGGTCTACATCTATCAGGTGCATGTACACATTCCACAGACATATGGGTACAGCATATGTCGAGCACCTACCAGGAGGACACCCCACACCAGATATACAGTAACCTCTGTTATTTTGTAGCACAGATGTTGCTGGTATGTCCTTGTGTACCTGTAGTAGCACTCACCTATTTGTTGGAAGTAGATCAGATGACATGTTACTGTAATGTTGCCCATAGGGGACACAGAACAATCAATGGCAGTGATGTGTGTGGACAGATAGCAACACATTCTGTCACAGCACCATATGAGATTACATGGCATATGGGCCCTGAGCACCCATATGCCAAGGCTGGCTGTTATCCCATGTGCATGCATGCCAGTACCTGCTACCCCAGTCCAACTGGGACACAGCTGCAATCCCAAGGGTGTATGTGGAGTTAAACATCCATTGATGCAGGTTCCACCTGCAATGGTGTTAACAGCTAACCTGCTTAATATGGACAGGGTGACCATTCCACAGCAGGGTGAGTGTGTGGTACACACATCCGAGCTGCCAATAAGCACAGTGGCTGTCACACACCGAGTTGATGGTGTGTGTGTGTGTGTGTGTGTGTGTGTGTGTGTGTGTGTGTGTGTGTGTGTGTGTGTGTGTGTGTGTGTGTGTGTGTGTGTTAACACACTGGGGCATAAATTGCACCTGTGCAGTATTCCCATCATTGTGGATTCTGTGATTGCCTTGCATACCACACTGAGCTCACCCTTGCAGATTATGTATGACACCAGGTAGACTGTTGACCTTGTAGGCTATCATTCTATGGTAGATGTTTGAGGCCCTGGTATTGCCTGGTGGGGGAACTCATTGATGTCCCCAGCTGCTGCATCTGTTGTGTGATGTGACTGATGAACAGGGAACCATAGACAAAATAGGGCCTTATTGGGGGGGAATACAGGGATGTTTACACCCCATGTCCCCTGATGGCATGCCTATATGTATGCCTTGGGCCATGTAGCAGCATTACCTTACAACAGATGCAACCTTGTAGTGATATGTCTTGGTGCCAAACATCTGTGTACAACAATACCTCATGACCAATTGCGTGCCTAGAATGTATTTAGTACTGCGATAATATGTGTGGATGTCACTCTCTTCAAAGGGGTTGACAATGAATGTTGTGGTACGTGGCCTGAGTCCACGTGTCTGTTAACAGTCATCTATCTGTGTGAGACCCTCCTAGGCAAATGTCCACATCATTAGGGAATCTGATGATGGCACACAGCATGCAGTCATCCACAGACATGGTTGGACATGGGGTAATGGGTGTTCCCTGCATCTCAGGGGTGTACATCACACATAACATAGGGCAGTACACAGAACAAAAGGCTACTCTGCTAGATATGGGTAAACCACTTGGGAAGGATTCCCCTATGTGGCATAGGTGGGTCATGTCTGAGCACCACTGTGATACCCCTATGGTAACATATGGTGTGATGTATACATGGAAGTGTTATATCTATAAAGGGTAGGTGGGTTATGCCATCACAAGGTTTGTCCACATCAAGGTAGGTGGTTTGTAATGTCACCCCCCCGGTCCATACATATGATGACTGCATACAGGTCAACCAAGTGTAACAGACAGGACCCCTTCCTGGACAATGCCTAACTGTCCGTAATGGAGTATGTGCAGGTCACCAATGTCATGGTTAATGTGTTCCAATATAAACTGTGCCATGGCCTTGCAGAACAGCATAGTTAGGCTGCTTGGTGTATCATGTGACTGAGTGGTGTACACCATACCATACTTTGGAGGGGTGACAGTACTCATCCATCAAACGTCCGGAACAATGGCAGTGGGCAGCCTTCCTTTGAATAATGCATCCTATGGTGTTACAAAGTTATGGTTTGGACTGTATAGTATGCACCCTTTGATGTGGTTGTGTCCCACAGCAGATGTATATCATGAGATTCAGCTAACAGTGGTGAACTGTTCCCCACATTTAGGAAACAGGTGAGTTTGTGTAGACACCCTGATGTACTGATGGTGAAGAGAAGGGGTGGTACCTACACCAACTGTGTCAGCCATCCAGTATGCCATACCAGCAGCACTGGTATAGTTGGTGTCCATGACCACCACAAGTGAGCAGATGCAAGTGTACCCTGTCCTGTTGCAGACATATGTGCAATAGGGGAGAGGACTGTCTGTAGTGGAAATAGACAAAATAAGCTCATTGTTTGTGGTGCAGGTGTGCAAGACTGATCCCATTCTCATGTACACACTATGGAGAGATGTCATCCCTGTTATGGACAGTATGTATTGCAGATGTCCACCAGACAGGTGTACATATCCTAGCAGATGAAGGTGTATGCCTGTAGTGTAGAGTATACATGCATAGAAATGTACTTATATGACTTGTGTGTATGTGTGTCTATTGCTGCCAGTCTTTGATGAGGTGTTGGGGGCTGTGTGGCTGTGTATATACCCCCCCAGGAGGATGTACTACACATTGCAGGTGTATGTATGGCTGACCATATCTAGGCAGGTAGATGGTGAGTGCAAACATGACCGTTTGATGTTAGTGTTGTAATAGATGATGACACTGTAGGTATGCTGCTGTGGTAACCTCTGTTGTGCATTGTCAACTGCACTACACCTTCAACTCATGTGTGGGTAGCCCCTGGCTGCACTGAGGTGTTTGTAATTGGACTGATGACATCTCTCTGGGCAGTTGTGTGCTGCCATGGGTATGCCTTACAATGCATGTTACAGTAATTGAAGTGGCCTAGGTTCAAGGTACAGACACAACTCCTAATACAGTTGATGATTTCCATATAGGCAGAATGGGATTACTAGTCACAAGTGGTGGCTGGTAGCTAGCTGTCATCTGCATAGGTGTGTGCTGTCAGTGGTGAACTACCCATGCAGTATCCCCAGTGCATCTTACTGGCCGTACAGTGTGGAGATGTTTATGTGTCTGATATTTACTGAAACACCATATTCCATGCCATTACCAGCTTCCCTTTGTGTTCTGAATGTATGATAGGATGCTTGACCAAGTAAGGCTGGGGTGCTCTCTGTAGCTGTGAGCCATGGTGTGTGTGACTGCAGTTCCCAAGGTTAAGAATGTTTGCAATGAGGTCTGAGTCATTTATACACCTCTACTATTTAGCAGCATGGCCTTCAATGTGAGCCACACTGACAGTTGTATGCTGATATTGATTACCTTACCACAATTACTAATGGGGTCACTATGGGGCTGCAGATAACCAGTACCAGACCCATGAAGACCTGTAAAGACAGATGGATCCGATCACTTGCAGAGCATCGTGGCCTGTTTATCATATCATTCCACAATCACAGGTACTGGTACACTGGAAATATCACAAGATGAAAGGGGCACATATTAAGGCCAACCATTTCATGATTGTATTGCACTATATGTCTGGGTGACATTAGAATGCTGTTTAAGGTTATGGACATACCTGCCTGAGGCACATAATCAATGTGCTCACTCCTGTCTCACTGCATATATTCCAGGACTGTACATGTCATCCCAGGAACACCTACAGATACTGTCACAGACTTATGACAGTACCTGTTGGTGAGAGACAACGGTGCATATGTAATACAGTGGAGTGTGTCACCTGCCTCGACCTTGATGCAGGTGAGGACGGTTTGCATGGTACTGTGTTTGACATGAATGGGGTGTGCTTTCCTGAAAAAGGGCAGCCTGTAGTAGACAAACATGTTTCTTCAGCAGATAATTTTGCTGTCTCATATGTGATTCTGGCCTGTTGTGCTGGTAATGCTTACAGAGTTATGCTCACATATATGGGGCAGACGTTGAAGAGCTGAGCACAACATTACCATCTAGGCATGCCACAGCCCACAAGTGGTAAACCTGTCAGATATAGAGTGGGGCAATACTGAATCTGGGATATCTGCATACAAAAGGTGTTGAAGGCCATGGATAACATCTGTGGTGTTAACTTAGCCTTTCAATTTGATGCTGCTGTCTGCATAGGTGTATTCCAGAACAGCCATGCTGATAATGTATTGCAGTAATGACCAAGGACTTAACAGAGGTAACATCCACCTTTTGCCTGGATGCAGTCCCTTTACCGATGTGGTAAAGAATGTACAAGCCTTTTCTGACCACTGCCACTACTTGTTGCATGAATGTGACAGTGTTATCCTCCTGAGTACCCAGGTCTGCCAACACTTTGTGTTAATGGCATAGCCGTTGATGTGAGACAGTGTGTGGTCATGTCCATGACATATTGTATGAAGGCACTGTTGTTTGCATTCAGCTTGAGTCCAGGACATTGGCACCATTCCATATCCACTGTATGACCCCATAGCAGTGTGTTAAAGGCAGTTTGTGTGTCTATGACAGACAGCACACTACGTACGGTGGACACAGCCTTGGACAGTACCTACATACGTGAGTGGTGGCAGTTAGCATTCATGCCTACATACATGTGGGTCATTGGGTGCGGCAGCAAATCATAGGACCTCCACAGGTCTACATATTGCTCATGCATATGCAACACAGATTGGGTTCACCATCTTATCAAATGTGGGCTGGGTTACACATCTTGCAGTACCATGACAGTTGCTAGGACATACCATACCCATGGGAAGTGGAACTGACAGGACTTCCCTGGGTTTGCTAATATGACACTTTCTTGGAGTCACATTATCTTTGCTTATGCTATTTGTCATAACATGCAGGAGCTTCTGATGTTAAATAACTGCTTTGTACAACTAGTAGACAATGTTAGGGGCATGTTGCTGCCCTACACTCTGGGGACCTCTATATTGTTTGAGTCATTGTCACAGGTGACACCTGGCCAAACATGGACTGCAACCTGTAGGGTGGGACACATGGTGGCCATACCTCTCACCTCTACAAAATTTTGCAAAATGTCCTGATGTTTGTCACATACGTTTGTTCCATTCCCCATGATGTTGTGGTTTTGTGGCATATATGTGGCAAAACATGACCGAGTAACATTAAAGAATGATAATGTATATTGTCAGGTCAGAACACATTACCTTCAGGAGATGCATGCCAATGCACAACCTGCTATGCTGTCTACTTTTTGTGTGTCACTGCAATAAATACTAAAGATTGAGCCTAATATTTGGCCTTTGTCCAACTCATCTGTATGGCTTTACCCAGGTGTCCTTTTATGATGGTTTGAGAGGTATGCTGGTGGCCCTAACACAGTCACACCACTGCAACGGGGTATACATACATACACACACACACACACCAACCATGTACGACCATTGTTGGGAGTACAATCCCTACCTGGCTAGTTTTACCTATGTTGTTGCTATATACATGACACAAGCACCACAGAGTCTATATAGTGTAGGTGTGCCTGCCACTACTATTCAGGTAGTTGACATATTCAGGTGGTGTAAGGATTGCCACACAGGGTTTGACAGGCCCTAATAATGTTATAACCATCTCACCCACACACATAATGCTGCATGTGGACATGCATTGAAACACACATGCACACAGAGTGGGCACTTTTGTGTTTAGAAGACATACCCACCAAGTTACATACACTGCAAACTGACATAGGTATTGCACACCCAACAGTGGTATTGATTTATAAAATGTGGAACTTCACTTCTAAGGTGGATGACATTTGTAGGCCTTGAATAGGTTGCCAATGGGAAAGTTAACAGGGCAGAACAGGCACACTAAATGGCATAACCATCTCTCTCTCACACACACACACACACACACACACACACACACACACACACACACACACACACACATGCATGACAGCCACGCTGCTACAGGGGATATGCATACACAAACACATACACTCACACAGTTGGTAGTATTCAGATTATAATGCCTACCTATCTAGCTGTATGTGTTATAGTGCTACATACCTATTGCATGTGTAATGATGGTTATCTGCTGGAGACATACCTCACAACATCATACACCAATTAACCTGGGAAAAGCCTTCATTAATTGTGGGATACACACACAAAATATAAGGACACTTTTCACACATTTCTCTTACATACCTAGACAACTGATAGTGTAACAGGTTTTGCATCAGCTTGATCTTTCAGTAGGGTATTACATATGAAATGCATATGTCTATCAATATTTCTGATGTCAGCCCTCAATTATTTGACAATGATTTGACAGAAAACTCCTTTTGTATGAGACATGGAACACATATATGTGGCAAACATCTAGTCATTCTGCAATAAATTGTACATTGGAGTGGTACAGCCTACAGAATTTAAAACAATGCATCTAAGGTGGATGACATCAACAGGCCCTGTAATGTAATGTCATGAGGAGGGAGTCAACAGGCCTTAAAACAACATAACCAACCTCCACATGGGTTATGTGTCACTCACATGCACATATTATCTATCTATATGTATATTATATATATATATATATATATATATATATATATATATATATATATATATATATATATACACACACACACACACACACATACACTATTACAGTTGCCAGTATTGGGATTCAAATCCCTACTTATCTAGTTGTTTGTACTATAGTGTCACATATTTATCACAAGTGCCACAGAGCTTAGATGGTTGATGAGTGTCCAAAGGTGCTTCTAAGGTGAATGACACCAGTAGCCCTTGTAAAGTAGGGCAATGGGGGGTTTACTGAGTGGAACAGGCCTCAAAATGGTATAACCTACAAACACACAGTTGTCAGTACCAAGATTAAAAACCCAACCTATCTAGTTATATGTACTATAGTACTACATACTTATTGCAAGCATCACAAAGTTTAGATGACTGAAGAGTGTTCATAGGTGCTTCTAAGGTGAATGACATCTGCACTCCTTGTAAAGTGGGGCAATGGGGGGTTTACTGGGTGGAACAGGCCTCAAAATAGCATAACCTACAAAAACAGACTCAGATACATACACACTCAGCTGCTAGTACCAAGATTAAAACCCCTATCTCTCTAGTTGTATTTATCATAGTGGTTTATACTTATCACATGTGCTACAAAGCTTAGACAGATGAAGAGTGTCCAAAGGAGCTTCTAAGGTGAATGACATCAGCAGCCCTTGTAAAGTGGGACAATGGGGGGTTACTGGGTGAAACAGGCCTCAAATTTGTATATCCTACAAACACACACACACACACACACACACACACACACACACACACACACACACACACACACACACACACACACAGACTCAGATGCAGATACACACACATTCACTCAGAGACACACAGTTGCCAATATAGAGATTAAAACCCCTACCTATTTAGTTGTATGTACTATATTACTACATACTTATTGCATGCACCATGAGCCTTGTGCATTTGAAGAGTGTCTGCCACTGCTGTTCGGGTGGATGACATCAGTAGCTGCTGAAAGATAGGCCACTATTGTGGAGAACACTGGTATCAGGCCATTAAATGGGTGAACATTACACAGACATAGGCTTGTTTGGTGTGTGTAAACAGATGTGAGTGTAAATGATACAGAAACACAAACAAGGTGAGTGATGTGATATTACAACCCATACATCACTACTATTACACAGTGGACCTCACCAAAGTACTTGCACATGCCACTGCTTACAATTGTTGTGCAAATGTCTACACAAGTGCATCATTCTATGGCTTTCAGGGTGTCTCTCTCTCTCTCTCCCTCTCACACTGCCTCTTTCTTTTTCTCTGGCTGTGTCTATCTCTCTCCCTGTCTCTGCCTGCTTATATTTTATATATATGTACATGTTACCTATATACATGTATGTATATGACACTCCACAGATGCAGATATATGTTATATGTGCCACATACAGACAGATGTGGGTAATCCTGTGTGATAGGGGTGGGGAGAGACAGATAACATGTACAAAGTTGCCTGTACACAAAGGCATATATGGGCAACACAGTTCTATAGTGGGATGTGTGTTCAGACATGGATAAGTGTAGGACCATGCCCACTTTAGTAGTAACAGTGGTACTCCAGTCCAGAGCTACCTGTACTCCAGTCCAGGCTTTTGTGTGCTACAGCCGATTGGCTGATGAACCTGTATAAGCAGTTCAGAAACTCAGTGATATAGTGGCTAAAGGATCTCCTGGCTGTGTGCTATCCTTATTAAGTGAGTCATATCTTGAGGTGGGTATAGAGTGCATTGGACTGAGCAAAGGTTTCCATAATATGTGTGGCATATTCTACATAGCACTGTGATTTCCAGGTATGTGAATGGTCTTCATTAATGTGAGGAACCGCTGACAGACATTTGTGTACTGACTCCATGCAGTGCTGGGAACTTATGGTACTGCACAAATTGTTCTAGTGTGCACAATCTATGTTTGTGTGGTCATTGCTTCCCCTGCTCCTTATGTCTTTCTTGGTCCTTGTGTACTACTGCATTCTCAGCCTTTTTCCACACTTGCCACTGTTATGTATTTGTAGTTATGGTGTGACTGGGGTAGAAGTTGTAACATTACACAAGGGGTTATGGACTTCACACCTCTGAATGTATGTGTTTAGCATGTTGCCCATCATTGTGCCCATACATCATATGTGATCCTCAGAAGGTTTGTGTTGCAGCTGTCAAACTCTTACAGAAACACATCTGAACAGGCACATAGATGACAGCTGTACACAAGCCCAGACATGGGTACAATGGTCTTAATATTTCTGCTCCAAATGTAGACAGTTGGTAGAAGATTTTTGTATTAGCTTTCCTTTTTTTATGGGTATGATGTCTGCATCTTAACTGTCTGTCACTGATGTTTTCACATCAACCAGTTTTGTTTACAAATAGTTTGTCAGGCAAATGCAAAGTTATAACAAGCAGAACAGATATAGGAGGCATAGGTGTGGACATTCTATGAATCCCTGTAATTCCAGGGGTATGGATGGAGCCCACTGACTTGTTGTAAGGATTGACACAGTAATGTATCAGCCTTTATATTCTGGCAGTGCACTGACCTGTCCCACCCTACTGCTGTACTAGGCACCATGTACATTACTCAGAGCTGTGTGCTATCCATATGTATGGCCCTTGTCCCTCCACTATCCAGCTTTCCTGCAGTAACACATATTTCTTCTGGATAGTTTGTATAACTCCTACTGTAGGTGTAGCTGACATGCAGATTTGCTGCCACGGGCAGTCTGGAGCCATGGACCCTGAAAACCACAGTCCTATAGTTAGACCAGTAGGTCACAAGAGCCACCAGTAAGTGCTGTGTACTTCCTAACACTATTAACCACAAACATACAGAGCACATTGACCCCTGCATATTGTAGAACTGGAACAAGGTATCAAGTTGATTGTGACAGGCCTGGGAATGTGTGGTCTGCTGCTATTACCTTACAAATATACATGTTACTGCAGTTCTATGTGAACACGGGTGTGTTGGGGGGGGTCATACTGTTTAACTGTACACGTTTTCACTGACTGTCCAGATGTTTGGCTCATATTCTGGTTCCATTTTTCATTACAAATGTGGTTGTGTGGCAAATATTAGTGAAATCATTTAAGACTGAAGTTAGAAAGTTATGACAGCCATTTGGGTTTCAGACTTCTTGCCCACACTACAGAGAAGTCATGCTACTGCAACAGCTGTTATTGTATCAACTTTTAATGTTTGTAAGAGCAATATTTATGGCATGTTCCTGTTTTTGAGCCTTTGCCACACATTTCTTAATGGCTTTGTACAGCGTTCCTGTTGTTGGATGTTTAGACCTATGCATGGGACTCCAGCATTGACATCCATGTATTTGTCCCATGACCCCGCTATTTGTAAGTCCCTCACATAGTGCAGGGGATTTTGCTGGCACAGGCCTTACTTCATATTGTGTAGTGGGCAGAACCAGGCAGTGTGTGCCTGTTGTCCCACATAGCTGCCCATTGTCTGCTGCTGTACCAGTAACCCACTCCATTCCCATGCATACATGCAGCAATACCATACATATGCTACCACAATGTACTATGCCATTCATTTATTGTTAAGAAAAGTGACTTATCTTGTGGCAGTAGTAGTTGTGAGGACAGTGCTTCAGGTCTGACTCTATCAGATGCACACAGTACACTGCATATACATGGTAAGTTATAGATAGTGTGATGTGTGTGGGATCCTTTTTACTGTGTGTGCGAGTCGGACAGAGGTGTCAGTCCCTGGGTCCATAGGGTGTCAGTGTATGTGCTATGTGTTGCCTCTTTGCCAAGGCCAGGGTATATCGGGCATGCCCACATCTGCCTACAGTGACAGGCTGAGGGGGTTCCTTCTCTGAGTCCCCCTGTGCCTGTGGTGACCTTGGGACTGGTGAGTGGCTATGTGTCTCTTCCCTGTGAGGTTTCTGTTGCAGCTGTTTCTGCAGGATCATATTGTGTAGCATGGCACATACTATGAACACATGTGGCTGGAGAGTGCTGAAGGGCTCCACTTGATATGTCAAGGCAGCAGAACTGTGGCTTGAGCATCCCAAACACACTCTCTATGATGTTCCCAGCTTGTGCATGTGTCTCATTATGACATTCTTCAGTGTGTGTGTGTGTGTGTGTGTGTGTGTGTGTGTGTGTGTGTGTGTGTGTGTGTGTGTGTGTGTGTGTGTGTGCATTTCTGATTGGTGTCATCATCCATGGTTTCAGTGCATTGCCAGCATCCCCCATGAGATGGCCGTATGGGATATCCCCCATGGCAGATGCCTGACACAGTTGTGAGGCATGCCAGATGTGGGAGTCATGATAACTGCCAGGGCTGCCAGCTCACATATTGATGATAATGCCCTGGGCATTGCACATAACCTGAAAGTTGATGGAATGATAGCCCTTGCAATTGACGTAGACTCTGCCATCTTCACCAGGTGGTGCTTTGATGTGGACATGAGTGCAGTCTATGGCACCCAGTACCTCTGGTTAGTTTGCTACATGGTAGAAGAGATGCATATTAATGGTCCTTTCCTCAGGAGTGCTGGGGAAATAAATGTGCTCACTGGCATGTTCTTAGCATGACATCCAGGAACTGGTGGAGTACCCTGGATGTGGATGCCTGTGAGATCCACATGATGCCCCCAGTAGGTCTTTGGAAAGTACTTATAGCTAGTATTCTTAAGTCTACACATACCTTTGTTTCCACTGGGATGGGTTCCTCTCTGTAGGTTCTGGGTCTGAGGTGAGGGTGGCAGAGCTCGGTGAGTTGCTGAGGTATGTCCTTGACCACCCTGTAGTGATCTACTATCTCCAGCTTGTGTAGCTCCTGAAAGGCTATCCTAGGTCTAAACACTCTCCTACTTCTCAATCTGCGGCAGTTGTCAGCATCATCATCATCACCGCCCACAGTCTGTAGCATATAGAGATGTAGCAAAGCAGCAGCAGCCCCTATTATTTTGTCATGTAAAATTCCCAAGTGTGTACTCCAATGGTGCTGAGTATGTGGGGAAAATCTGACTGAAGGGTATTTGCATACTTTATACTGGTGTGCTGCAGATGCTGCCTGTATGACAGGCTGACTATGATACATTCCACCTGCCAGCTACATTACTGAGGGGTTTGAATGGGTCACTATGAGTGACAGAGGCCTTATTAGTTATTTATAGTTGACTGCCTTTTGTCTGCTATTTCCTTTTTTCCCATTTCTTCCAGTTTTAAGCCTTTAAAACTGTTGCAGCTAGTGAGAACATTGCTGAGTAGAAAAGGCCTTCCCCTGGACACAAACATGCTCAGCATTTCTGAAACAAGCTAAGTATAGCTACGCAGCCTCAGCACACACCCTTGCTTAGCTGTGCTAGCTGGTTTCAGAAATGCTGCACAGTGCTTAGCGGTGCACAAATCCGCTTATCTGGGCTGAAGGCTGCTTAGAATTAAACTTCTAAGCAATGCTCAAACCGGCTAAGCAGAGCTGAGCACTGCTAAGCATTGCTTAGTTTTCATTTAAATAAATGTACTAATTGGACATTAATTACTCATTACTGACATATTATTAAGTGTACATGTTTAATATTATATGACGTCCCCCATACGTGCTTTGATTACATTACCTTGGTGTGTGACTGTACTGTACGGGACACTTGTGTTTATATGGGTAAGTTCACATCTTATATCCAATGACACTGGAAATTTGGACCAGCTACACTACCCTGGTTAACAAATATCAATCACTACATAATTAAATAAAACAAAATTATTCTGAATAGCCTGTTGTGGTATTCAGACCATGAATTACTGCATACAAAGCCAGTATTCTAACCACTAAGCTAAAAGAGCTGTCCAAACTTTCACCTATATATTTTTATAAAGCTCTTTCATGATACAAATGCTGTGTAAATAATATAACCATTTTAAATATATATATATATATATATATATATATATATATATATGTGTGTGTGTGTGTGTGTGTGTGTGTGTATATATATATATATATATATATATATGTGTGTGTGTGTGTGTGTGTGTGTGTGTGTGTGTGTGTATATATATATATATATATATATATATATATATATATATTTATATATATATCAAAACCTGTCATTCTATCAACTTTCTAAGTTTGTAAGAGCAATATTTTAAAACTATCCCTATTTTTGGCCTTTTGCCTCACTGTTAGTTCTGCATTTGTCCAGGCTTGTAAACTCCAATGTGTTTACACCAAGCATGACACACCCCCTTTTCATGTCAGCTGCCTCTTCAGCCTACACCACTGCATTATAGCCCCTATATGGTTAGGTATTTGCAGACACGGTGGTCCATTTTGCTATTCAGTAAACATAGCTAATTTGCATACACCAAATTACCTATACCCTAGTTACAACACTACACGAGAGCCTATATCCTTAGCAACCACTTTTGCCTGCCATTGTATGAGTCTGCATGCTGGCCAGTATAATAGGGAATTTACTTTTAGCTTAAATAACCCCCTTTTATTATTTTAATTTTATATTTTGTTAGATCCCATACTTGGACACATCTGAGCTCCAATTGCACATAGCATATGTGCACATAAAATTGACCTTTGTTTTTTTATATTTTGCACTAGTTTTACATGCCAGTGGCCATAGTTTTGCCCATTGGCATGTCTGATGCAATTAATACATGCTTTACTTTGAGTTGCTATAGCCCCATTTTTTTGCAGTGTTGTACATGGACAGTTCCCTCATACCTTTGTTATGCAGACACAGCTCCTACACTAATGTCTGTCTGCTTCCTGGATCGGTAAATTACCTAACTTGCATGGTTTTCACCAGCAAATGAGCTGATTTATATCCCAAGATTGTGTCCGTGGTTGAATAGTGCTAGGAGGCTCGTGCATGTCGCAAGCACTTTTTCCTGGATTGCATTGACTCCAAACTCAGTGTTCGAGCCGTAACGCTATGCTTAATGGAGATTAGCTTTGTGTAAGCTTTATTGAATTTAGGGGTGTCTCTTAATAAATGCATTAAGTGAATTAGTGATTTCAAAGTTCTGTTAAAAGGCAATGGGCTCATTATTGAAATGTCAAAAAAGATGAAAAAATAGACTAAAACCAGGAGAAGATTGAATTTCAAAAATGCCCCCCCCGCAACCTCCCCATGTGAGTGTGTCAAGTCATCTGTACCCTCCAAATGTATTTACACCAACTCTCAGCTTTTCCTACCTCAGAGGAAAGGGTGTATTCTAAGAAATGGCATCACAGACTTTGTATATGTAAGTCTGATCTTTTGGCCATTCAGTCTCTGCATTTCTGGAACTCACTCTAGTGCATCCTGACATTTCAAATGGTTACCGTTGCAGTGTTGCTGTCACCACAATTTACCTCTGGAGGATGGCTTATAAGGTAAAATGTGATATCATCAGTATTAAACTTTGCAACAAATTGGCAGTAGATCAATACCACCGATGGTAACTGAATATTAAAGGAATAGACTCATCTTTCACTTTTCCTGTGGCTTTATTTGCAACACTTAACAATGAGGAACTTAATTCAGTGTACATATCTGCTTCAGAGTGAGCTTCTACAGGTTGCACGATTTGAAACTTTGGTGATTGTGCTGCCTTTTTAGACCATTTTGTGCAGCCAGCATGTACTGGGTAAGGTGAAGGTTAAATCATTATATCTGATAGCCGAATCTTGATCTTCCCATTCGTTACCAAATAACCTTTTAAGGGCATTCAAAGTCTTAATAAAATTCTGGTGATTCTGACATTTTTTCTGAGGCTATTTTACACAGCTAGTTGTTTGCAAGTGAAGTTACAAATGTTCTCTGATAGTATGGGTTAATGAGCCAGAATTTAGAATACAGACAGCCATTGCTTTGAATTCAGAGTGGTATTTCATATGGACCTCCAAACATGGGGCAAGTGGAGAATAAGAACTTGACCTGTAAATTGAATACTTCTAGAAGCTGAAATGGCCTTGCTCCAGGTGCAGGACACTGTACTTGATAGCAGAACCTTAATTTGATATACCCAAAGGTATGCAGAATAGGCTTCCAAGGGATGCAATGCTATAGATAAAGTTTAGTGATTTTTCAGTTTTGGAGTAAGGCTAAGATCTCCTCAGACAGTAAACATGAGCTAGACTTAAACCCACACAAACGTCTTGCTTGTATTCATGAACAACTGCACTGAATTCATAGTACTCCTGGATATGCTTCTCTAAAATTTGGGGGAGGGGAGAATGTGACTCTTGCCTGGGAGAAGAATATTTGTCTAAAGCTGTTTGCTGTAAGTACAACCTTCAGAATTTGCTACATTGATAAATGCTGCGTACTACTGTATTTATTTATTTTATTTATTTGCAGTTGGTTTACCAGGATAGTCCATTGGGCCATTATAGGTTACAATAGTTTAAAGATTATATTTATACAAAGGTTGCAGTTTTGAACAAGACCTTCAATTTATACAGCAAACATTGCAAAATAGTTCATAGTTACAGTCTGATTAATTGTTTACAAAATGCATATATAGCAGCAGCAGTCTGATGCAATATATAAAACATATATAAAGTACTGAAAAAGTATATGGAGAGATAAATAGAAGGAGAAAGTTTTATGTAACAGGAGTTTGATATAATTGTTATGTGGGGAGAGAGCAGGAGCATTGTACTGTAGAGTCAAATGTTTGTGTTTTACTCCTGCAAGAATGATATTGCACACAAAATGGAGAAGATTGTCTCACTCCTAGTGCAGCTTGTGAATATCTATCTGTCTGTTTGTCTATCTATTTGCACTGATATGTGCTACTTACAGAATGTCACTTCTGAATGAACTATTAGTGCTGGGATATTTGTATTCATGATCCTGTCCTTGCAGTGGTTGTTCATTTTAGCTTGATTTATTTTAAGACTTTTCTGAGTATGACCAATACTTTATAGATTTCTGCAGAGTGTGGTCTGTTTATAAGGAATTCACTTGTACCATTTAGCTTAGCCACTAAAACTGGAAAAATGTCAAAGGTTCTTATAGGAAATGTAACAGTGACATGTTAGGGTCTATTTTATATCATTGACCACTTAGTTTGTCGAACGCCTAAACGTCGACAGCTAAGGGTCGAAAACTTACAATCTTGAATGGCCAGTTAAGTGAATTCTTTCATCAGGAAAGAATTCACTTGGCCATTATCGGGAATTTGCCCTTTCCCCAATGTGGAGCGATCTTGAAGTTGCTATATTTAGTTGGGGGTGGGTGGGAGGCAAAGCCACCCACTTTGTTACGGGTTGGAAGTTTATAGTTTATATTAGTTATATTAGTTATATTAGTTTGGCATGGTCAAGCAAATTCTTTCCTGATGAAAGAATTCACTTAACTGGCCATTCGAGATTGCAAGTTTTCGACCCTTTAGTATTGACGTTTTGGCATTCGATAAGCTAAGTGGTTGGTAATATAATATAGACCTACATTTTAGCATGCTGAATGGAAGGCACTGAAGAAGATAAAAAGACAGCTTATAAACATTTTCATGACAGAAATAACACACACATAGTCTATTTGTCTAGTCTTATTCTAGCAGTCAGGGTGATATCACTTCCTGAATTCATATTGCTGAGGATGAACACAATAGAAGGCTAACAGCAAAAAATGCCAGCAATGGCACCTGAGCTAAGGCATAGGTTAAGTCTGGTCCAGAGCAGCATGAAGAAAAAAAAAAAAATAACCAAAGCTTGGCTAGTTTGTCTGAGTCATGTGAACTCCAGACTCTTATGGTAAATGGAAAGTGGTTTGATGCAGATGCCTGATTTTGGTATAGAATTTGTTTAAAAATATCTGTTGAAGTTTGATAAAACAGAAAATAAATACACTTGCTGAAGCAACAACAGCAACAGAAGACAAACCCTTGGATTCAGTAAACTCTGTGTAGGCTTCACACGAAGCCTACACCGAGTTTACGTTTCAGCTTAGTGATGCATGGTGAGCACTATCGCTAATTACATCTTCATGCCACGCAACACATTTAAACATAGACAAACATAGCTTCATGGCTGGCAAAAATTTTACTGGCCAGAAAACCATGTAAAGCAACACAGATAGCAAACCAGTTTACATCAGAACACAGTAGGTTAGCAGGTTTGTGTGGAATTCCACAATGATCACAAGGGCTTAACATATAGTTATCATGGCTCTCAACGTCTTAGTGCAAGAAATCAGGACAAAGCCCAATATAATGGGGTGACAATGTCTCAGAAATAGGGACATATTTTATGTACAGAACAGTGTATACTGTGAAGAGTATTGTGAAATCCCATTCCTGGCATTATGTACTGAAGCTGCATAAATGATCTGTAAGGGTACATGGACTACCATGTATGATAAACACTCAGGGGAGGTGTATGTATTGAATAGGGACACACAAATGAATTGTAGGAATGAACACAGGGAAAGAGGATAGGTGAAACAACCTAATGCACAACAGATGAGGGCATGTCAGTGGAAGACAGTTGTAGCAAAAACACCAATCACATATCAATATGGTACAGTACGGATTGCCCCGTGAAAATGTGTATTATGTTACTGTCACACAAGGTGACATAAGAATAGGAAAGATGTCTTTGTGAGATAGGCATCCTTACATGAACAATGCAGTGGACATCTATCAGGGATGTTATGTACAATTAAGGTAGTGTGCCTATTGTGAAGCTGTGCAAACTGATTTGCCTGAATATGAGTGTAATCTCAGTAGAGGTCTCCAGCAAATGGGACACAGGTAAAGACTCATGGATAACAGTAAAAGGGGCACACACAATCATGGACAATATTAGAATAATACCACCAGTAATCCCATGTATCTGACATAACATATGTGATTTAGAATGATCAGAGATGGTTCTGCACAAACACACTTGTACAACTATTATGACATATCTGTATTATATGAGGGTAATCACGCACACTTTTCTGACACTGTAACATCTGCTGGAGGTGTTAGTAGGGACGCTGCTATACCTGTATGTGACATTATGATCAATACAATCTAGTTATCTGGTTTGCATTGCATATAAATATATATATATATATATATATATATATATATATATATATATATATATATATATATATATATATATATATATATATCCACTTCAGTAGATTTAACTTTTACTAGCTTGAACCACATATGGCCGAGACCATATATTCAAACTCGTAAAAGTTTGAACATTGACTTAAAACCATATAAAACCAAAAAACACAAACCTAAACACCCCCCACACCCCCTTACTTAAATATACCAACTCTGAGATTGCATGGGAAAGCTTTCCGTTCTGCTCTGTACGGAGATCTCCATTCAGATAGATAGAACTTTTACAAGTTCGAACATATGGTCTTGGGCATATGTGGTTCGAACTTATAAACATTCCATCTACTGAAGGGGACTTATATATATATATATATATATATATATATATATATATATATATATATATAGCACAATCCACACTGTCACAAATGTTACCCTTGCCGTCAATGTTGTCAAACAGCTAGTTATGTAATTTGTGCATCACCAAAACAGATATCACATATGCAACTTGTGTAACAACTTGTTGGGGGTTCCACACCATCAGATAGTAATGTTTAGGCCACAAAAAGAATACCTAGATATGGCCAATCAGATGTGTGACAGGTCACTGTGCAAAGGTGGTACACTTTAGTTACATATCACTGGAAGATGTGTAGGGAGATACATGAAGAAGGATGCATTGCACTCAGTTAATGATGTGATGAAGGCTGTGAACTATGGAGGTATTATGGCCTGTGATCTGGATGTTCTTCACATACTCAGTAGTTGTGTTACATACAAGGGAGTAGTCAGCACTGTGGTCACATGCTGGTGGATGTTCCAGATAGCATCTACCCCAGGACACAGTTCACATACTTAGTGGTCTGATTATAGGGTGTGACATCTACATTATCCTTGGTAAGACTCCGGCGGGACTGTCAACTGGGCCTGACTGCCCTCAGTGCGGCCTGACCGCGTCCTGCTGCCAGGCCGGTGGGCACACCTTGGGAGCCCAGGGTCCGCGGCGATGTCGGTGACCCACCCGTCCCATCTTGAAACACGGACCAAGGAGTCTAACAGCTGCTGCAACACATCCCTCCATGTTTTTGTTTCATTGCAGGTGTTGTCATGGTTGTGTCAGCAATCTTTGGTGTGTGTTGGTACTGTCTGTATCATACTAATATTACAGTTGGAGTTAATGATTGCCCACAATATGTAGTCCTTCAGACAGCTGTGTGGATTCAGGATGTGCACGTCATTTGCAATGTATGTGACTTAAATAATGAACAGGAAAGGGCCTAGCAGAGAGCCCTGATGTATGGACCTGATCACTGGACCTGAGATATAGGTCACTTCACACATTTTAATGTAATAAGATGCCACATATGTGATACAGTGGTCTCCCCACTTGGTGATATAGGTATTTATGGCCACAACTGACAGTACTGAGTGAATACCTCCTGTGGATTTTTGTCAAATGCCATGAGCTTGTCAAGTTCAAAAGGATGATAGCATTGTCATTATGCATGCATGCTCTCTATGGCTTCTTTAAGGACATCTAACAGATGTAACAACCATGATGTTGCATTAACAAGTCACACAGGTTTGTTGCACATAGCTAGGGTATTACCAGTGTCCATTTAGTAAAGGTCCATGATGACATGTGGGTCTACCTCACAGATGAGGAGAGTCAGGATGTGTCTACACATGCATGCATAGGGTGTTGTCCCCTCCAAACTCAGATGGATGCATGTTATTGTACAACCTTCTACAGAAACATAGACTGTGTGGATGGTATGTTGAAGTGTGTTTTCAACCATGTCAGGAAGGTGTATGTGCTGAGTCACACTATAGGTGATCTGTGATCTTGTCACAGCCCATTGATTCTGTGTGATAGGCCTGGATGAAGGTAAGCCATTGCATACTGCCTATCCTGATCTGGCCTAGGATTTTGATACAATCCTCCAGCAGGTATCATTGAGAAATTCTGCCAGTTGGGGATAAACCCTTACATCACTAGATGGGTAACCAGTTGGTTCACTGACAGAACACATGCTGTAAAAGGTGGTGAATCAACTGTACCAGTAGAGCTTTCACCAGTGGCGTTTCCCAGGGATCTGTGTTGGCCCATTACTGTTTGGAATCTATTTCTCAACAGTTCAGAATAAAGTAAATAGCATTTGGCTGACTGCATTTTCTGATTCTTGCATACTGGCTGAAATCAAGGAGTCCACAAATGCTGATAACATACTATAGGAGGGGCTAACACAGAAATGATTGGTGACAAAGTTATATGGTCTACAACTAAACGCAAAAATGTGTCTTTATTTTTGTCTTTCTATAAAGTAGAATTCCCTGCTAATTACATAATTGACAACAATCCTTCTATGCTGAAACCCAGTGATGCAAGACCTGGGAATGCACATAGATGGCAATCTGAACTTTGACCACCATGTGTCCACACTGGTATTGAAAGTTTATGTTTTGCACATCATAAGTCCTGCCATCATATTCATATCTGGTGATTATACTACAGCACTGTACTTTATCCTCATCAGAATACTAATAGGGTATAATGGTGTATTTTGCATGTACCTCACCAGACACATGACATGCAGCAGCTGGAGATACCACAGTAGTTTCTCACTAAGAAAACATAGGGCCTACAAACTATGCCAAAATGTATCTGGATAGACTGGAAGCAAAGTCACTGTAATCTGTATTGTAGAGGATAAGGTGACTTCTGCCTGGCCTACAGGCCAGTCTTTGACACTGCCCTGGTGGGAATAATGCACATCCACAAATCAGATATAGCTGATGACATTGGCTCTCTGTAATGTCAAACAAGTGCACACACACACACACACACACACACACACACACACACACACACACACACACACACACACACACACACACACACACACACACACCAGTTGACTGCAGTGAGAACAGAACCCCCTACCTAAGTATACAGACTACAGAGCTCAGTACTTTACACAAGCGCCACAGTCCAAGTCTGACTTTTACAAGGCTGCAGGGCAACTTATAGCGGATGACATCAGCAGTGGATGCTGAAGAGAAGATGTTGGGAGGTTTGCATAGGTTCATAGGCTCATAGGAGGTTACTAGGCTAATGGCTCTAGGGCATTTCCAAGCATAGCCATATAAAAAACAGAGTAGCCTTATTAACCATAGTTAGATGGTCATTGTTAGCAGAGTGATTTTGTGATCAGCCTCAATTGCTCCTGTCCATGAGGGACATAGGTGCCACCCCTGGGGGGAATTTATGGTTACCCATCCAGTTGTCAAGGTTGCACTTGAACAGGGCCATTGAGGAGCTTGATTTCACATGCAATGAGAAACTATTCCAGAGGACCATCTAGGTTGAGATCTCTGGAGCATGTTATTCATGCCCCATTTGATTTGCCAGTCTCCAGCACTTCCATTATGGCAGGGTCTGAGACTGCTCTGTAGGCCAGGCACAGGTTGTATGATACTGAGTACAGTGACAGGGCTTTCAGTCTTTCCATGTGTGTTATGATTTGTAGGTCTTGGATTCTCTTTGTCAGAAACTTCTGTAGTCTCTCCAGCTGTAGGTGTCTGGCGAGGGACATACAGAAGGGAGAACTGTACTTAATTAGTGTTCTGATAAGGGTAGATTACAGTGGAGCTATGACCTCCCTGATCTTGGATGCTATGGCCTTATTTATGAGATGTGCAATGTAGAATGTTTTTCTTACAACTATAGACACATGGTGATCGAAGTTTAGATTACTATCAACGCATGTCTTGTGCCACTGAGTTTAATCTTAGAATGGTGCTATGTATATCATAATTGGCAGAGGCTACTTCTTTGCCAAAGTAGACAATGAGACATTTTTTTATGTTAAGTTTCAGTCTGTAGGTTTAGCAACAATCCTTCATCTGTGTCAGCCCTTTCTGTAATATATTAACATATTTAAGGATCTCTATGTGATTGCTCAAAGTTTATAGTCATCTGCAAACTTGGTAAGCCACAGGCCATCTACCTTTTCCTGAACTTCAGAGAAATAGTTTCCAAACAGTACAGTGCCCAACACACCTCCTTGTGGTACTCCACTGCTAACTGATCTACAGGCGGAGGTGGACTCCCCAAATTTGACAGGGTGCATTCTGTCAGTGATCCGGTTGTTTACCCATCTAGTAATGTATGGGTTAATCCTCAGATGGGAGACTTTCTCTTTGATACCTAAATGGCAAATTGTGTCAAAAGCCTTGGCTAAATCAAGACATGCTGTATGTACAGTTTTCCCTCATCCAGGGCTTTGGTGACATTCTCAAAAAAGTCCACTATGTTTAATAAACAAGATCTACTCTTGAAAAAAACAAAATGGGTCAGATCAAGAGTTTTGAAGGTTGCCTATGTTCTTTGTCCTTGTGGATAAGATCCATGATGATTATTTTCATAGCCTTAACGATAAGCCTGGTTAGGTTTATGGGTCAATACTTCTCAGGGTCAATTGATGGATGAGTAGGTATGCTCAATTGTAAAAATAGTTCTAGTTCTTCATGTCACCAGATTGATGTCCATTACATATTGCACAGCATTTGTTATTAATTCATGCAGTGTAGTTGATATATTTGTGAAGGAGTACTGAGAGACCAGGGTTGTAGTGCATGGGGGAGGCAACATATGGCTGCATTGTAAATGTGTGACATATTGTTAGATAGGGCCTTCAGTTTATGTTTTCACGTGTAGTTTCATGACACAGAGAGTAAATGGACAGTAAAAGTATGAATACATGCTAATAGTCATCTTGTATAGTGCAGCAGTGAGCAGCAAGATTGCAGGATGGTTGGCAAAGTGTTTTCACATGCAAGATACACATTTGCATTACTTTCCCTGTTTGTGCATAGTTAAGCAGCGTGCAAATGCAGGGTTTATTGCTAAAATTCTGAGAGTTAGCATTTAGTGTGTGAAACACAACTTCTGCTTAGCTGACTCTGACAGAAGGTGTAACTGCAATGACATATTTGTTTTTGAGGCCAGAATATACTGGGTTCAAATCCAGGTGTATCTAATACTTTTAAAAAACAGTAATAATGCAGTGGCATTAATAATTCTTTATAGTACATGTTGCTGTGTGTTGGCATAGTGCAGTGGGTTTAAGCAATATTGCGCAGCAGCATTGTAGGTTCACTCACTGGTACTTGGCATTGGTGCACAATGCCAAACACTGCACAAATATAGAGGCCAAAAAATGAAGGGATCCATTGCTTTTTCTGGTGCTTATATATGTTGTGTGTGATTATATTTTTTGAACCGATTTTAGGTATTAAAATGGGATAACAGGAAAGTGGTGAAATGGAAAACAAGCAGGGGGAAGAAAAAAGGGAAAACAATACAGGAATGTGTCAAGGGAAAGTAGGAAAGAACCATAGCTATCCATTTCTTCAACAATGAAAACTGAAAATATGTGAAAAATATTAGTTGAATTTGGACTGTCACCTCCAGAAAGAGGGGTGACAACATAATCATGTTCTATAGCCAGTTGGACTGAATCAAGTCTGTGAAGAAGACACATATGCAAAATGGAGATCTATGTATCGGATCTTAATCTTTGTGGGACAGGCACCCATTCTTTTCTTTAATTCAGTAGGAGAGGAATGCTGGGTAAGGGGCATAGGTATTTCTAGGTCAGGTAAGTTGGGTAGGTGATAAAGCAATTGCAAACAAACAAGAAAAACAAGACAAGAGACAGGGATAGTGACACTAAAGGTAGGGTGACACCATGATTGGGGTGAGGGAGGGCTCGCCAAACATGGAAACAGTGAGACTCTAGTCCTTACAAACTAGACTATTATCACTGTCCCCTTACTCTGCTAGTGGTTGGAGTGCTTGATGTCTCCTCCTATGTACCACGAGGGAGAGCAGCCTCTCTATCCAGAATACGCTTACATCAATGTTGCGATGCGCAACTATATGCATCAACCTTGGCATCTCTTGGTGGGTGGTGAAATCCCCACCTCCGCCACTGCTTCCAGAGTGTACCACAGCACCAGCTGCTGAGGCAGTGCTACCTAAGGGTGCATGCAGTATACAGGCAGCAGAGGCAGCACTGCCAAGTTGGGTCACAGATGTGCTGGGCATTGGTGCTGGAGCTGGTGGAGTGGGGGGCAGACTGATGCCCTGGGGCTGGCCTGCCTCACTCTGCTGTGAAGCATTTAATGATGTGGTACAGATCGATATCATGGAGACATTTTGAGGACACATAATAGAAAATAAAAAAGACAGATAAGGGTCGAGGTGAGAGAAAAAAGATAAAAATTAATATCATCATATTTGACATGCAATACATTAACAGAATTATACAATTATTTTATCTGAAATATTACATTTAATTATACATCCTAACAACTACACACTATAACTACAGATTGCTGAAGGTAATCCTTGAAATGTGCATATATTGCAAATATGAGTGATCCATTTGTACAGATTACAGTTAACAGCACGGGCATTTATGACACTTGAATAGTGTTTAAGTCAATGTAATAAGAAATGCAGTATTGTATAGCTGTTGTGGTATGTGAACCCACAGCCATACCTCTGAACCTCTTAGAGCAAGAAATCTGGACAAAGACACAAATAATGGGGAGACAAATGCCCAAAAATAGGGACACTTTTTAAATATCGCTCTTACAAACTTAGAAAATTGATAGAATAACAGGTCTTGTGGTAGCTTGAATTTTCTGAAGGATATAAAGTCTGAAAATCAAATGTCTGCCATTATTTTCTGACTTCAGTCCTCAATGATTTGATTGTGATTTGCCAGAAAACTACAATTTTATTATAAATGGACCAAAAATATGAGTCAAAAATATGGACATTCTGTGAAAATCTGGACAGCAGAGAACTATGTCCACAACCTCTGACTACAGTCTTATATTTCAGTCCTAAATTTGGCTTGTGTTACAGACTAATGCATGTATACATGCTTTTACAGTTAGGATACACATGCTCAATTTGTTACAACTGTATAAAAAAAAACTAAAATCTATCTTTAACTTTCAAAGATACAATAATACTTCTATTGTGCTGCATACATATCACTTGCTTCCCTCAGTTTCTCCACTCAATCAACATGAGCCCCACTATTAAACTCACTTTCAGCATTAGCTGTGAAAAGAACAGAAAAGAAGAGAAGATCATTATGCACACCAGTCATGCCTATATGTAGCATTATATGTATTACAAAATACCCACTTTTATCATACTTACACAGCTGTAGGATGTTGGCAGTTTGAAATTCATTCAACCACTCATTAAGGGTATCCCTTTTGCACCTGTGTAGGTCATTAAAATGATGCCAACACTGTTCTCCAGTGTGTGGAATGCCAGTAGCATTGGATACAGCCTGAGCCAAACTACTCCAAGTGTCAAACTTGTACTGAGAGGCAGAATAGTCCCTCTGCAGAAACCTTTGGCTGTGGTGCTTTAACCAGGAGTCCAATAAATATCCTGGAATCCTGGGCACCCCACCTCTGTGCCCTAAACTGGGCAGCTTCCCCTCTAACTCTAGACATGTCTAACAACTGAAGTAGAGCAATGGCAACTAATCCTTTCTTGCCAATTCCCGTTATTGCATTTACTGATAGTGTGCAAACATGAGCAATGATGCCAGTCATGTTTGCATAATGTTAGGTGGAAAGCAGCAGTGCTAAGAAGGGTGTCAAGAAATATTTTAATATAGGAAGGTTAATTTGACACTTGACCCTAGTTTGAGGGTTGTTTGCTGTTGTAATTTGGAAATATATATTGAAAATTGGAAGGTACCTCTTAGCTAATTTAAGTTTGCAGACATGTACTGAGGGCATGAATGTCATGACCTGACACATTTGTTTTGGGCTTTATAGACTGGTAAAATTGAATTTTATAGTGTGAGATTCAAACCTAGATATAAGGGACAAAACATTTTCCTCCACAGTGGTGATTTTCCATCTTTGTCACAGAAGAAGTGCTGCTTAGATATAGTCAGGATTCACTCACAAATACAGGTAACAGTTTTAGGTCTTACACATGCATGTGTGTGACCTGACAAGGTTCTTGTATACAGATCCAGTTGTGTATGTGTCTTATTTAATTGTGAAGGCCATCCAAGTCCAGATAGCAGAATCATACCTACAGAAATATAGTAGACAGTATACCTTCAGTCATACATTTGAAAACACAACAAGGGTGTCTTATCACACATACATATCATTCATATCAGCTCCACCATCTAAAGTGTTATATGCAAGACAGAATATAATGGGAAATGGAACAGTAATAATATGTGGAATATTCTGTATTAAAACCCAGGACCAGTGTATGGCAGCACTACACTTAATACTTGTTGCCACAAAAATTTCAAAATAACATTTGCATAGTTTACACTTCATTGCTGCAAACTGTACTGTCACAACAGTAAAAATAGGTTGCCCATCCTGTATCAGAATCCAGGACGATCTGTATTCCAGTCAAACACTTACACCTCCTGCCTCAGGACTAGTTACTTGACAGTTCCATAATTTCTTATTTATTCTTAAGTTTTGTGTGTTAACCATCATACAGAGCCACTTAGTGTGTTTACATAGTGCCAACAGAATTAATTGCATGCATCCATTTTCAATGAATGACTGCAGGTGTTCAGTGACTGCAGGTGTTGGGGAACCTTGCTAACCGCCGTGGGTGATGAAAAGCAAAAATTGTAACAATGCATCCTTTTTGACCTTTTCACTTTTACAAATGCCGTGTCTGCAGGCATTCTGTCTGCTTCCTGTGTGGAAAATCTGACATTCGTTTTCTCCATTTCCCATTTTTGCTCTAAGTCTCACCCAAACACTAGCAAAAAAAAAAAAAAAAAAAAAAAAAAAGGAAAAGTAGATGAAATGAAGAAAAGCTTCTACATAGGTCTGGATTTAACCTTTTACTCCAATGATCCTTCAGAACAGAGTAAGGGCGCCTTATCCATCTTCACCACACAAACAGCTTTGCAGCAGGGAACTGAAATCTTTCTGCATACAACCAACTGCAACATCATCCACGGTACTAAGAAACAACATAACAGTTATTTGTACATGTATTAATTTCACACAACAGAATGATTTATGACTATTGCTTGCAAAATGTAGCTCTGTCTTATCTCTCTGTGTTTCTTGCTCATGCTTGTCTTATCTGACCACTAATCTAAGACATGCAGTCTGTAAGGCAGTCTGTATCATTGTCCTTAAAAATGTGTGAGGATATTCAATGGCGGTGACATACAGTTATCAAGAAAGAAGGGGAGGTTGGATGTTAATGAACAGAACCTGTGAATTGTGTGCTGCTTACTTACATTTCCAACCATGATAAAATTACTTCTATACACTTTGTAAGTCTAACCTAACACACTCAGTGGAGGTAAGGCAGTATGCATTGCTGTTGTGTTTTTTTCTCCCTTCCAGTAATCATTCACAGTTGCAAACAATTAGCAACAAACACTAAGGGAGTGCCTGCACTATGTTTACATCTACTACACAGAGCCCATATTTGGGATTCAGCAATTCTAATGAGTTAACACCTCATTAGCATCTTCACCATGCTCATTACACCATAAAAATGCAACCCATAGCTAAGGAACCTGAATGTGAGGCTACTTGTTTATGTGGAGAACACAGAAACGATTATAACTTTGGGATATATATCTGCACAAAAGATTACTGAATTTGAGAAAGTAGCCTTGCATTTTTCAGTTATATAGTGCAGATGCTGAAATGTCATAAATGTCATTAAGAACAATTTGTTTCATATATATATTTATATATATATATATATATATATATATATATATATATATATATATATATATATATATATATATGTATATGCTACTATTATCTGTATGCATTAGTTAGAAGTGTACTGATGGCATGGGCATGTTTGTCAGGCATTTCACAGGTATACATAATTTGCAATAGCTTAAAATGGAATGTTCTGCATTAAATCTGTACACTTTTCAGAGACAGTTCATTTGATATCACTATTAACATTTCACTGATGGTTTGTTAGCAAAATGTATTATTTGCCTGTTCTTTTGGGGGTGGGGGAGCAATGCTGCATTTCTGTTTTGGCACAAACAAGCATACATTGCTATTGTTACTCTTTCTTGTTTTGTATCCAGCCTTGCCTTGTGTGTGAATGCGATATGTTACAACCACACAATTCCTATTGTTCATATTTTAAATATTTCAAATATCTAGACTGTTTTATGTTTCAGTAGTGTGTAATAGTGAAATGCTACCTTTATTGTTTTATCTGGGAACAGAAATGTTTTAGTTATGTGATACTTATGTGCATTATCCTTCTTTTGTGTTTTAGGACAGTTAGGACTATGGCACCCAGGCATCTCAATTTCCAAGACCCGCCCTTCAGTGACCATGAGATGCAGGTCACTGTGGAAGCTTTTAGGTGACATGGTACCTTTCTACTTAAGAGGGGACATGGAGATATATCAGACAGAATGCAAATTTGGCAGCAGATAGTTACAGATGTGAATGCAATAGACAGCCACAATAGGACATATGATCAGGTGCCCCATAGGGCCACGGACGTGATCTTATCTGCAAGGAGTATCACAGCTGCAGTGGCCTGTGATTGGATGGGTACTGAGGGGGGCTGCTACAGACCCACCACTAACATTAATTGAAGAGTTCCTGTCCACTGTCAGAGATCCAGACAGCTCCCAGGAAAGTACAGAACAGCATGTCTTTGACATTGGTGCTATTGTTTTGGGGGCAGCAAGTATGTCCCAGGAGGATCTTCCAGGTAGGCTTATGTATCTCAATTGTTAAATACTCTTGCATAGTAAAATATTTACTGTAATATATTAGATCTGTTTAACAAGAAATTGGTTGGGGGATTGTAGATTGCTACAGTTAACAACACATTCTGATTAATTACACATGAGTTAGGTTGGGCTTGTCATCCACGTTCTTGTTGAAAGTATGCTTAATGGGCATATAAAGGGAAAATGGTTTTACTGCCTGTGTTACCATTAATTGTGATTAAGTAGTCCTTACCTTCTATTAACTTCTTCCACGACCATCCAGCATAGGGAGCCTGCAATTATCTGCACACGGTAAGCTAAACATTTTATATCAGTACCGATGAGCAGTTCAAAGAAATATTTAGTTTGTGATGTTGGTGTCAGGACTGTTGTATGTATTGCTGTACTGTCTGAAATAGTGGCACTGCTGTTAGTTTGTTAGCATATATTGGACTATAGTAGAGTAGGTATTAATTTTTGATGTGTTTGTTGCTTATCATCACAGGTGATCCTGACAGTGGAAGTCTGGGATTTCTACCACCTGATGTCAGAGTACCAGCAGACTCTGATGATGATGATAGTGACCAAACAGAGGCACAGTCAGCGGAGAGCAGAGGTTGAATCTGACACTGAGGTTGACATTCAACTATCACCTGTAATTCCAATGGACAAAGCAAGTAGGCCTAGTCCTACCCATACAAGTGAGCCCTCAGATATTGGACAGGTGGGGGGTGAGTCACTCGATCCAGGAAGTGTGGTTACTGTGGCTTCAGTGCCTGTTGACTCTGGCCATAGCCAAAGTGTGGGTAAGGTGCCATGCAGGAAGGATTGTTAAGGGTGGTTGGAGGAGGCCTGCTGTTGATGCTCCACCTGATCCAGGTGTCTCTTCCTCTGCCAGTCAATGTATGTTTAGGGCCGTCATGGAGGTACAGGAATTTTCCCATAGATCCTCCAGAGAAATGCATTGGGTTGCAGAAGTGGCACATTCTGACATGTGTGACTGCCTCCACCATGTGGCCAATTCAGTAGATCAGAGGAATTACACATTGGAATGGTTGGTGTCTGTGATGGAACATCACAGACACCACCCTTTCCAATGTGTGGTGATGGTGGTGGTGGTGTCTGTGATAGAATGGGTGGTGTCTGTAATGTTCACAGACACTACCTGTTCTATCACAGACACCACCACCACATGTTGGAATGAGTGGTGTCTGTGATGGAACATCTGCTAGGAAGGGAACACCATCCTCATGGGTATAAGCCAGCCACATCATCTTTTGTTAGCCGATGTGGCCATGCCCGATCACACTCCCATAGTGGCAGTATGTTCACTGCTCTGTCAGTGGTTGAGCTGGCCACACCCAAACATGGCAGGCCATGGGGTTGTGGTCCTGGGTGTCTTTATGAGGAGAGCTCATCTAGGAGACGTCTGTCATATTTAGGTAGCAGCAATGCATCTGGTCATGGGTGTGGCTGTGCCAGTGCAACTCCTGGCAGAGCCAGTTTTCATGATTGGGTATGACAATGATGAACTGCCACCTCTACCATGCGCAGCTCACACCTGTCTTACATGGCAAGATGCAGACCTAGCACAAAGCTTGGCTGTGTACATGCAGACGTTCACATGCCAGTTTCACCTGGAGGACCCATACAGGCATGCACACAAATGTTACATCATTCAGCCATGAAGCTTAAAGCTCATTTTGTCTCACTGGCCATCTGTTACTTTATTCAAATGTATGCCTGCTTCTCTTTCTTACACACACTCACCGACCTTTTGTGTCAGCCTAACATTTCTGCCAATTCCCTCCACACAACACCCTGTGCAAGTGATGATAACTGTGCCATATCCCTGTTTTCTATCTTTTGGATTCAGGGATACATAACATTTCTGTCTGATGCTTAGGGTGCATAGCTGACTTAGTGATTAGCACATCTGCATTTGTGATGTTGAATCGGTAATTATACCTTTGACTTATATTGGTCTTAGAAAGCTAGATAATTGATAGCATCAAACATTTTTTGCATCAGTATTGTTAATGATCTTGTGAGGGTTGTGAAGTCTGAAACTAAAATGTGTCTCATTAATTTCTAACTTCTTTCTTTAATGATTTTCCAGTACAAAAGTATGGTGCTAAACTGAAGATATTCGGTGACCATTAGTACTTTTGAGAGGTATGACTATGCGAATCTTTGATGCCTGAGGCCAACTACTTGATAAAGGGCACATATAAGTCACATAAGTACCTGCTGTCATGTTAAAGTCATTTTTGTACAAATCACCCACCTTTTACTTGCTTACACTACCAAGTAACAGCATGGAAGGATGTGCAATTTATTTGTATTATTACACAATATACTCCAGGTTCAATACTTACCTTGTAAATTCAGCAGTTGCAACAGTTTTATTTCAGGGTTGAGTCTGTGTGATGGTAGCAGTACAAAGCTATTACATGGGTAGGTAAAGGTTGTGAGTGTTGCCTGGCATCATTGTTACATATGTATGTGCATAGAAAGAAGATTTTAACCCCCTAGGTGGTGAATGAATGTGCTATACATTGCCTCTTAGCCAGTGCAAAGTCATATTGAGCATGCCTACATCTCACTACACCCATAGCAGCTGCTGATTTCCCCACAGACTCCTCACCTGTGTGTGTCTGTGGTGACCTTGCCATTGGTGGTGGGATGTGTGCCTCTTCCCCTTGTTGATCCTGCTGAAATTGTTTTTCTCAGGATGATGTCGTGTAGCATGGCACATACAGTGAATCTTTCAGTAGATGTACATGGAATTTACTGCAGAGCTCCCCAGCTGTATCTAGGCATTGGAACCACAACTTCAGCAGCCAGACACATGGCCTGTGATATTCCTGGTTTGAGCATGTGCCTCATTATGGCATTCTTCAGCAGGTGTGTGTGCGTTTCTGATGGGTCGTCATCATCCATAGTTCCAGTGCATAACCTGCATCCCCGAGTGAATGACTATGTGGGATATCCCTCCAATGAACATTTGATACAGTTGGGAGGTGTGCCAGATATGTGAGTCATGGCAATGCCTGGATTGATAGCACACACCTTTAAAGTGATTCCCTTGGCATTACACATGACCTGGCAGTTAACAGAGTGGAAGCCCTTTCTATTTATGTAGAGCCTTCCCTGTTCTCCAGGTGGTGCCTTAATTTCTATACGTGCGCAATCTATGGCACACAGTACTTCAGGGTAGTGTGACACAGGGTAGAAATCCTGCATATTTGTGGCCCTGTCCTCAGGAGTACAGGGAAAATATATGTGGTCACTGGCAGGTTGGAACATAGTATTTTAAGAACTGAAGGAGGATTCTGGGTGTTGAAGCCTGTGACACTCTCAGCATGCCCCTTGTTGGTCTCTGAAAGGTACCTGTAACTAACATTTTGTCTCCACTGGTATGGGCTCCCCTCAGTTTGCCCTGGATTTGAGTTGGGGATACAGAATTTGCAGAGTTCCTGTAGTGTGTCACTATCCATCCTGTAGCACTCTGCAATTTCCACATCATGTAGATTGTGACAAGTTAAACAGGGTCTGAAAACTCTTCTCCTTCTTGGCCGTGATCTAGTAGCAGCAACAGCAGCATACACTTCAGCCTGTTGTACATCACATGAATTAAACCAACAGCAGCCTGTGTAGGCTACTTTCCATGTCTGTATTCCAATAGGCTTTGAAATTCACAGGGAAAACCAGTACAAAGTCTACACAGTTGCTTTATAGCTTATTGAATAGCTCCTCCATCTTGGATTGGCATACAATTAAGCTGCTTATGCTGTGATTAGCATGCCACAGTATTACCTTTTCTGTGTGGCTCTACACATCACGTAGAGACACTTACTGAATCTAAAACATTGCACTACCGTGTGTGTGTCATGCTGTGATGAGCACATGGCATAAATGGACCGTGTAGGCTTTAGTGAAACTGGCCTATACACTTACTTAGCTAAATGTTCCTGATCTGCCAAAAATACATCTATAATGACTTCAGCTTTTAACATATCAAATGTCCACATTATCCAAACAAGGCTATTTTGTAATAAGTAAATTCATAGTCATCTATCAACATGGCTGAAGACATGTTGCTTATTTGGTCACTAAAGCCAAACAGGCAAAAAAAAAAAGAATGCAGCCATAATAATTTATTTATTATAAATCTGTTTTTGCAATTGCATTATTAGTAAATCCTGTGTGCATATTTCCATAGGTAACATATAATGCTTATACATTTGAAAATAATGCTCTGTATATCTTTACTTCTGCTTTCAAGTAGTTTTGAACATTTCTGACAAACTGTTTAAAAAAATCTGTGTACAGTGAGACAAAAGTTATAAAGAAAAATAAGACATAGATTATCTGTGCTCTTATATTTAATCAGGAACGTTGATATATCACTTTAGAGATACTATTATTGCATTTTGTATAATGTCATGCTGCATTGGCATTTTTTTTTTTTTTTAGAAAAAAAAGACTGTGTATGAGTACAAGAAATTCAAGAATAATGATCTGGAAATACTATTTCATTTTAAGAAATTGCTAAAGAAATGATAATGGTTACATAACAATTTTGTATTTTTTTTTTTTGCAAATAAATAAAAATAAATGTATTTGTGTTTTTCTTTGAATAAAGAGCAACATTGGGAATGACTACATGAAGTTGCAGGTGATACCCTGATGCAATCCTTTACACCGCTGATTTAGGGACTGGCTTACCATTCATAAAACCCTTGTTTTAGACAACCACTACATGTGTTTCTCTTCAGGTACAGACCAACACCACCCAGTTTCCTTGATATTCAAGGCAGTTTCTGATTTTTTTCTCAGAATTTTGTCCTATCCCTAAAATTGTGATTACAGGACAAAGCAACCCGGAATGCATGTATTACATAATTTTAGACATGAGTTACTAATGCCATTGTTTTTGAAAAATTCTTACTTTAATTATTTTGAAACAACTTCATAACAAAATAGTACAATTACATATAAAGCATAACTGATTTGAAGATTTTAGTCTAATTATTTTTGACTTTTTCTTTTTTTCCTCAGGAAAGATTTTAGACATTATGGGCATCCTTTCTTCTTACATTGCATCAAGTGAATAAAACAAAGAAAATGTTTGAGAGAGTAAAATCTGTGAAGAAATTAAAACATTCAACACAAACAGCAAGACCAAGAAACCAAATGATATATCAAAAATTCACCCATGCCTTCCTCCTTCCCTGACAAACCCAGAACCCATACCCCTCTCATCTACTCTCTCCTATACCCTCCTACAGCACCAGCATCAATATCCTACTGACTGACATTCTTTTTCCTCTAAATCTTGCTGTCAGTCTATGACTATAAACTTTTATCGTCTATACCCACACCTTTCAAACTGTAAACATTAAAAGTAATACAACTGGACTTTAAATATTAAAGCAGATGGTCAAAAAGAGGAACACTTTCTAATTTTTTTACAATACAATACAATGTCTTTATCTGCTAAGCACTACATATAATAAGGAATCTTTGCATATGCTTAGTTTATTTGGTTAAAAAGGGATATACTCACAAACAGGTATGAGTTTATGTGAAGCATCATTAAATCTGGAAGGATCAAGGGTAAAGCTGAGGAACAAAATGATTGTGTTATAAGTAAATCACAGCAGCTGTATGTTAACTCTAATATTCCAGTCTAAACTCTTTCCAACTTAATTTCTCTAGCCTCTAGATCTATGGTGATAGATAAGTCAGCATATACGTAACTTGAAGGCACCTACATATGCCATGTAGAACAAATAAGACACAAAGTGCCACCCATACTTGCTGTAACTGATTCCACAGCAGGTTATGGCAGACATCATAGCAAGAACAGACAGAAGTCATGATTCAGTAATGTCAAACAGTGGATATGGCAAATCAGATGACATAAGCTAACACATTCATTGTTTATGCAAGACACGCGTGGTCTAGGCTTTTTTTGCAGTTTTCTCAGGTTGCACATTTTGTTATCACAACTAAGTCAGTTGTTTTATAGAAATATTTTATACTCCCACTGAGCAGCATAATACTATTGCAGTCACTTAAACTGAAGTCCTCTCAACAAAAGTTCAGCACTGCTGTGAAAATGTCAGATGTTACATTGCATAAGTTGTACATCAGAAATAAACAGAAGGTTGCACTTGTACCAATATATCCTATCAGGTGACACAAGATTTTATATCCCTATTATCCCAGCAGTGTTTATACCTCAATATGAGAAATGCTGTGCTTAAAGAATGAAGAATTCCCCATAGCATTACAGATTGCCCTGGCATTACAAACCACAGGCAACTGAAAGACTAACCTGTGCAACAGAAGACCCATTAAAAGAATGTTTTAATTAGATTGCTGGGAATCAGAGTGATATATGGCAGGCAACTAAACTGGCTCTGTTCAACTACTTCAGGGTATCTGTCTCATGTCAACACTAAGAAAAATGTGGATCAATTAATGTTTAGCAGACAATAATTGTCAGGTCTCAAACTGACAATGTGCATCTTCTATAAATGCTAACAAGTATGCACAAAGGATTCTTTGCATGGCTGGGACACCAGATGGTTCTAATGGGTTTCAGGTATTATTGAAAATTGCTAAGCTTCCTCATGCATCACATTTAATAGATAATTAGATGCTAATATCTTAAATTCACTGAGCAAATAAACAATTTAATTAAACACACCGGGATTCATAAAGATTTGAAATAGCATATATCAAGCCAGATGCTATGCAGGAAAGTTGTCTTAGCTGCCAAATGTGGTAATACATAAAAGAGATGGATGACAGGATGCAAGAGAAGCAAAATAAAAGTAGAAAAAAAACAGTTACAAAACAAAAACTTTGGTGTATGAAGATGTATTAAAAAAGATGAGCACTAGATGCAATGCCACTCTGTTATAACATCAACTAGGATGGAAAAGGTAACAAAACCGGAGAAAGAAAAGAGAAAGTATCAGTCATGACTTAGGAATGTGTTTGCAAGACATACATATATAGATAGACCAACAGAAGAAAGATACCATACATGTATATAATGGCAGTCAGTAGCAGTAATAAAGATGTATAATGGAATAAAACATGGCAATCAGAACAAGTACTGCAATTTGAGTTGATCAGATTTCTTTTACATTAATTAGTGAGGACTGTATTCAACAGGAAGCATGGATTTACAACCAGATGACTGGAGCACATGCAGCAGAAGGATAGCAGCAGAGATAAGAAATGCATCACAGAATAGCAAATAACGTATGAGCTAGAATAATGCAGAACAGAAGTAATATGCTAATAGGGTTGTACCAAACAGATGCAAAGGAGATGTGAACGAAAATACAAGATAACATGTCTTCTACAAGAAGAAGAAGACCAGGCCTGCGCAAGATAAGCAGCCATGGAACACAAACTCAAAAATCAAAGAAATAAAAGGGAAGTAACTTCACAAACACATAATGAGTGTCAGGAGTATTTAATAAATACATTTCAATACAAAGGTCAGCAAAGTGCCAGGTGCAAGGTTGAAGCATCCATTGGTTGTGTTACAAACAGTACTTGCCGCAGTGCTATGATTCGCAGCCAAAATGAAAGAGCAATGCTATCCACACAGTTGTCATGTGGTTCAGAGAAACACATGCAGGCACATAATCTCTCACGCTCGCCATCTCTCTCTCTTTTTCATGCCAGCACTCACAAACATGCAATCTGATTTTAAAATGAACCCATAAATTATATCTATTTACTAAAAAGGATAGAAAACAATAAGTAATTGTACAGAGAAAAAAGTCAATTATGTTTCATTATCACTTTGAGGGGTGCTAAAAAACGGCTCTTTATTTGGCTTTTATTGGATATTACCTCACACTTCTGAGTGCACTTCAGTTTTGCTGTTAAGGCTTTTTATGTCTAAGGATCTGAGCTCAGAACAATTTCAACTAAAAAAAATAACTCAGTAGTTCTTCTGATAGCATTTGTGAAAGCAATGAATTTTCCCCCTCTGCCACCTTTTGACAGCAGTAATTCCTTTATCATGATTTTTTTAAGCTTGCTTCTTTAATTGTATGACGTACTAGTTCCTGCAATATTCAAATAGTCAGCATATGAAAAATGGAATGGCATGAAGACTGATTGCCCCAGATGCACTGCAGTGGAATTATTCACCACTGTCTTTTTCTTTATAAATAAGCGATACATAACTACATCATAAAAAGGCAGAAGAAGGGGAAGGGTGAGGAAATAACATGCATAGCATTCACACATGAGATGCAGACAGCTGGCGGCAGAAGGACTTAGCTTGGGACATACACCATACCAAATGATCAACTGGTAAACTAAGGTGAAATCTTCCTTTCACCTATATTTGATTACAGAGCAGTAAATAGACAGATTTGCACCTTGGAGTATTTCCCTACACTGTTTCCCCCTCAAACTAAACTTCTTATAACTGCATGCAAGTAAAGCACATCAAATGATATTTTCATTCATGTGAAATAAAGTGAACTATTCTTGTTGCTGTCTGGAGAATACTTCTGGCTATCAAGTGTCACTGAACAGTGCTTGTCAGAGCAGAAACATCATCATATGATATTTTGTTTCCCTATGCAGCAAAAAGTACTTTTAATATGAAATATGAATTGCAGAAAAGTATATGTGAGTTCTTCCTACCACAAGCAAACAGTTCACCAAAATATATTTTCAATCTTTATAAAATATTCCACTTACATATATTTGACAAATACATATTCTTTCTACAAATTATCCCCAAAGAGCACGTGTAAAAATAATAAGATTGCTATATTGCAAGGGAGTTGTCAAAAACAGTAAGGACATGTTAAGCAAAACAGCCAGAAGAAAGACCGGGTAACTGAATGACACAAGTACATGGCTGCCCTATGGGAGACATAGTGTAGCATGCTTTATATGCAAATGACCACATGAGGGCCTACATGCAAATGAGGGGTTGAGGAGTTGGCATAATAGTTAAGGTCTTTACCTCACACACACTAGGTGCAGGGTTTGATTCTCAACTTTGACAGAAATTGGCTACACTTAAAAAGGCCCACATGGGCAGTTAGCTCAGTACTTATCTAGGATCCTGTGATCATCACAAATACAACTGATGACATGAAACATGGAAGACTGTCTCAGAGACATACTGTATAATACAGAATTATACATCATGTCATTCATTCTTTCTAAACAGTAGCACTCTTCAATGTTCAGGGCCTAATCTTGTTATATGATGAGAGTTATAGCAGCTATAGTTGAACAACCCATGTTATTTGCTGATTGTAGAACCGGGGTTAATGACATCAAATGTCATCACATTCCATGGTACAGACAGATCTCAAAGTGTTAACATAGTATCACCTCCAAAAACTAGAAATTGTTGACTGCTGCTGTGTGGCTAGGGAGACGATAAGGGAGTAGGTAGGTAGGTTGGTGGGAATGTGTCCTCTCACGGAATCAAGGGGAATGCATTGAGTCCCATCAATATGGAAACAGAGGTTTATGTGGCATCAGGCATCCTTACTGCAGAGAATTTTAAACATCTGACTGTGGACACTATAGCAATCTCACAGCCCTCAACAACACTGATTTTACACCAGTTCCTTGACATGACACTGCAACATAGAGAAATCATATGCTATTTTCCTGAACATCTGAGGAGAGTAAATCACTTTGTGAGCATTTTATAGCATAGCTCACTTTCCTGGGTTCCTGCGAGTCATTACTTGCCTACACATTACCATCAGGGCCCCACCTACTCTACAAAGTGTCCATTAATCGACCATAAAGGCTTCCACTCCATAAATTGAGAAAAGTGGTGTGCAGTGCACTGGATTTTGAAGAAAAGCTGCTAGAACAGTAAGATGGCCCATTATGTAAAGTGGATAAATGTCATCAGTTTGCCAGGGGTAGTGGTGATGCCCCTGGTAATAGCCATCCTGGTAAACAGTGCAGGCAGAGGTATAGCATCCTGTGGAGGTGCCATCCTAACCTGCTTTGTCAGTAGGAGGCAGACGTTAGTGTGCTGACTGTGTACTACAAGGCATTAATAATGTGTTTTTATCATGCTATTGTGCTTTTTTGTTCCCTTTGTCTTCGTATCACAGACTCAGGTGTGAACTAAAAAAGATATCTGAGTGATGATGTGCTGGATGTGAAAGCTTACGAGCTGTGAGTTTTCATTGTGATTGAAATAAAATTACTGTTCCATTGTTCATGTGCCTAGGTTTTTGATTGTTTAGAGTTTACTAACAGTTTTTATGTGATGAATGTGGAGACCTGTATGCTCTCATTCTATTTCAGCTCTAGTGTGTTGGTCACTCCTCCCAGTCCCATCTCATTTGATCACTCATCTGAGTGCAGTGAGATCATTTGGGTTTGACTACCCCCTTGCTTCTTTGACTTTGGACACTCCTCCCTGTCCTATCTCATCAGCTCAGTGTACTGAGTACAGAGAGAGCATTTTGGAAGGCCTACCCCCTTAGTTCCTTAATCTTTTACCAACTTCTGTTTCCTCCCTCTCCATTTAGAAAAACATAAACCAAAAAAAAATTACATTTATTCAGCTACTTTTACTGTAATTGTGTTCTTCCTACTTTATTACCTTATTTTTGCAGTGAGCTGTTAAGTGTTCCCGTGATTTTATTCTGCTCCATTTATTACTGCTTGTTAGTAGCCTGATTAAATTTGTCTGTTATTCTAGCATCTTAGTTTTGGTTTTAGCACTTGTGCTTCAGGCCATTTACTTTACATTTAACAAGGTTCTTGTGGTCTACACTCTTGTGGATAAACCCCTATCAAAACCCTCACTCCATAAGTCCGCCGAAGGACTCAGAACACTATGTCTGGACATTTTCCATCAGTTTCTCCTGCCAGCCTGGTCGACATGGGCATACTGAGACAGTGTAGCAACTGTCTCATGTTTACTGACAGCCTTCTTCTCCTATCACATAATTCTTCTACTTGCAAGAAATGCATCTACATCAGTAACCTAGAATCCATGTTCTCTCGCACCACAGTCAGTACTCCTGACAAAGAGGAGATTGCCAGCTCAAACACCACACCATGCACATCACATAGCCAAGCACAACACACACACACACACACACACACACACACACACACACACACACACACACACACACACACAGACACACACACACACACACACACACACACACACACACCTATGCAGAAGTCCTCTATATAAACCTACCTAAGCAGCAGAGACCTCCAAAGCACACTTACAAACACTCCACATGCAACACCAAACACATCACACACAGCAGACAACACACCAGTGTCTCACAAACATAGCTCTTAAGGCAAAACAATAAACCATCATAGCCCACAAGACATAGGTTCATAGGTTCATAGGTAGATACTAGGCTATCAGCCCTGGGGCCTATACAAGCCCAGCCAAAAAGGTACCCTGGCTTTTGCCACCCAAGAAAATTATTTTCCTGTGCCACTGTCGAGCAGAGCCACAGAGGTGATCCCCGGGGTGAATTTCCTATTTCCCATCCAATCATCAAGATTTTTCTTGAAGAGTGCTAATGAGGAGCTTTGTTTGATATAGATAGGTAGTTTATTCCAGAGTATGGGAAGTCTCTGGGACAGGAATCTATCCCTCTGGCATGTTCTGTTTATTGTGGTGACAAGGTTTAGGTCCCTAGAGCATGTAGCTCGGAGGGATTGGGATTTCTTTAAGTGGAGCATGTCCAACAGCTCTGGGTTTGACATAGCTTTGTATGTTAGGCAGAGATCACCTCGGAGTAGGCGATATGCGATGGAGTAAAGCTGGAGTTTTTTGAGACGGTCTGCGTAGGGTATCTGTTTGAGGCCGGTAATCCTCTTTGTGAGGTATTTCTGCGGCTTTTCCAGTTGTTGTAGATATCTTGTGAGGTACATACCAAAAGGGGCGTTGTACTCTATAATGGGTCTAATGAGTGATGAATAGAGGGGAACAATGACCTCTTTTTTTCTGGATGAGAAACCTTTTGTGATGAGGTGTGCCACATAGAAGGATTTCCTGACTACTGTGGCAATGTGATTATCAAAGGAGAGACTACTGTCCACCTGTGTCCCAAGATCTCTTATCACACTTTCGGTGTTAAGTATACTACCACCTATGTTGTAGTTCATGGGTACAGAGTTTTTACCAAAGGGGATGACAATGCACTTTTTGGCATTGAGCTTGAGGCCATGGCTTTGACACCAGGCATCTGTCTCAGTGAGGCCCTTTTGTAGGATGTCCACATCATTTGGAGTTTTGATTATGGCTCCTAGTTTGCAGTCATCTGCAAACTTCGTTAGCCAAAGACCTTCTGTATTAGCCTGTACTTCAGAGAAGAAGATACCAAACAGGAGAGGACCCAGGACTGAACCCTGTGGTACTCCACTTGTCACTGGTCTGAAGTTGGATCTGGAGTCTGCTACTTTCACAGTGTGGGTTCTGTCAGTGAGCCAGTTGGCAACCCATCTTGTGACATAGGGATTTATACTTAGTTTAGTGAGTTTATCTATAATTCCAGAATGGGGGGTGGTGTTGAAAGCCTTGGCAAGATCTAGATAGGCTGTGTGAACCACCTTACCCTTGTCTATGGCTTTGGTGACTGCTTCAAAGAAGTCTGTCAGGTTTAGGAGACATGATCTGCCTTTTACAAACCTGAACTGGGTGGGGTTCAGAGTTTGGAGATTACAAATGTAACATAACAATAAACTAAACATGCTAGTCATTGGTGACTCACTTGTGAGACACACCAATGTCCACCTCACCAGGCTCGACAAGGAGAACTTCATAGTCAGTTGTCTGTCACATCACACACACACAAGTCAACAAGTACAACTCTGCCATTGTCCATGTTGGTGTGAATGATTTGAGATGTACCTTCCTGGACTACATGAAGAGAGACATGATTGAGCTCTCAAAGTATGTGTCCCAGACAGGTATTACCCTAGCCCTAAGCAGCAACCTACCTTCACCAAGAATAGTACCACAATACTAACAAAAAATAATTGACTTCAACAATTGTCTTCGCATCTGGTGTGATTTCAAGGGGATCTAGTATCTATCTGTCTGGGATGACATGGTCAATAGGTCTAGATGCTTTGCCAGAGGTGGACTCCACCTTTCACCACTGGGTTTCTGGATCCGGGCCAAAGCTCTCGCATCCCCCCTTGTGTCTTTTTTAGGGAATGGGAAAATAGGCTAATATCATCCTATGAACCTATGAATGTCCCAAAGACAAATCTTTCAACATAAAAGATCTGTCAAAAAGCAAATTGAAGGTCATGCTGCTTAACACTAGGAGCCTTAATCTGAAAATGCACTAATTGGAGGCTCTCCTTGCATTGGAAGATGCCGATGTCTGTGCGGTCACAGAAACTTGGTTCAGGACTGTGGAGACCACCCCCTGCCTTACCAGGCTATACCTCATTCCACACTTTCTGACCACAAAATGAGGTTGGGATGACTAAGGGTGGTGGAGACTCTGCCTTCATTAAGGATAGGCAGGCATACCTTCAGACTGGTTTGCCAGCATGACTCACTGGAACTACTCCAGGTGCAGCTGACAGATGGCAAGACATTCATCCAGGTTATAGCCAGCTATAGACCCACCTCCATGACTCAGGACATCCACTCCTCTTACCTGGATCCACTTGACTCCATCAAGGTACCCCTTAACATCCTGATCCTTGGTGACTTCAAGAATCTCACCATAAACTGGGTGAACGATTCCTGCACTAATGCACTCACTGAGTGATTCTATGACTTCCTCACTTCTAACACACTAGACCAGCTTGTCTCATCCCCTGCAAGGGGAAATAACATTCTGGACTTGGTTCTCACCAACATTGGTGACCGCTGCACCACTCCCATAGTATGTTCTTCCCTGGTGAGATTATTGGACTGTCTTACTCACCCAACCCCCACCTCCCAATTGTAATCAAGCTAAAAAAATTCCCAAAAGTTGACTACAACCTCCTAAGGGGAGGGTATCTGTAGCTTCACACCACAGCCCCCTCAGAGGATGCAGACAGCTATGCTGAACAGTACATCAATGTAGTATACAAGCACCTGTACAACTGTATGGACTCAGCCTTACCCAACAGGACTAAAACCTGCTCCTCAAGGAAACACAAACCTGTTTGCTGGAATCCTCTATTAACAGGCTTAAGAACAAAAAGAATAAACTGTTGTCCAAAGGTAAAAAAGAACATATTCCAAATTGGAAAAACTCCCTCCTTAGCCTCAAAAACAAATTAGATCACTAGTGAAAGTCTCCAAAGCCAATTATGAATCAAAACTAAAAAAAAAAAAAAAAGAGAAAATGTTTACCAACAACTGCAAAGGAAGGGCTCAGAGCAGGCAATAATACAGCAACAGAAGAGCAGAGCCAAACCACCACGACTGTTCGGGATAAACACAATAATGCTTCAATAAAAAATGCAAAGAATCTTTATTGAAGAGCTCAGAGTAAGCGCTTTCACGACCCCTGTGGTCACTTCATCAGACTACATTCAAACAGTTTCTCAGCTTAAATGCATAGAGCAATTGACACCTTGTAAATTGAATCAAGTCATTAAAAGACCACAGTGCCTAAAAACAGTATATATTGAAAAGACATAATAAAATGATATATATATATATATATATATATATATATATATATATATATATATATATATATATATATATATATATATATACATGTATATAAGACATATTAAGTAGCTGCATATTAGACATACTAAATGACAGTATGTGAAACATGCTGAATAACTGATAGCTGCCTTTGTACAGATATAAAGTATAAACAAGAATACATATATAAAATAAGATAGAATAAAATGTATCCATATATACATCTCTCTGTCTCATTAACGTTTTAAACTCCTAGCTTTAAGAAACAGCTTCAAAGAAACAATTTTATTAACACCAGGTGGTGTATATGCATTTAATTTAAGAATCCACTTTTGTTCTAAAGCTTTGGTATGTTTCTTAATGTCACCACCTCTCTTCCCTTCTGATAAAATATCCAAAACAAAAAATTTAAAAATGTGTGAACTACCTTCTTGTTCTATGTGCTTATAAAGAGCACTGGCAGCTTTATGATTATTGATATCCCTATAATGCTCTTGAATACACTCCTTAAGCATACGATTCATCTTGCCTACATAGTAGGCATTGCATGCTGTGCAAAAAGCAAAATATTCTTCGTTTTATAATCAGCATAGTGTGTAGCCACTATCTCAAAGTTTGGAGCCATATGAGTGTGTTTAAAGCAGGAGTGCACATATTGACACGCTGTGCAATTCCAGCATATATAAGTATAGGTTCATAGGTTCATAGGTTCGTACTAGGCTATCTGCCCTAGGGCATTTATAAGCCTAGCCAGAGTGTGTGTGGCTTTCACCACCCCTTAGGATGAGAATACTATGCCCTTTTAGGGTTTAGTTTACTGTGCCTCTGTCTAGTAGTGACACAGAGATGACCCCTGGGGTAAACCTACAATCTCCCATCCACTCGTGAAGATTTCTCTTGAATAGAGTCAGTGAGGGGCTCTGCCTAACATGGACTGGGATTCTGTTCCAGAGTGTAGGGAGCCTCTGGGTTATGAATCTGTCCCTCCAGCATGTCCTATTTATTTCTGTGTTGAGGTTTAAGTCTCTTGCTCTCATGGCTCTGATGGATTTGGATTTTCTGAGGTGGAGCATGTCCATTAATTCCGGATTGGACATGGCCTTGTACGTCAGGCACAGATCACCTCTGAGTAGGCGGTATGCGACTGAAAAGTGCTGGAGTTTTTTTCAGTCGGGCAGCATATGACATATGTTTAAGACCCTTTATCCTCTTGGTGAGGAACTTTTGAGGTCTTTCCAACTGCTGCAGGTGTCGGGTGAGATACATCCCAAATGGGGCATTGTACTCAATCATTGGCCTGATAAGAGAAGAGTACAGGGGCACAATGACCTCTCTTGATCTAGATATGAAACCCTTCATGATAAAGTGGGCAATATAGAAGGTCTTCCTAACCACTTTGGCAATGTGAGTGTCAAATGAGAGGTTTCTGTCAACCTGGGTCCCTAGGTCCCTGATTACCTCTTCCGTACTTAATGGATTACCACCTATGTGGTAATTTGTGGGTACCTTGTTTTTCCAAAGGGTATGACTATACATTTTTGGCGTTCAGCTTAAGGCCATGGCTCTGGCACCAATTATCCATTTCTATGAGGCCTCTCTGAAGGATGTTTGTGTCCGCTGGAGTATCAATTATGGTGGTATCTTTCATCGTTATTCACAGTGATCCCCAATGCTTGGGGCATTGAGAATATCAGGCATCTATTGTTCTCCAAGCAATTTTACTCTAGTGATAAAGTGGATTTGATATGCCCAATTTTGGAGATTATACTAGAGAATAATATGTTTTGCTTTAGTAGTGACATGTACCTTCAGAAGATTGGCATAGCTATGGGGACTCCCTGTGCCAATAGCTACGCCAATCTAGCCCTAGCTGAATGGGAGAGCACCTCTTTCCTGACCAATCCAACTTTTCAACCATACCTGAAATGTTATACTCGATTTGTGAATGATGTTTTTCTCCTGTGGACAGGCACGCTATATGAGCTAAACATCTGTATTGAGTTTCTGAATGCCATAACATCGTTTCTTAAATTTACTAGTAAAGTGTCTTCAGAAGAAATAGACTTCCTGGACGTTAAACTTAAGAAAAGTGACATCTTAGGTATTCAGGCTAGCATTATAGGAAACCGACTAGGAGAAATGCATTGCTGCATAGAAGCAGCATGCACCCTAAATTTGTCAGTAAAAATGTAGTAAGAGGACAAATTCTTAGAACTATGAGACTGCATAATGATGATGTCCAACTTCAGTCAGTGCTTGATGGTTTGGGGAGTGAATTTAAAGATAGAGGTTATTCACATAAGATGTTTTGTACACATGTATCTGAATTAATGGCAGAGAGGTCTTCCAGAGGTAATCCTCTGTTTATGGATAGAATAGATCATAATATAGGGCATGACTCTATTGAACAAAATAAACTTAGATTTCCACTCACATATACTGGGGATATTGGAACATTCTGTGATGTATGTAAACTGAACTGGAATATTTTAAAGACGATAGGTGAACTAGATGGATTACTAGATGATACCCCTAGGTTTGCCTTTAAGAATAAGAAAAATCTTAAGCATCTACTATGTTACTTAGATAGACAGAACAGTTATAACAAGATGTCACAAAGGAAAGGTACTTATATATGCAGGAATTGCACAGCATGTCAATATGTGCACTCCTGCTTTAAACACACTCATATGGTTCCAAACTTTGAGATACTGGCTACACATTACGCTGATTGTAAAACTAAGAATCTAATATATTTTGCTTTTTTCACAGCATGCAATGCCTACTATGTAGGCAAGACGAATTGCATGCTTAAGGAGCGTATTCAAGAGCATTATAGGGATATCAGTAATCATAAAACTACCAGTGCTCTTTATAAGCGCATAGAACAAGAAAGTAGTTCACACATTTTTTAATTTTTTGTTTTGGATATTTTATCAGAAGGGAAGAAAGGTGGTGACATTAAGAATCGTACAGAAGCTTTAGAACAAAAGTTGATTCCTAAATTAAATGCATATACACCACCTGGTGTTAATGAAATGGTTTCTATGAAGCCATTTCTTAAAGCTAGAAGTTTAAAACATTAATGAGCCAGAGAGATGTATATATGCATACATTTTATTCTATCTAATTTTATAGATGTATTCTTGTTTATACTTTATATCTGTACTAAGGCAGCTATCAGGTATTTAGCATGTTTCATATACTGTCATTTAGTATGTTTAATGCAGCTACTTAATATGTCTTATATATATATATATATATATATATATATATATATATATATATATATATATGTATATACACATAATTTTATTATGTCTGTTCAGTATATACTGTTTTTAGGCACTGTGGTCTTTTAATGATTTGATTCAATTTACAAGGTGTCAATTGCTCTATGCATTTAAGCTGAGAAACTGTTTGTTTGAATGTAGTCTGATGAAGCGACCACAGAGGTCGTGAAAACGCTTACTCTGAGCTCTTCAATAAAGATTCTTTGCATTTTTTATCAAAGCATTATTGTGTATATCCTGAACAGTCATGGTGGTTTGGCTCTGCTCTTCTGTTGCTGTATGAATCAAAACTAGCCTCTGATACAAAGGGAAACCACAATTTTTCAGTTACGTCAGGAACCTCCATGGCAAAGCCCAGGTTTGTTCTGAATTAGTGCTTAACAGTATCACTTTCACCAATCCTGTTGACTTAGGTTCAGCATAATCTTCACTCCCGGCCCCTCCAAAGGCCCTTTAGACATCCGCGATACTTGTTATGCACACTGACATCTCAGTAGATCAAGTGCTAAAGGCCCTATGAAAGCAAAGAACACAACTTCCATGGGACCTGATAGTATCCCAGGCTATACTCTGCATCATCTCCAGCAAGAATTGGCTTTGTCATTGAGCACCCTATTCAACCACAGCCCAAGTACAGCCTTCATTCCAGCAGAGTGGATAGGTGCCATTGTCATCCCTTTGCACAAAGGTGGTGCCACTACTGACCATGGAAACTATCACCCCGTTAGCTTGACAAGTCTGATCTGTAAAGCCAGGGAGCGTATTATTATGGATATCATAAACAAGGACAAAGGCAATCTCCAAGCACTTGACCCCACCCATCAAGGTATTCATCAAGGGCAGATCTTGCCTGTTGAACATGGTTGACTTCTTTGAGACTGTCACCAAGGCCCTGGATGAGGGAAAGCCAGTGCATACAGCTTATCTAGACTTGACCAAGGCCTTTGACACAATCCCCTACTCGGGCATCATCATAAAGCTAACACAACTTGGTGTAAATCCCTATCCCATCAGGTGGGTGGCCAACTGGCTCACCTACAGGACTCTTAAAGTCAAAATAGGTACCTCTACCTCTGATAGCAGACATGTCACTAGTGCAGTTCCCCAGGGACCTGTCCTGGGACCCCTACTGTTTGGCATCTACTTCTCAGAGGTCCTGGAAAGACAAAAGGCCTGTAGCTGACCAGTTCTGCAGATGACTGTAAGTTGGGTGCTGTCAGTGACTCCCCTAATGATATTAACATACTGCAAGTGGATCTCACAGCAACTAATGACTGGTGCCAAAGTCATGGCATTAAGCTAAAATGCCAAAAAAGTATCATTATACCATTCGGCAAAAACACGCCCCCTACTGATTACCACATCAACAGCAATCCCCTAAGCACACTACCTGTGGTGAGAGACCTGGGCACTCAGGTTAATAATAATCTCAAATTTCACCATCATGTAGCAGCAGGGGTCAGAAAAAAATGTATTTGGTTCATCTCATAAGTAAAGGGATTGCATTCAGAAAAAAGGAGGTTATTATCTCTCTATACTCCTCCCTCATTAGACCAATAATTGAGTATGACACCCCATTTGGTATGTAACTCTCCAAACATCTGCACCTACTGGAAAGGCCACTGAAATATTTCACAAAGAGAATCCATGGCCTCCAACACTTGTCTTATGCAGACAGGCTCAAATCACTGTCATTGTATTCGGTTTCGTACAAATTGCTCAGGGGTGTGCTGCGTCTTGCCTACAACGCAATCTCGAACCCTGTCCTACTAGAGAGTCTTCATATCTGTAAGTCTAAGCCCTTATGCATTACCCATTCAAAAGGCCTGATTCTAATATGCAACATCAACAAAACCTGCTGGAGAGACAGGTTTGTCTCCCAGAGTCTGACCTGTCTCTGGAATAGACTTCCCATACATGTCAAACAGAGCACCTCACTGACCCTTTTCAAGCACAATCTTGATGAGTGGATGTGAAACCACAAATTTGTCGCAGGGGTTCCACCTGTGTCCCTCATTGACAGGGGTGACAAGTGCTGACTGAGGTTTGTTTTTGGGGATAAACTCTTGGCTAGGCGTGTAAGGGCCCCAGGGCCATTAGCCTAGTAACCTCCTATGATCCTTTGATCCTATGATCCTATAATGCTAGTAAGTGCATGCCACAACATGTACATATGCTATAATATATGTCTGTGCACTGTCCAATATTTACTGCTTTCTGAGCCAAGATACTAAGCACATCTGCAATCAGTCATTCTGATGACAGGATATGCACAGCTTCTCTATAGGCACAGGTGACTCAGTGGCATTTGGTGTCTAAACTGAATGTGAAATCACTGTTGAGCTTTTGTCACCTAGTGCCACTGGAGTGCTTTTGAGATGGACTAAGTCATCAAATCTTCCTTGTCCAGTGGTGGACACTGTTAAACCATGACTTCTGGTTTTGCCACCTACAATGCCTAATACCACAATCTATCACAGGATCATCTATAGTAGGTATGTGTGTTTCTTTGTACACTGTATGATGGATACTGTGTATCAGGCTGTATGTGTCATATGTAGGTAACATATGACATAATATGCCTGTGCGTGTGTGTGTGTGTGTGTGTGTGTGTGTGTGTGTGTGTGTGTGTGTGTGTGTGTGTGTATGTCACCTTTGTCCTAAGGGCTGGTGATGTGCCCACTCTTGGGGAAGTCACATAACATAAATGAGGAGGAAAATCAAGCAGCAAATAATAGGTGGTCCTTTGTACCAGTCTTGCCAAAACCGATACAGATGTTGACAACACAACGCAGAATATGCAGTTGCTGCAAAAACAGACCAATATTTTATGGATGATATGCAGCTAACATTACTAATGGAGGAAATAGTTTTCACTGGTGAAAATAGTATCTCACTGATTGATTGTAAGCGCCAGAAATTTGTCATCTGACTCAGACTGTAGAGGCTTCAAGTGATAATGGTCATACCATGGGTTTCACAATATCATAAATAGTTGTAGTTCTATCACAAAATGTAGAGAGAACAGACATATTACATGAGATGAGGTACCCACTGAACTCATATGTGGAATGCTGTACACACTCATTAAAACACACACACACACACGCACGCACGCACGCACGCACACACACACACACACACACACACACACACACACACACACACACACACGCACGCACGCACGCACACACACACATACACACACACACACACGCACACACACAAACTCACACACTGCTAATACAGCTAATGTTGTGGAGCAGCTCATGTTAACTCATCATTGCCCACTGTGGGGACCATGCTTGTGACCCAGGGAGTTCAAGGCTTGCAGAAGCTTGGCATATATATGCACAACCTGCACTAAATCCTACCATACTTACACATGTAGCTTCCTGAAAGAATGCCCAGAAATAATTGGTACCTTTTGCAGTTTGTTGAATTAGGCATGATCTCCCTGATATGGCTTAGCTGCAGCAGGTAATGTTGGGCTTTACATAGGCTGTCTAGTGATTGGCTGCTCCTAGGATGTTATTCACACTGTAATGAACTAGCACATGATGGTGGCCATGGGTAACATGAGCTTTGACCTGCTTGCTGTCACATATTTGAATATTACTTTGCCCGATTTTGTAACTTTAAGCAGGCATTTATACACCAACAAAACAGACTTGTGTAACTACAGCTCCTGCGGTGCACTGCTATGATATGGATGACATTTTGCTGATGCCTCTCCAGCAAACTGAAAAATCTGTGGTAGGAGCCATAGTCCTATTTTCATAAAGCATTGGCTTTAGTACTCTACGAATTCAGAGACTGCATAGATTATAGGGTATATACATGATGTCAACATGTGTATCTTATTTTAAGGTGCTATGCCTGTTGTGCTGTTCACAAAATAGGTGATACGCTTCATTTTATTTATTTTATTTATTTATTTTACATTTGTTGACCGGGATAATCCGACTGGATACATGCCCATTTTCAGCAGAGGCCCGGGGAGAAAAGCTCCAATGTGTACAAAATAAAACATTGCAATAAGGACAATATGATAGAAGCAAAGGTGAACATAGCAATGCAGACAAAATACAGATAAGTAATTACAGTTAATGTTTTGACATTCAGAAGTAGACAGTTACATGACGTTTGTTAGCAGTAGTTATAGTGAGGAGAAATGAAAAACACATTTCCATTGACATGATTGTACATTAATTAAAGATGGCTAGCCAGGTTTATTACAGTGACAAAGCCAGTTTAGTACCAGATGTTGTTTAAGTTTGATCTTAAATTCATGTGGGGAGGAGAGCATGGTAATATCAGCTGGGAGTTGATTCCATGTTCTACCTGCAGAATTTGCCAAGAGAGATACTCCTGCTGTGTTGTTGGTTTTGATTGTAAGAATCTGAAGTCTATTAGAGGATCTAAGCAGTCTCTGATTAGTTTGGGCAGTGATACTATTTCTAAGAGCTGGTGTGTTATCTGGATTATAGAGAATCTTGTTTGCTATAATCAGAAGGTTATATTGTATGAGATTGGGGAATTCTAGCCACCCAAGCTGTTTGAGGTTAATGCAATGGTGGGTTCATAGTTTTTACTATTCATCAGCTTGCCAACAGCAGTGTTACATTCATGCATATAATTTTAATTTATTTAAGCTGCTTTTTGGCAGGCTGGGAACACTTATTCATGAATGATACATGCACTTCTACATACTTCATTCACCATACATGTACACAAGATGCTGTCTAAATGTCACCGCAAGGCAGTGCAATGTCTGTCACTCTGGGTGTGGTACATCTTATGCATTTTCCTTCTTACCACCTTCCTGAGAACACTATTAGCAAGCTACTTGTGCTACTGTTTTGATTAGCAAACATATTTATGATATAATGTGCATATTAAAGTATCGTTATTTGAATGTTGATCAGATTAACTAAACAAATGCCCATCAGCCATCCTGCCACCTATAGAATCTTGCGTGGTGGTCCATGATTCTTTAAAGCAGTAACTGTGACCATATACTCTTGCACATGCTACACCATGCAAGGACTGCATTTATTACCCTCTTCACAGATGACTTGGTATGTCCACAGTACCTGCCTGTAGGCTGCTAGAGGACAGCTATGGCTACGATGCAGAGAGCTACTAGGACTTAGATGTCTAACAGGATTTGTGAATCATATGTCCTAGACTGTGTCAGTCTTCTGTGGTACTTATCACAAAAGGCCTGCAAACTTGGTCTTTAAATCCTGGAATTGTACATTAAACTCTGGCTTTTGTCAGGGAAACAGGGCTCTGTCCCATAAAGAAGTATCATTAAGACAGTACCCTGGCTGGATGTTTGACATCTGACTTTCAGTTGCTTCTCCTCTTTACTGCTGCTTGTTTAAAAGTCAGAAGCCTGATCCATATGCAACCCTCTTCCTAATGAAATATCATGCCAACACTACAAACTTTTAAGAAATAATGCAAATATTTGTATACTGAGTTTAAATATAGTTATTCTAAGTTCCTATTTAACATATTCATGTCTTGAATTTTGCATCAATACAGCATAGTTTACCTATGTAATAATGCAAGTTGTGCAAACAACCACCTTTTGAAACAATCCCTAGAGATGTTACCATGCACAGATATCTCATATGTAACCTATATCTTTTGTTATGTAATTTTGATACATGTTTTTTTTTTTAATCTCATATGCTATGTATATGTTTTGCTATGTTTACCCTTGGTTGTAATGTATTTGCCAAGTGATTAGGCTAACAGCTGAAAAAGATCCTGTAACATCTAGCAAACAAATTAATAAACCCACCTCTAACTATTCCCTGCTTGTTAACACTGATACATTTCAGCAATCTGTTCTTGTCATTAGACCATGCCTTATACTACTGTATACCTTAAGGAGCAAAGATAAAGTCGAGAACAGGGCCTGTAGTGAGGAGGGATAAAGTTGTTTATGTGCCTCAGAGTAGCAGCACATGTACTGGAGGGGCCAGGTGGGGGAGGATGGGAGTCAGCAGCTAACACCAGCTCACCCATTCTGTGAGGGGGCGGTGCAGTTTAGGTTTACTGTAAATGCAGTGTCAAGAGCAAGCTGAGCTCTATACTGCACACAGTATACCTCTTTGTTGAGAGGTTGCACTTGAGCATGCATTTCCACAAAGCAGTGATTGGGGTGCGTACAAGGCTGCTGTGGGGAGGTACAAGTTATGGCACATTTCCCTGCCACACTATGATGTCACACCAATGCTCTTAATCTCCTTACCAGCCCCACACATGGGTCATGTTACGCTACTGGGAAGCTAAGTTGGGTTGAGTAGTGTATGAAGAGATAAGCTGATGACAACTGAAGGTT